>NC_050175.1:12475117-12783867 GCF_008315115.2 Sander lucioperca
TGTGTGTGTGTGTGTGTGTGTGTGTGTGTGTGTGTGTGTGTGTGTGTTTCTGAGTGACTGTGTAAGCAACACAAACATAATATCAATGCTAATCTAAATAGATACTGGAGTTTTAAAACCTTGTATTTCTAAAAGGTAATGAATTTTAGGATTGCCTGCTGTGCATTGGTGAAATTCTATTGTGGGTTTTAAATGTGGGTGCCTGAAGGATGAAGGTTGAATACATTCAGCGCATGAAGCCCAATGTCCTCCTACCATTCAAGTGAAATCATAAAGACCGCTGACACTGGAGTTATGGTAAAAGGTTTTTTTCCACTACAGCAGCGTTGTGCAGGGAGGTGGTGATTGGTGACACACTTATCTCGTTCCAGGTTCGATTACAGTCGTAATGTTTCCTCTCTCCATTAATAGTATTTGATTTCCCGCTGAGGTGGTAGCTGGCAGGGCAGAGATATGACAGCAGCGCCAAGGCCAAGAGGGCAGCTCTCGCAAGCATCACTTCCACTGATGTGCCTGGAAGCGGACGAAAAGTGGCAATGCTTATACAATTAGAGCTAAGACTTTGTCAGACCTCATTTTTGAGAGAGGTTTGAGCCGCAGCCCTCAGAGAGTATTATTAATTCAGTGCCCTGGCCTGCTCTGTGGAGATATATGATTATACAGCACTGGATGACACGCTAAGACAAGGGCGTGGGAAGGGGGGTGCTGGGGGTGCTGCAGCACCCCCTGTTGGCAGGAGCTGGATTTTATATTTTTTAAATAATTACTAATTCGCTGTCTGACATTATTTATATTTTTGTATAGCAAATAATGAGGCAAATAGCAAAAAAGGGTTATGGATAGGTTTGAATATAGCCTACTAAAAATGAACTGTTATAGCTGCTATAGAGGTCAAAGTGAAAGAGAGTCAAGTGACGTGACTCGCTGAGAAGCGAGCAGGCTGAGGATAGTTGACTGAAACGTTAGTTGTAGAGAAGAATATGTTGCAGAAAAGGATACAATTTTTTTTCTTCTGGCATAGTAATGCGGCTAAAATTGGCAAGATTTCATCTGTAGATGTTACAGTTGATGTTTCCTCGTCCACCACCGAGGCAAACTCTGTTGGGGCAGCTGAAGAGCCAGAGTCTGAAATAACGTTAGCAAGTAACTCGGCTAACGTTAGCAGCATCATCATAGCATCTAACAATAACTTTACAGAAGGATTCGAAAAGCCCTGTCAGCCAAGCAACTTCAGTTATCCTGGAAGGAGGTTCGGGACAGAAACTTTTCAACGGTCTTTTCAGCTGAGATGAGAATGAATAAGTCGTTTCTTGTGTAATTTCTTGTGTTAGAGTGCCATCTACTGGGCACAATTGGTAATTATCCTGAAATACGGGAATATGTTCAGCTTACTTCCTGTTCACGTGTGGAAAAGAACTACGGTTTATACGCTGGTTCAGTGTCTCCTGAAACTTTGGTTATTCTGCAAAAATAATAAGTTGCTTTAAAGATAAATCCGTTCCCTGTGAGGGCAATGCCTGTAAGTACGATTGTTTTCATTGCGTATGTTTTGTGTAACAGAAACCGCTGTGACGTAGTTAGGACACATTTGCTGAGGAGAAAGCACAAGTTAGGAAATTGTTGGCGAGGTCATTGCAGCCTGATTATTAGCATATATTTTCAAGCCAAACATCTCTGGTGTGGTTTTGACGACCAGAAAAGTAATTTACCTTAGCTATATACTGAAACGAACTAATGATGTCAAGTGTGCTTCTGTGGGGTTGGGGTGCGCACAGTGGAGTTGGAGTGGCAAGTGCTGTCGCATAATTGTAGAACAGTGGAATTTGTGGCTGCCCAGGACTTTTCTAAAACTTCTCACTCTGACCCATACACTGTGCTATAATGACGTATTTAGCTGTCAAAATCCGAAACATTTCCTGGGGGGAGAAATCGTCAGACATCCATTATTTTGTTATTCAGCACCCCTGGTCAAAAATAGGTTCCCGCGCGCCTGCGCTAAGAGGAGCTTGGAAGTGCCTTTGCTCTGATTACATGTATGCATTTTCCCATCAGTCACAAGGGAATTAATAATATAATTATTATAGTTGATGTGTGGTTACTAGTGTAACCATGGTGATGAAGGTCCCCTAACCTTAAGTAAGTAGTAATTTGATCCCAAACCAAGATGTTTTTGTAACCTTGAATATATAATATGTCAATTTTCACATTAAAATGTCTAAAAACAACTAGACCTATGTTATATATTTTGTCAAGTTGTGTACATACAGTATCCCAAATGTTAACATCTGTAATTTTAGGACTTCCAGTTATACGCCACATTATTAAGATAAACTTTTAAGATCTTGGTCGTTTTTAACTATACATTTTAACCGGATGAAGAGTTTTAGTAGTTGGATGTCTGGATCTAACAAAGCTGAGCTAGCGGCAGCTCAGCTCCAGCCCCCCACCGACGTGTCAGAGAGCCACTGATTTATAACCTGAAACTGCTGTATTCAGTGGTTGTACCTTTTTAAATCACCAGGTCCATTTATTTTGGAGAGGAGGAGACCTCTGCCGATAATTTGGCTCTCTGTAAAAAAAACTCCTGAACGTCTGGATTCTCAATTCAATTCAATTCAATTCAATTTTATTTATAGTATCAAATCATAACAAGAGTTATCTCGAGACACTTTACAGATAGAGTAGGTCTAGACCAAACTCTGTACTTTACGAAGCCCCAACTATTACAGTGGTTGCCTCAAGAGCAAGCATTAGCAGTAGCTATTGCGACAGTGGCAGGGAAAAACTCCCTTTTTTGTTAGGAAGAAACCTCGGACAGATCCAGACTCTTGGTAGGCGGTGTCTGACGGCACCAGTTGGGGGAGTGGTGAATGGTGGCAATAATGGTCATAATAAAGATAGTGAAACAGTGATCACAATGGTAGTCATAGTAGTTCATGTCATAGTAGGGCACAGCAGGGCGTTACGGGGTGTAGTGTGGCACAGCAGCCTGGGTGGACGCGGTTGGACGCGGCAGGACGCAGTCGGACACTGCGGGGAAACGCAGAGCGTAGCAGGGTGTAGTAAGTCCATAGCGTCAGCTTCACCCAGGACCCCGGTGTAGGTGCCACCCAATTCCAAGGCGATGTTCTGGGTGAAGAAGAAGCAAAGGGACTCCGGGGAGAAAACTCCCCAGAGCTAGGTTAGTAACAGGCATTTCTGGGACTAAGATGCACACAAAAGGAGACAAGTGAAAAGAGAGAAGAGGGAGCGGCTCATTGTGTCCTTGGAAGGAGCTTCCCACAGCAGTCTAGAGTTATAATAGCATAACTAAGAGAGGCAGGCTAAAGAGAGGGGCCCTGGACCGGGCTCGTACTCTCCCCTGCCGGAACGGGCTTGTACTTCCTGCCTCCCTCTACTCTACTCTACTATGCTGCAACTCCTCACTCCCTAACTATAAGCTTTATCAAAGATGATGGTTTTCAGTTTATTCTTAAATGTGGCGACGGTGTCAGCCCCCCGAACCCAAGTTGGGAGCTGGTTCCACAGGAGAGGAGCCTGGTAGCTGAAGGCTCTGGCTCCCATTCTACTTTTAGAGACTCTAGGAACCACAAGTAGCTCTGAGTTCTGGGAGCGCAGTGCTCTAGTGGGACAATAAGGTACTAAGAGCTCTTCTATGTATGATGGTGCTTGACCATTTAGTGCTTTGTAGGTCAGGAGAAGGATTTTAAATTCAATCCTGGATTTTACAGGAAGCCAATGCAGAGAAGCTAATACAGGAGAAATGTGATCTCTTTTGTTAGTTCTTGTCAGAACACGTGCTGCAGCATTCTGGATCAGCTGGAGGGTCTTGAGGGACTTATTTGAGCAGCCTGATAGTAAAGAATTACAGTAGTCCAGCCGGGAAGTTACGAATGCATGGACTAGTTTTTCAGCATTGTTTTGAGACAGGATGTTCCTGATTTTGGCAATGTTACGAAGATGGAAAAAGGCTGTTCTTGAGGTTTGTTTTAAGTGGGCGTTAAAGGATAGATCCTGGTCAAAAATGATTCCTAGATTTCTGACAGTAGTGCTGGAGGCCAGGGCAATACCATCTAGGGTAGCTATATATTTAGATAATGAAGTTCGGTGGTGCTTGGGTCCCAGCACAATAACTTCCGTTTTGTTTGAGTTTAACATCAGAAAATTGTGGGTCATCCAGGATTTTATATCTTTAATGCACGCTTGAAGTTTAGCTAACTGACCGCTTTCGTCTGGCTTGATTGACAGATATAATTGGGTGTCGTCTGTGTAACAGTGAAAGTTAATTGAGTGTTTCCTAATAATATTGCCTAGAGGAAGCATATATAAAGAGAATAGAATTGGTCCAAGCACTGAGCCTTGAGGAACGCCATGGCTAACTTTAGCGTATTTGGATGGTTTATCGTTAATATTAACAAATTGGGATCGCTCAGAAAAATAGGACTTAAACCAGCTTAGTGCGATTCCTTTAATGCCAACTAAATGTTCCAGTCTCTGTAAGAGGATGGTATGGTCAATAGTGTCGAATGCAGCACTAAGATCTAATAAGACAAGTATGGAGACAAGTCCTTTGTCAGCAGCAGTTAGAAGGTCGTTAGTGATTTTCACCAGTGCCGTCTCTGTGCTATGATGCATTCTAAATCCTGACTGAAAGTCTTCAAATAGACTATATCTATGCAGAAAGTCACACAATTGATTAGCGACTACCTTCTCAAGGATTTTGGAGAGAAACGGGAGGTTAGATATAGGTCTATAGTTGGCTAAGACCTCAGGGTCGAGGGTGGGTTTTTTCAGAATAGGTTTTATCACAGCTACTTTAAAAGACTGCGGTACGTGACCCGTTAATAAGGACATATTGATCGTATCTAGTAATGTGGTATTGACCACGGGTAGTGCTTCTTTAAGTAGCCTCGTTGGAATGGGGTCTAAGAGACAGGTAGTTGGCTTAGCTGAAGAGACCCTTAACATTAATTGTTGGAGGTCTAAAGGATAAAAGCCGTCTAAATAAGTATCAGGTCTTATCGTTCTCTCTAGCCCTCCTGCGCCCAATGGTGAGCCGTTAGAAGCTGTGGGCAGAAGGTGATGAATTTTTTCTCTAATTGTTATAATTTTATCATTAAAAAAGGTCATGAAGTCATCACTGCTCAGAGCTATAGGAATAGATGGCTCAACAGAGCTATGACTCTTTGCCTGGCTACAGTGCTGAAAAGAAACCTTGGGTTGTTCTTATTTTCTTCTATTAGTGATGAGTAATAGTCTGATCTGGCATTTCTGAGGGCCCTCCTATAATTTTTTAGACTATCTTGCCAATCCACACGAGATTCTTCCAGTTTGGTGGAACGCCATTTACTTTCAAGTTTTCGTGAGATTTGTTTTAATTTGCGAGTTTGGGAGTTATACCAAGGTGCTAGTTTCCTTTCCTTCATCATCTTCTTTTTGATAGGAGCAACCGAGTCTAAAGTAGTCCGTAGGCAGGCCGTAGCACCGTCTACAAAGTTATCAAGTTGGGAGGGACTAAAGTTAACATAACAGTCCTCTGTTATATTAAGGCATGACATTGAGTTAAGTGCTGTTGGAATATCTTCCTTAAATTTAGCTATAGCACTGTCGGATAAGCATCTAGTGTAGAAACTTTTATTTAATTTCGTATAGTCTGGTAGTAGGAATTCGAAAGTTATTAAAAAATGGTCTGATAATAAAGGATTCTGCGGAAATACTATTAAATCGTCAATTTTGATGCCATATTCTAGCACAAGGTCGAGGGTGTGGTTAAAACAGTGCGTGGCCTCATTCACACTCTGACTGAAACCAATAGAATCTAGCAGTGAATTGAAAGCAGTACTAAGGCTATTGCTGTCAATGTCCACATGGATATTAAAATCACCTACAATAAGTACTTTGTCTGATTGAAGGACTACGCATGATAAAAACTCTGAGAATTCAGATAAAAACTCAGAATATGGACCTGGTGCTTGGTAAACAACAACAAATATAATTGGCTGTACTGTTTTCCATGTTGGGTGTTGAAGATTAAGAACAAGGCTTTCAAACGAGTTATAATTTAGTTTAGGTTTAGGATTAATTAACAAGCTCGAGTCAAATATGGCTGCAACTCCCCCTCCTCGGCCTGAGCCTCGTGGAATTTGGGTATTATTATGACTGGGAGGAGTGGCTTCGTTTAAACTAACATATTCTTCATGGCCCAGCCAGGTTTCGGTGAGGCAGAATAAATCAATGTGGTTATCTGATATCAATTCGTTTACCAATAATGCTTTCGATGACAGAGATCTAATATTTAATAGTCCACATTTGATTTTCCTATTCTGTTCTATCGTTGCAGTGGTTGTTTTAATTCCAATTAGGTTGTTTAGTATAGCACCTCTTTTGTTAGCGTTTGGTTTAAACGGTCTCAGTCGGGGGACAGACACGGTGGTTATGGGATTATGAATGGGTGATTGCTCTGAAGGGAGCACAGAGGGGCGTGTAGCGCTGTATCTCTGATTATTGACTTTGGGAGAGTGTGTCTGGTCAGTGTGCTTGTGGGAGTGTTTACGGGATGTAAACAGTCAATCAGAGGTCTGGGTATGCAGGGCGTGGTGCAAATTTCCACGTAGCATCTGGCTTCCGCGTGTATTGGGATGAATCCCATCCCTGCTGAACAGGGAGCCACGTTCCCAAAACAGATTGAAGTTGTCAATAAAACCTATCTTGTGAATGCTGCATGTGAGCTGGAGCCAGGTGTTATTCTCCTGAATGATGAACACTGAAAGACTATATATACTACTATATATATATATATATATATATATATATATATATATATATATTTACTATAGTTCATGTCAAACAAAGAATATCTGCACTCTTTCACTTAAAGGTACCCTTTTGAGTTTTTGAACACTAGCGCAATGGAGCAGTGTTTTTATGAGTTGATCCCTGTTTTGTCTCTCCTTACCCAAAGAGAATTGACCATCGTTTTCTAGGACGGTTGTCTCAGATTTGAAGAGTCCACTGAGGTTGCAAAACAACAAAATGTTGAAAAACTATAGGGAGTCAATACTTTCTGAATAAAATTATTTATGTTTCATCCCACATCAATAAAACCTAATCTTGGTCATCGGTCACAAGTCCAATATAGTCTCAAAAACACTGTAGGAAATATACTGTCATTCTCCTTTTGAAATAGGAAGCTCATGACTCATTTATGATTGATCCTTGCATACCTCAAGCAACAAGTTTGTTTCTGAGTTGATAAATGTTACATGGAAAGGGGGAAAGGGGGAATGGATTTTTTGTCAGATGGGATTAAGCAGTGCCAGACCCTCAAATTAGCTATGTTTCACATGTCAGTTTACATCAGTGAGGCTTAAGGATTGTGTGAAAACACTGACGGAGTGAAAAAAAAAAGAGGCAGTAAGATGGACAGAGCAAAAGGGAGGAAAAAAAGAGAAAAAGAGAGGATGAGAAAGGGGGAGAAAGAGGAAGGTGGAAAGACAGATGAGGCAGGAAGAGAAAGGACAAGTGATAGATAGGAACATAAGAACAGGAGCAGAAAGAGAGTGAGAGAGAAGAGAGTGAGAAATTGATAGGTATAAATGAAGAATTGATTGATGACAAATATTTTCAAGTATATTGCTGTCGTCAGATCGTCAGACATCCATTATTTTGTTATTCAGCACCCCTGGTCAAAAATAGGTTCCCGCGCGCCTGCGCTAAGAGGAGCTTGGAAGTGCCTTTGCTCTGATTACATGTATGCATTTTCCCATCAGTCACAAGGGAATTAATAATATAATTATTATAGTTGATGTGTGGTTACTAGTGTAACCATGGTGATGAAGGTCCCCTAACCTTAAGTAAGTAGTAATTTGATCCCAAACCAAGATGTTTTTGTAACCTTGAATATATAATATGTCAATTTTCACATTAAAATGTCTAAAAACAACTAGACCTATGTTATGTATTTTGTCACTGCTGACCCCGTGTGAAGAATTGATTGATGACAAATATTTTCAAGTATATTGCTGTCTTTGGTTTGTCATTAAGGAGCTGTAGCTTCAAGCTAGGAACTGTAGATTCCCAGTAAAAACTCACTTGCTGCTTGTCAGTTTGGTAAGATGATGCAGACGAGGAAGTAATGATACACGCTAAGTTGCATCACTTTACTTGGGGGTACACAAAAGTACAAACTAGTAACTGTATCTCTACTATATAGTCCTTGATTCAGAGTTCAGGATATTAGTAATTCATTAAAGGATAGGTTTGAATGTTGTCAAGTTTGTTCTTATACAGTATACTCATATGATATGCAGTATGTAGCCTAATCATTTTTCCTCTTTATAATGGCCGTGAAGAGATTTCTTTCTTATGCGACAGAGGGGACAAAATCCACAGTCCTCATTCTGTGCAAAGTAGCTTTCTTCAAAAGTTCAGATGCAGTCTGAGTCACTCCATCCTGATTGTCGTGAGTAGGTTTATCAATCAACCAATCAACCAATCAATTAATCAATGAATGAATCAATCAATCAATTTAGCACAGAAGAAACAAGATGAGTGGCCCTTTGATACCTATGTATGGAGAAAGGGACAATAAAAGTCGTATACGCACACACACACACACACACACACACACACACACACACACACACACACACACACACTGAAAGCTGTCATCATTTTTAGATGTGGAACATATCCAGATAGTATCCAGTTGAAAAGTAAGCCAACAGTTTGAACAGGCTGCATGCATCTATTTGATATGAATCACAGATTCGATGACAGAAAGAGGAGACCAGCACTTTGAACAGGTGTGCGTGGGCCTGTGTGGTGCACAGAGTGTGGAGGCTGCTGAATGAAAGAAGTGACTTTTTCTCTGGGTGCTTTGAAGAGGAGGATTTGGGCCAGACCAGTGGGTTTTAACAGGTGTGCTTTAGCTTACTGGCATGGATTTGCATGTTTTACAACAGCTCTGAAAAGGTTGAGTAGCAGTGGTCTAGGAAATTATAGACAGGCTGCTTCAAAGTAGGCAAATATCCAATGCACTGGGTAAATAAAACTAGATTAGATTTAGGTAAATGTTATGAATCATAATTATTTATTCTGATTATTGTACTAATTATTAACAGGAGAAGACAATGGTGAAAATGTTAAAGCAGTCTGTTCTTTTGATATAATAACACATCAGGGATTTAACCAGTTAAAGGTAGCCTGTAGCATTTTTGAACACTAGTAGTAAAAGTGGGTCCCTGTTTTCTTTGTATCATGCACACGCATGAGGACGCACATGCCAGTTTTTACGCAATTCTGACCAGCAGTTGGTGGCAGTAATGTGCCAACAAGCATAGCAATGTGCTGAGAAAGGCAGTGAAGAAGGAGAATGTAAACAATGCATCATTTAAAAATCATCACCATTTCTTTCAAAAATGGCTTTGCAAATGTTTTATGAGGAAGGAAATGCACTCAACATGTTTATTAGACCTTAAAAATGCACACAAACAATGTGTTTTGGTGAGAAACACTGAATGTAAACTTTTGTTTGTTTACAAGAAAACTCCACCTGGCACCATTATGTTTGATTTAACGCCCTGACTTTTCAGAGATGAATCCTGTGCAGCACATTTTTCTACGGTCATGTACTGCCCAGCAAAGCATGTGTGTCCCTTTTCCATTTGTGTCCCATTCAGGCAAACAAAAAATGTGTCTATCCGCATAAAGCCCCCATGTGTGTTCATATGGATTGCAGTGGTGGGCTACAAGTGGGGCCTATGCTGTATGAGGAATCATCATCAGGCCCCACATGGGTCCCTTGTTGTGAGACTACAGGAAATAATGGTCCACAAGTTGGGCACACGAGCGATCACCCTCAAGCCCCAAATAGATATTTTGTGTTGGCTTAATCTGCACTACGACATTTTCATTTTTAAGCTGTGTTTTGAGACAAAAACGATCTCAGTCCGCACAAGAGTTTTAGCTCCAGTAGCAGAACTATCTCTGTCCACATTAACACGTCTGACAACACATTTAACATGACCATTCGCATACACTGGGCATACGCGTGCCGGTGTAAACAGAAAGCAGGTTGTCTGACGTTACTCTGAGGTTGAAAATCACAGAGTAACTAACGATAAGACTGACTGACGTGCATCATCGTTTCCAAAGGTCTCTGTTTGTGTCCGTCCAGACTGCAATTCAAACTAAAACGGGGCCAGCAGTGTTTTCAATTGTCTCTGTTATAGGGGCTTAAAAACGCTGGAGTAATGTTGACGCGAGGCATAAATGTAGCAAAAGATATTCGTTTTTAAACCAAAATGAAGTAGTGTAGATGTAGCCTGCACCCACCTTGGCCCTTTGAAAAAAAACATTGGCAGACAGCAGGTAGCCATTAGACCACTGTGCTGATGGACAGTTTTCTGGACGCCATTTGGTTTCCTAATTGGGACTCGTAGCCCATATGCAGCCCACTGCAGGTTTTGTGAGGTCCTTGAAACCTGTAAAACCTCTATTGCAATAAGTTAACCAATACACAGTAGACAATCTAAAAATAACTTTCTTAAGTCACAAGATCTTTCAGAGACAAAGATTTCACCCAACAGAGGCGTTAGTTGTCCTCATCTCTATACATGAGACATAGCTCACCAATGATTCCCAGAAAATTGTGTTCTCATTATTCTATATACAACATGATAGAAGTAATTACACAGTTCTTAAAGGGGGAAAGGCGACAATGTCCTCAACAGTTCCTTATCGTGCCAAGTGATTCATGGCTTTTAATAGGCTTTTAAGCCAGATTAAAAATCTAAAGCCCCCACTGTTGAAGCAGGCTACAATTTCAGAGAATCACATAAATGAGATTGCCAATAAAACCAGAAGACCTCAAAGGAATACAAATGACTTTGATGAATCTACCTCAAATTGGCATATCCTGTTAAAGTACATAATCTTATTGAAAATGATGGATATTGCTTTAAAATGCAACACTGCATAGGAGATAAATTATGTTTTCTTGTTTCTTTTATTTTGTGCTTTTCTTTCCTGGATGTATTTGTAATTTCCTGTCAGCCTCATCTCTAAAACAACATGAATAATTTGCTTGTTCCGTTGTTCAAAAAATATGTTTTGGTCTCAAAAAAGCTGTGATTCTTTATTTATTCCACTTTCAAATCCAACACATTATGACGGGACACATTGGTAAGGGATTTTTGAGACAACTGAGACACGTTTTTAGAAGATAGCTTAAGTTAGTGTAGTAGAACTGATATTCATATTTCGTACCACCAATGGATATTCATTTTCTCAACAACCGCGTTGTCCTGGAACAAATGCAATTGCGGACTCATATGATTTGTTAGCTATCTCAACAATGTGTCCTCATTGAGGCAGAAAAACAGATTGAAGTCAAAATGGAGATCTGCATGGGGGCAGGGAGTACTAAGTGTACCCCACTCTGAGGTAACACGAGGAAACTGACGCTCTCTGCCTGAACTCTGGCTCAGCTCATATCTTTCACAGCACCCAGCTCTCCAGTGGTCAGACGGGTGAAATTGATTGCCCTGCTTGCGCTATATGAGCAGCAGTCACTTTGGGATTTACTTTGCTGTAAGGAGCATAAACCCACTCCACCCCGAAAGTCCAAATTGATTATAAAACTGCATTCTGCTGACACTGACATATATGTGACTTTAACTATGTGTGTGTGCGTGCGTGTGTGTGTGTGTGTGTGTGTGTGTGTGTGTGTGTGTGTGTGTGTAAGAGAGAGTGGAAGCTAGACGGAGTGTGAGAGAGTTGGAATGTTTAACTGAAATTGCATTAACACCAGACTAGCATCAAGCCATTCTTTACTGGGATTCAATAAACACTCCTTGAGCACCTACTTTGTCAGAAATACAACAGAAGAACAACTGGTGTATATGTTTAAAGTGCAGACTAACAAACTCACATTGTTTCAGTAATCTGATCCTAAGATCTGATCACGCACATGAATGGTGGACAAAGAAAACTACAACGTAGAACTGTAATTAAATAATGTAAATATATGGACTAGGGCTGTTTTGGGTCTCTGTCAGTGAAATACTGTAGGAGGTATGTTGCCATATCCAAATAATGATTTTAAAATAAAATGTAGGCTAAGTGTCACTGATTTAACACCACCGCACAACCCTGCTGCAAAATGCCGAATCGCTTTCTTTAGTGTGAACATGCCCCTAGATTATACTGTCATTTTTTATCAATGTACAACTGCAAATACATTTTGTCTTATATAAAGGAGAAGCATGTATTTAACAAGGTGTGTGGTGATCACTGTACTAATATCAAGGTGATTACAGTATGACGAGGAAGAGTTAAATTTATATTTTTTATAGTTTAACTTAATACAACATTATCTTAAAAGCTACAGTGTAAAACGTGATAACAAATCAGTTTCTGATGCTGATGTACTCGATCTCATGCTTGTTATGTGTTCTTATGTAAATTATTTAGACAAACCACTATGACTGCTTAGATCCTTTATGGAATGCATATATATATATATATATATATATATATATATATCTTGAAACTTGCATTTTGTTTTCTGAAGGATTGTCATAATTTGCAAGCCAGTAAAACTCAGGAACTTCGAACAACTTTGAATAAGTTCCAAATGGCTGCTGGTTACTGGCAGGCAAACATTCAGCATCTTGTTTTAGCTAAACTGAACTACAACCACCCCTTACAAATGTGACTACTGTGGTTGAGTAAACCTGGACTTACAGTAAATTGACATCTCTTTGCCAATAATCACATGGTCAATATATTGTATCCACATCACAGAGAAAAAGCAGGGAAACACAGAGGACTAAGATGGGCTCATGCGATGGCCGCAGACCTCCAGCTAAACCAAGTGCCTGACAGCAAAGTTAGGAAAAGTATACTGTATTATATTAAGGAATATACTCATACATCATTTATTTTTTCCTCAAGGTATGATGACTGAAAATAAAAGAAGCACAATAAGCACCTAAAGGATAAACACAGTCGCCTTTTTTAACTCGTATGAATATCCAAATTGTTCTCCAAACGTGCACAGTGTTTTACCCTGTGCAAGACATTACATCAGCTCAAAGCTCGGGGGAAGTTCCTTGTTAACATGCAACAGTAAAGCTATTGCAATCGCAGCAACAAGACTAACATTCACCATTGATCCTTTCCTCAGTTTGAGGTTCGGCTTTGCAAATCCAGCAGTCACTTTCTGCAGGAGGGGAACATGTTTTTCATTCAGTTCTTAGACTTTCTCAGCCATCTAGTCTAAGTATACAACCAGAAATGGAAAATATGGAGATTTTGATTGTTTTTTAATTGATGCTGATACTAGCCCATAGTTTAGAGCAATATCACTGCTGATTGTTGGGGTGTAAAGAAAAATCTGTATTCAGGTGGAAGCAGGAAAAGCTTTTGATAAAAGGTCTTTATTGCATCTTCAATGTATGGCTTCTTCTGCTTGTAGTCATAAAATATGTGTAACAGCAAGTGTTTATCAAAAAAACAAACATTCACTGCCCTATCTAGGCTAATATTCATATCTGTTTTATGTGCATGCGGTCCAAATCTAAAGAATGTGTCTGCATTTGGTTATATCCCTGGTGTTTACAATCCAGGGTGTGTGTTTGTGTGTGTGTGTGTGTGTGTGTGTGTGTGTGTGTGTGTGTGTGTGTGTGTGTGTGTGTGTGTGTGTGAAATCAGTTGAATGTTTTCACACATGCAAAATACTTACTCCTGCACAGGCCAGAATGATGCTGACTCCTATCACAGTCTCGTGCACGTTTAACAGACACACATGCACACACAACAGGTAAGCACATGGGTGTTTAACTGGATATTTGTAATATTTACATCCACTGAGTAGAGTGGTGAGTATTGTCCCTCTAAAGCGCTTTCCCCAGTACACATTTTAGAGTCAATTATCCTATTTCCTATTTTACCCGCCTTCCCTGTGTCCATCACCTGCCAGTTCCATCACCTTGCCCAAGGGTGAATCTTGGTCTATGACTCTCTTGATAATGATTTAGTTTGTCTTCATTTTAGCTTCCACTGTTCTATAATTCAAAATTTCAAATGACAAAAAAGAAAAAATATAACATTCACGATTTGCATCATGTGGTTAATACTAAAAAAGCAAAATAGACAGTGATGACAGAGGAAATCTGTATTTGATATTTTCTTCATCCAAATTTGAAATCTTTTTTTTCCTAAAAATGTGACTTTTCACATTTAAGATCCATTATCTGTTTGTCTTGTCTTGTTGGTGTTAATGTATTACTCAATGGACACTGTCTTCTTCAGTTGGTGAAAGCAAGGGCGCTCAAATAAATCTCATATAAACAACGACCCCCACCCCCAACCCCCCCAGAGCCAGGTGGGTAAATGTTACAAGCAAGGACAGAGTGGGAATGCAGAAGGAGGGAGAGAGACAGCAGGAGGAGAGAGGAGGGGTGTCTGTTGAGAAGGTCACACTATTATAGATGTCTCCTTGCATTTAGACCTTGTGCCGCACAAATGCTGCAGATCTGAATATCATAGCTTAACAATTTTAACAATTTGACAGGGGGCCATCCTTCCACACAGCCTTGGGTGAGCTTTACAAAGAGAGAATGAGCTGGCATGCACCTTTCAGTGATGATGTCTCAAGCAAATAGGCCTACAACTAGTACCTTATCAGAGTTCAACGTTTTCAGAGAGTCCAGTGTTTGAGCTCTCAGCCCACAAAATACATTATTTGGAAGCACCATGTGGTCACACATGCAGAGAGACAAAGGATGAGGCAGGACATCAGTCATTTTCAATTGAATCTTTAATACATGTGCAGGTGCCGGCAACAGAGCTTCAAAGAGGCAAAAAAGGGACAGGGCAGCCTGGCATGAGGTTTTTCTTTGTGTCCTTTGATGATTATTTCTGCAGGAATTAGATGTAAAATGGTGTTGCCTACACAACAACATGGAGGCAAAACTAATAGCAATGTTTGCTTCCCAGTTCTGTATGACATGTTTTTGATCAGGGACCTAAATGAAAAAAGAAATAGCCAAGAGCCAGCCGGCCAGAGCTATATGAGAGTCCTAGTGGAATAGTCATGAGTTTACTCCACAGAACAATACAAAGACACTCAAGTCTGGCTGCCAAAGCTTTTTTAGATAAACTGTAACTATAAGCTAGCCTGACAATCAGGTTCAATTGCCATTTTGTTTCACTTTATTTATTCAGCTTGACACTGTAGGCTTATTTATGTTAGCCAATTTCAGTCAACACAAAAGCTGCAGAGTGGTTTAAAGATCAACTATTTTATAAATGTTTTACAGAACAATGGAATAAATAAGAGTTTAAGAGGCATTGTTGGTAGTGATGCAACCAGGCTAGCTGTAAGCAGCAACATATATAGAAGTATCCATGAAAAGCACTAGCTCCTTTCATAGTCTTACATTGCTGTTAAGTAGTATGAAGTAACTATTATTGCTATTAAAATGTAATCTATTAAAAAAAAAAACATAATCTGCACACTATCTAGTAACTACAGCAGTCAAAAACAAATGTAGTGGATGAAGTAGAAAAACAGGTATTCTACAGTATCCAGTAATTCTATTCGGATTCTAGTACCGGAAGGTAGGTACAGTAAGAAAGGTACTACACCTTTGTGTCAACTCTACCTTCACTTTCCACCTTTGGCTTAAATCTGTAACTTAAAGTTACAATCTTAAAGATCTCCGTTTTGTTCTCTTTGGCTGCATTTATGGCGTGGCAGTAATTGCAGTAATTGTGTGTTTTTGGGTTCCCAGAGATTTAAACTGTGACGTCAGTCAGTTGGCAGTTGAAGAGCAAGTCTGTTGCATTAGCTCCGTCTACCTTCTCTGGCAGACCAACCACTGCTGGGTGATGGAAAATGTGCGCCGCTTGTGATTGTTCCCGGGAATGTCGCCACAGACACCCAGTTTGTAATCCAAATGCAAGGGTTTTCATCAGTGGGCCATAGGTTCAGTTACCATTCAGCGATAGATAGTGACTTACTGTAACAGACATTTATTTAAATGAAAATATTCGATTATTACTTTAACACATTCAGCACTCATGGATATAGCAAAATGGCAATAGCAAATGTTATATGTAAATGCAAACTTTTAATTACAGTAATAATTGCATGATCCTGAGATATCTAAGATATCTGAGATATATGGTAAGTGACTAAAAACAGATAATAGTGCAGTAGGTCATACTGACGTACACATTCGGCCAAAGGTTATATTACTGTTTACAAAAACAGAAAAAGATAAACAACAGATCACTCCACAAAGCAGTCAGCTTTTGCCCCTGGCTTGACACGTGGAAGATGAGTTGTACATCCTGCAACAACTTCTACAATATAGAGGCAAACATTTTACTTAATTTTTTTTTTTGGAGTTGAAGCTTTTGAAAGAGCTGTCTATCTGCCTTTCCAACTGCCTGGCACTTTTCTAATAACATTGTGTACCATGGATGTTGCCTTAACTCATAATTCAACAATATGCATGGTGCTAGTGGTGCACGTTTTACCACCGAAGAGACAGAATGCCAATTGTGCTTTCTTTTCTTGGACGGTACAAGTGATGGCTGTAGATCCTGTAAATGTTGGAGAGGTTTGATGAAGGGAACAGGAACAGTTTTCTACTATCACTGGACCTTTCTTGGCACCAACAAGCACAACCAAGAAACATCTTCAACTGCCAAAAATATTACCCTATAAAGAATGTGTAGAGTCAGGGGTACACACTGTAGGTCCAATGTTCCTTGATCACACGCTTCCTTAACCTGGAACTGCTTCAGTTAAAATCTCAGCAGCCAACTGTGGAAGAGAGTGGGGGGGACTGGGCAGCTTCCAGTCGCAGCGCTTCCTTGGCAACCTGTCACCCAGAAAATATGTTTAACATTGGATCACAGATCTGGTGCCCAAAAGCAGAATAGGCATTGTAAAAAAACAAACTTTACTAGGTCAGAAGGCAACGGGAAAGCAGTGAACTTTGATGAAGGCAAAATTAAACAAATGTCATTGCACAATAAACTGACTAAGATACTGTGCAAGGTTACCATTACTCTAAACAGTTGTAGGGCTTTGCTGATATCAGACTTTGTTGCTATATTCAAACTTCAAATTAGTTTTTTTTTGTTGCAGGTGAGTTCATCTAATAAATTGTTAAATGTATTTTACCATAGACCCACCTGTCATTTAACAAATTAACTGCCTCTATTGCCACAAAGAAGGACGGGATTACAACATTGTAAACTTTATATGTTTTAAAATACATGTTGGTGATGCTAGTAAGTTTACTAAATCCTGCAAGCCAAGGTGGCATATACTGTACCTTTTATGGCTGTAAATGTTGTCCTACTGGTATTGTACAGAGGAAGAGGGAGGGGGCTGTATCTAAGAAAAGGGGACTCAATGAGGCTCTGTCTAGTCCACTTAAGTCTCATTTTCTGTCTGGGTAATTACACCTGAAATTGGGGGAGCCAAGACCACCTCTAGTCACACACTCTCCAATTTCTCTACAGGCCCTTCACGTGGACACACACGCAGTATACACATGCACACGCATAGATACACACAGTTAGTCACATGTGCAGGCACAAACACAAACACACATACACATATAAACTTAAATAGACCTTTTCTTTGCATTTTGTCTCCTTTCCTCTTTGCTGTTCCTTCCTCCCCTGCTCTCCTTTTCTATTTCCTCTGACTGGCCCTTTATCTATTAGGTGTGACATTCCATTCTGCTTTTTAATCACCTCTTTCTGCTTTGTCCTTCTGGACCCATATAACTTCAGAGATGATGGTCACAAAACCCATATATTCCCTGTCAAAAACTGCATGCAGGCCCAAATACAAATTCATGGTCTTGGAGTTCACATGTCACCTGCTGCATCTTTTACCATGTTTCTACCTCTCAGAGGCAAAGCGTTTAAAAGTCTCTTTTTTTGTCACGCAGAATACTGATTAATTAAATACTTAGAAGAGGGGATTTGATTTAGCAAGTTAAACAGCGAGAAGCTGTGATTTATTTCTACTGTTGTATCCATGAATTGTTTTAGCAGGCAGGCATAAAGTATTTACTAATACCTCGAGCAGCATGTGAATCAAAAACATAATTGATTGGTTTTCGATGAATAAAATGAAAACACAGCATAGAGACCTTCTGCACACAATAAGCACCAAGTGATAAACCACGTGAAAGACTAAACATTGATGTTATGGGGTGAAAAGCAAAAAAAGAGACGACACAACATGCATCATCCGGTATCTTTGCAGACGTTGCAGTAATATGTCGCATTCATTCATCATCCATGCTGCAGGGCCTTGCCATCTGAACCTGGGTCACTTGTAAGTGTAGCTGTAACATGACAAGCGTCTCATGCTTTGAAACGCTGTGTTCCTCAGACGCTGCTGTCACAGATGAAGAAAGACAAAGATAGATGGTTTTCCAGTGTGACACATCACTGGTGTTGCGACAGCAAGTCAAACATGTGCATTCTAAGTCTCAATATCAGCGTGGCTCCAACAGCAACACCAGCAGGCGGCCGACACAGACGGCCGTGCATGTGCTGCCATGTTGCCATGTGTCGGCTGAAATCACTCTTATCTCACTCGGGAGAATGTCTTTGGCTGTCCTTGGAGGAGAGCAGTCAGGGATGGAGGGAGGCGGGTAGAGGGTGGTGTAGATGTAGGAGAAGGGATATATCAGTGGAAGGAGGAGGAGGAAGGGGAGGGGGCTGGGCTTCAGGGGACCGCAGGCATTTGTATTCCTCTCTCATCTGTGACGGGGTGGGAAAGGTGGGGAGACACAGGAGCAAAGCACAGCGGGGGCTTTGGCAGGACTGTGGCAGAGGTTCAGGAATCAAAGATGCAATGTTACAAGATCTTACCATCTCTCCTCACTGCTTGGCCTCTGCGGGCAGGGAAAGAGATACTGAAATAAACTATGGGACGTCAGGATCAAACAGAAGGAGTATTGAAAAGTAAGGAGCAGTA
Source organism: Sander lucioperca (assembly GCF_008315115.2). NCBI lineage: Eukaryota > Metazoa > Chordata > Actinopteri > Perciformes > Percidae > Sander > Sander lucioperca. The sequence continues at coordinate 12,494,142 of NC_050175.1, forward strand.
AACACACATTGGAGAACTTGATCCTTCTCAGATTGCTTTGTAAAGCTGGTATTTTTAGATTGCTGGTGAACCAAATATCTACCACATCTACCACATTGGATTTTTATATCTGTCTTCTTTTGGCACGATGTTAATCACATCTCTCTGCTGTCTTATTTGTAACCCTGCCTGAAGCTGTATGAAAAGAAATCAATAACTAACAACAAAGCAGCACATTACTTTACCATCATGCACTCATATTTGACCTGCATTCAGCTACATCGCTTTTCCAAATTTTCCCTCTGCCACCTTACGTCTGGCATCTTTAACAATCTAAGCATGTATGTGTGAGTTCGCTGTTTCCTTTGGATTTTTTTCAAGGAAAAGTGATCAGTGTAAATAATCCATATTGACCTCAGCAAGATCTAACAGAGCTGTGTTCTAAATGTGAACATGCACTTCTCATTCACTCCAATTGTCAATAAAGTCCCTGCAGATTCAGGTCTTTGTTCAGTTCTAAGTGTCACCCCCACTTAGCTGATGATCTCAACCAGAATGACTCAAAAATCAATGCTCTAATAGACACCCACTTTACCTAATCAGGTTGATCAAAATGGCTGCTTGACCCGAACAACTGCTCTATTCAGCTGCTTGCTACAGAAACATACATTTGTTTGTGAGTGATGAACAAGACATAACCCTAAAATGAGATGCGGATGGTGTAAATAGACCCAAAGCTACACTATCGATCTGGTTGCAGAGCTAAGTGGCTCAAAAAGCCTCTGACATCATTTTACCATTAGTAAACATAATGGCTTTTCCTGAGTATGCAGTTTTCTTCATACATGCTCATTCTTCATCAACATGAGTTCATGATCTCATGCACAGACACGTGGCACGCACACTGATACGTACACAAATATGTATAAACAGAGTCAACTCTTCTGATCATGCATCACTGTAGAATTTATTAGCTGAGGAGGAACTAGTAACATGATGAAAGATGATGTCTGTAACTCTATAGCATTTATGGATGTTATGATTAGAAAATTAATCAATTAGTCAAATGACAGAAAATCAACTGATGCCGATTTTTATAGTTGAGGAATCACTTCTTAATTTTGATTTCATCATTGGTTCTGCAGGTAAATCAAAGTACTGGACAAATTGATAGCAGTAGATGAAAAGTCACCAAAGTCATTACAATTCATCCTGTGGGGAACATGGATGTCTGTACAAAATGTCATGGCAATCCATCTATAAGTTGAAACTATATATACTACTAAAAACCAAAAATGACAGCCTAATGGTGGTGCTAATTCTTAGTAATCAATGGAAATTAATATTAGTTGCAGCCCTATTAACATGGCTGTGTTTACAGTAAAGAAACCTGCTGGTATGCCCTGTGAGTGAGGATATCATTGTACAGCAGGAGCAGGTAATGTTGAAGACTAGCTGTGCAGACTACTTTAGCTCTTTTCTAGGCAGGAGGGGAGCTCCAAACGCAGACAGGCTTTACTTTCATCAAAAGGTCAGTGGTGAAAGATTGGAGTCACGTGTCAAAGTGGCATTTAACACACCATTGGCCCTTTACCTGCACACTCTTTGTATGTCATTCTTGATAACTGCACAAGCTGAATTGCACGTTATAATGAAATCCCACTGTGAATTAAAATGAGTCACAGATAATATTCTTTTATTAATGCAGCTGTTATGGATGATTTTTTCTTTCACATTTTCCTCTTTTACTACTGACTGTCACTCTTCATTCATAAATGTCTCAGTGTCCCAGTCACTCTGCTCCTCTCATTCACAAATTTCATTTGTTACTTACTGAAATTAACCAATACATTTTCTGTCCCTGTTCTGTGCCATGAACGAGTCATTTGGTGACTGCTTATCTTAAAAATCTTAAAAGGTTTCATTCTCTTTCAGATAAGGGTGCTCCGATCAGGATTTTTGGGGCCGATCACCGATCACCGATTGCTGTGAGCCGTGTCGACCGATGCCGATGACCGATCACCGATTACCGGGTCTATTTGAAACCTTCTATTTATCATGTCATATTTATCATATATTAATTTTAATATTCTTAACAACAATGCATAAGTATTAAAATTAACAGAAGATAATGTATTGTGAATTGTCAACGGTCTACTTTTATTGACAGGAAACATTCCACTTCCTCTGTTAGAAACACACCTTAAACAGCTTAGAGCTTAACATATAGCTAAAGCTTTATTCGGAATAAATTACAAAAAAAACTGTCAGTGTGTTCTTCAGTGTGTCTTTAGTGTGTTCTGAGCAGGGAGGGGCCACTTAAATTTTTTACCAGCCACTTTTTCCAGAATTCAAATTTATAAAAGAGAGTGCACTATCATATTTTGAATTGCTTTATTAAATTATGTTTTATTATTAATACATATTTTATTAAAATAATGTATTTATTATGTGTCAGTAGCTTGTTGATCTTTACATTGTAAGTTAATTTCATATCCTGGCCTGGGACACACATTCATACGGTTTGATAAAGGACTTATTGGACTTTAACTTATCATTGATTTTACAATAACGAGTGTAGCTCATGGATGTATTAAGTGCAGCTGTCCTCAATTTAGGTCATCCTGTACGTCTCATCTCCGGTTTTTCCTGCATCCACCGTGTGTGTGTGTGTGTGTGTGTGTGTGTGTCGTCAGTCGCGGGGTAGAACTGAGCAGCAGAGAGCCAACAGATTTAAAACGGCAGCAGCTTTCAAGCGACTTAAACATCGTTACAGTCTACATTGACGTTAAAATGTAAACAGGTTGGCAGGATGGTCTGAAATGTTGTGCACGGTCTTTCGCTGTACGTTTTGTCAATGCGCCACTTGTTTGAAAAGTACCTTCTCTTTTTCTTTACTTCGCCCTCAACAGCTTGTACATCCATAGCTACTGCTGACTCCGCGGCGGGCCTCTTAACACCGGGGATATGTCGCCACATTTTTTAACAGATAATTTTCCTTTCGTCTGTACCTCAGCTCAGCTAGCTAGCTAGCTAGTTACACGGCGGCGTCCCGGACTAGCGCTGAAAACTAGCTACTCGACTGGTCAAAGCCCCGGCTGTGAACGGTTTCATTTCCTCTAAGTTCTTCACAATAAAAGTCCTCCGTTATTTTCGTATTTGAATGTTTTTATTATGAAGCAGCAAAATCCGGAAATGTTAGGGATTCATTAGCAGTAACGTAACGTGATTCCTATAAGCATTGTGCATTGTTACTTAGCAACAGCATTTTTTGACAAAATCTGGTTGGTGTGTAACTTAGCTGCGTATAGAACATTTTCTCACGAGTAGTGCGTCATCTGCTCGGCCTATCTGATCGGCCTTTATGGAGACCACCGATCAAACTATTTAAAGCCTTTATCGGCCGATAACGATCGGTTTCCGATCAATCGGAGCACCCTTACTTTCAGACAGAGTATAGTGCTGCACAGAACCTTCCCTGTCTCCATTGTGATCTGCAGATTATTCTGAGACATTGAAATGAGGCAGTCCAACCATCCACCATAACCACTGTCTAGACTTTTGGGAGGACCCTTTCTAACTCCTACAGTATCTTCATGGGCCTGCATTCTATAACGATGAAACATTATGTAATTCAGCAATGTCGTCCAACTGCCCAAATATTTCTACGTATCGATTCATATTAATACTCACTCGCAGTGATCTGAAACCAGGGAAAGCAATTTGGACATGTGTATTCCTTGCATTGTGATTTGATCTTTTTGGTTTAAATATAGTTTAAGTGTTGAGGAAGCAATCAAGACACATGAAGTGTATGAAGGTGTGCGTGCGTGCGTGCGTGCGTGCGTGCGTGCGTGCATGCCTTTGTTTGGTGAATGTGGGTTTGTATACGTCAATCAACTTTAGTTTCTTCTTTTATGTGTGGCTCTGCGTATGTGTAGAAATTGTTCGCTTGAATTTGCATGCATTTGTATGCATACTGTATGTGCATGCTGATGAAGTCAGTGGATCAGAAACCTAGCAGCCTGTCTGAAGAAGCCCTGACCTCTGTGGTGCTTTTTCAGAAGGAGAAAGGTGAGTAAAGACTGTCAGAAGTGGCTTATTAGCATGAAAAAATACTGTGCAGTCAGAGACACAAATACACACATAGTCAGACACATGAGTGCATATCCACACACATTATTGTTAGAAAAAGAGCCTAAGTAGGATGGTGTGAATGAGTGAGCACTGGTTTCGCCTGGAACCATTTTATTTAATGAATGCTCCAAAGAAAATGACTGTGCCTTGTATAATACTTTATAGTTGAACCCTTTGGTCAAGGCAGCTCAATATAACTCACAATTTATCCTTTTATATAATTTACTTCAATTAAATATATTGTGAGTGGACAGCTCCCCCGGGACTTGGTTTATCACCGGGTGTTAATTATGCTCACTCAGATGGGACATGGCTTGCATCCATCCGAGGGAATGATAAAAATGGAACTCTGTAGGGGAAGAATAGGCTGGTTCATGTAACGCCTAATGTATGGATTGGTCATTGGATTGCTCCAGTCTCGTACTATAGGTTGATGTCCAGTCACATGTTTGTCTGAAGCACTAATTGCAGTAGTGGCACTAAATCTCATTTGGCAAAATGTGCCATTGACTTACAACTTAACTATGTATGAAAGAACAAAAGAATAAATGAGCCATTAAACATTTCCCTGTACAATTAATATCTCCCTCTACAAATAAATATGTTAGCAATTATATACTGTACGTTTGGTTTTGGTTTTCTTAACAGGGATGCAATTTTCTGCTGAGCCACGAAATAAACTACAGAAGTCACGGCCCTCATGCCATAGTGCATTACCTTGGTGCATATGGATATTCTTAGTACAGAAAAAAAATGTGTCTCTATTTCTCACTGTCTGTCCCTCTGTTGTTCCCACAACTTTCTTACAGTGAAGATACAGACTGTTCTCTCAGGGGAGGAGCTGTCACAGGGATTGTATCCTGAGGGAAACACAAAAGGTGTGCTCCATTTAGAACTCAATATCTGTCATGCTAAAGCTAGTGCGCACACATGACAAAACATGTACCTTTCTTTTGTGTGTACTTAGCACTGCTGGGTTAAATTATTTCCTAATTTCATCCTAAAGGTTTTTTTTCAGTGGGATAATGTTGTCTCTTACGTATCACTGCAAGTTGTTTTACAGCAACTGTCAGAGTTTATAAATGTTAAATGTTTTTATCCAAAAGCTTTAATATATTTAATACCTAGATCTTTGTTTTAGTTTTTCTATCAAAAAAGGCCTCACACTAAAACAACCGTAGGACTGTTGTTTTGACCTTGGCATTATTATTATTTTTCAGTAAGCATAACTCATTTACTTTACCAGTCAGTTTTGGTTTTGGTGTACAAGTCACAAACTCAATTGTCATACCATGAGCCTGTTACCGCCCAACTGAATCTGATTAAAGCCCCAATCTGAGAGTGGTGTGCAGCCATGTGCCATGCTGTATGTGAACAGTTGGGCCTGGTTGTGCAAAAAGGATTCAAGTTATTCCTGCGCAGAAAACACCTTCTCAAATGTCATTATCTGGACACTATAGACTATATTGTTTGCACTGAGGAGAGGAGTGGTGCAAATCATAAACACCAAGTCTATTCTGTACATCTATCCTTCAGGTATTCAAAATGACATTTTTTCCACGTATTTAATATAAAATGTGGCAATTTTACCAAACTCTTGCGAGAGCACATGAGGGTTGGTTGCATCAATATCGTAATGAACGTGTCAACTGTGTATTGCTTAACCTTTCCAAGACATGTTGCATGGCCAAGCTTTGTTCAAATCCACAGAAACTCATTTTAAATTCTAGTCATGGTTCCAAGAAGATAACAAACATACGTCATGGTCATGCTGAATTCCACAGAAATGTTTCTGAAAGAATGCCATTTTTTGGACCTAAAATTGGAATCTTGGGTTTGACACAATATGTTCTGTATTTTCAACGAAGTCATGAAACAAAGAAGACATAGATGTGATAATGTTGAATGGTGTGGCAAACAACGCAGAAAATTTGTGGGCAACATCAGGGATCAAGGGGTTAAAATAACATAACATTTTACTGCAAGAATGTAATGTATAAGAGCATCACCACTGACCACTACACCTGTGAGAAGTACACTGGTGAAATTGTACTCTCCTTGCACATTGCTCAGAGTTATGTGGAAAATGTGAGGTTTTCAGACGGCTGCTATCAGCCTAACAGGCCTAGAATTACAGCTGATCCAAGACAATAGTGAGAGAGAGAGAGGCAAGGGTAAGACAACTACCTGGAGCTATCCCAGCTTTCACAGCACATAAAGATACATCTAATAAACTACTGCTGGTTATTGCCAAGGTGGCTGTTTCCCAGAGAAAACACATCTGGGTCTTTCATTGGGAAATATACACTTGTATTGTCTAGTGTGTGCTTTGCCATCAGGTTAACAGACTCACTGATTTACTCAGTGGACAGTGTGCATACTGGATGCCATACATTTTTTTCCAAACAGTATCTCAGAGTCTACATTTAGAATAAGACCCCCGAGAGAGAAACAAACCCAGAACCCTGCCAGTAAGGATGAATTTAACTATACAAGTACCCCGAGGGGTCTGGATGCCCCACGTTACTGCCTATTGTGCTGATTTTGTTTTTCAATTTGTATCCATGCAAGCAGCATGGCACCTTGGATGACGACTCCTCGAAATCAGCTCGGGTGAAAGCATCTTAGATGGAACCCCCACACTGAGTCTCACTCCACCCGGTCTCCAGTTCATCCTCCCGGACCAACCAATCAGATGACATCTCTTTTCAATCTCACTCACCATCCAAATTTATTCCTATTCTCTGAACCTTCAATATATATATATATATATCAAGCATTCATCAAATCTTTAAATTACATATTGTTGTGGCATGGTCCTTGCTAGTGAAATAGTAGTAGTATATCAGCTAAACATCAGCAAGTTAGCATTGTCACTGTCGGTTTAATTATTTTCCTCTCTGTTTAACAGTAACATTTAACAGTTTTATTATTACAGGCTTTCTCTGACTCGGTACTCAAACTGTCTTCTTCATCCACTCACTGAACTGTAGTAGCTGAGGAAATGTTCTCTGGATTGTTTGGGTCAACAACAGCTTGAAACAGGTCAGTGCATCTGGATAACAGGGATTGACGTTGCCTGCCTACTCTGTCCAAAAATCATATGCAAATAAGACCTTTGCAAGCTCACACCAAGGATGAGCTGCTGGAAAATATCCCCTAAAGTAAGATGAGTCTCACTTTTGGATGTGTTGAATATCATTACATCATTTTGACATTTCCCAAGAGGGAAATTCATCTTCTTTGCCCATGCACCTCAGAGAGCGAGGTTAGCTGCAGCCTTCGCAACTGATTCTAGGCACTTCTTTTTATGATATCCTCATTTATAGTTTGCAAGTCTTTAACAGACTCCCACCTAAAAGGACAGGGGTGTGAATCCTGATGCTTAATTGAGCAAGACTATTGAGATCACCTGTCTACTGTTCATGCCACAGGAAGGGTTTAGCTTGTGCTATGTGTGTAATGAGGCTGTGGTTATGGCTGCCAGTGGCAAGTCATCAGCCATTAAGCAGCCTGGACATCCTCCTGTCTCCCACATTACCCCAGCACACATCCATCATCTTTAGGATGTAATCATCCCTCTGAAAACACCACTTCTATGGAGTCTCAGGAATCTGCTCCTGCGCATTGACAAACCCGTGAGGAAATTACTTATCATTCACAGCTCTGTGATTGTCGAATACTGCCAGTCTCAGTTTTAAAGGGGAAGTCTCAAAACTCTTTTTTCTCTCACTCTACCCATATTCTCCCTCAGAACGTAAAACAAAGATGAGAAGCCCATTGTCTTGTAATAATTTCCCAGGGGTGAAGCCCATTGAGTGCTACTGAGCTGTGTCTAATTTGTCTGGGAAGGTGTTAGAGAGGTACTCAAGAATGCTGGATGTTCATGTTTAGTGGCATGTGAAATCTCGCAGCAGATTCTTTCAGCAGCTGCATCTCCACAACTCAGGCATTGTTTTCGCGTGTAAACGGTATACTGCCCGTGTATCCCAGTGCTCGACAAATTCCAAAGATATGCTAATGATAGTAATTATGCACCTGGATGGTGAGTAAATGTTTTCATACACCTCTAAAAAGAAAATGAAGATTGTATCAGGCTGCAGGGATTTGTTCTGTCTAAAAGGGAATTTACCAACAAACAAAAAAAGTTACACTAACAGCCACGTTGAATTTGCTGAATCAATATGCAATTACAAGACAAACTAGTTATTGATATACTAAAGATTCAGGGGAGCAAGCCAACCACCACATTAAAACAACACAAGTCACAGATCAATATATAATTAATCCAATCACAGTGGCCACTCAGACAATCACATATGAAGTTAACTTATATGAAAGAAGCTAGTAATACGTATCATTATCATCACTATCCTAATTTACCAAACTTTATAATTCAGGAGGTGTTAAGTGTCATCTGTTGCACACAATATAAAAAATAGTATTATATAATGGTAAAAATTACTTTTTAAATGTATTTGGAAACTGATGCGTGAAAGATATCTATTATTACACAAAATGTTAGCTATGGAGGACCATGGCCAACTGCAGCCTTGATATTTTCATTATGGAAATAGCTCCTGGTGTAGTACTTAACCACACACGCTGAAACACAGTACTGAGTATCAGTTTGACAATTAATTACCAAGCAGGCCCATCAATGTTCTTTGTCTTCAGTTGTTTCCTGGAAGCCTACATCTGTGTGAGGAGAGCAGGGAAGGGGCACATATTGCCTTCACTGTTGAATGCTCTGTTAAGAGCTGTTCACTGACCACACAGGGGAAAAAATAAAAGAGGCAGCCATTAGGGTGAAAAGATGTCAGTCAAGACTTGAGCACACACTCATCATTCATTTTGGCTCTGACATGACATGGAAACCCCAATCAGCCTGTTGGTTGGTTATGACACATTCACAGCCAGTCATTGCTGGGGCATTAGCATGACAATAGCAGTAACGCAAGAAGCCGCAGGGTAACATCTCTCAGCTTTTACAGTCCCCCAAAATTGTAGAGTATTTCAGTGAGAACCCCAGAGACTCTCTACAGCTCTTTACAGTTCTCTGCAGCTCTGCCATTAAGCTAATTCCCCCCTCTACAGTATATGCCCAGAGCCCTGGGAGCCTGTTTCACTATCAGCCATGAGACTGCCACTAATAGGTTGCTATGAGACCAGCTTTTAAGATTGCCAAATTCACCTTATCGTACACCAGCCACAGTTTACCTGCACAACTGGAGACCTTCCTCGTCTGAGAAATACATTAGAAATTAAAATGAAAAAGAAAATGAGGATAGGTGTGATGGGTAGGGGGGGGGTGGGGGTGGGGGTTGGGGGGGGTGGGGTGCATCCAATCACTCTACCCTCCAGCAAGGCAATCAATATGAGTTTAACTGTTGGCAATTCTCACTTTGGTGATTGTGCTTTGGAATAATGAAATCGTATTCAAGGTGAAGCCTGACCGACATAATAATCATTTTGTTGATGCGGGAGAGTGAGGGGAAAAAAACAAGATATGTAGCTGATTATCCATACTGGGTGAAAATTTTGCATTTTAGAAATATTACACTTTATATAAACAAACAAAAAACAACCTCAGTATAAAGCATAACGTTTTCAAACTATATGATTAATTTTAAAAAGACTTAATGACCCTATAATGACAATTACATTTTTTTTAAATAACAAAATTGGACTGGCAAGGTTTTCACCTCACAGTAGCACTATCCATTGACAACACATATGGTGTCTAAATATGGCGTTGCATACCTGCAGTGTATTATAAAGGGACAGTGAGGAGAGAGTGCTATCAGTAAATTTTCATTCGTCAGAGGCCATTGACTGTGTCACACTGAGTGAAGAGGCAGGCTTGTGAAACATGCTGCTCTGATCCATCACAGTCACACAGAATACACTTATACCCACAAAGAGTCTTGTTCAAGAATACCATTTCAACACAGAAAGCAAAAGTTGAAGAGTCCTTCATTTCATCTGTAGAAGTGTTTCTAATATGTTACTAATTTATTTTGTGCATATTGTTACTGATTTATGTTGGTCATCTTTAGAAATTGTACATCAGCATTTCATGTGTGCCCTATCATTTCATGTTCAGCAAGGGTTCGCAGCATCTTAAGCATTCAAACTACACACTCGGATCCCAGTAAATCCTTATTTGCACGGTTTGACAGTGTGGATTCTATCAAACTGGGTGACATACTTAACTGGGTTCAAAAGGTAAGATGTCGACTGGAGTGCTTCTCATGCCAACAAATTGTAAGGCTTCCACTAGAGAGTGACAGAAGAATTATTAAACTAAGAACAGCAGAAAATATTTAGGAGGATTCAGAGACGCATCCCCTAAATAATTGACAAGGCTACAAGTTTTACTGTTACATGCTGTTAGATCTGCAAAAAGCATACAAGAGGGAGAGTCCAGTGAAACATGATTGGATCAGAGGACAGCCCGGAGGCTGGGCTCCCAAAAGGGAGAGAAGCTGCCTCTGAGAAAGGGTCACACTCAGCCAACATCAAACACATGAAATTACATCTATTTCCCTCACTGAGCCAGTCTGCACATACACTGTTTACCCTGCAATAGCAGAATTTCATGAATTGTGCAAGAGTGTGAGGAATGATCTTTTAGGAGGACCAGAGAAATTCCTTGAATTATTCCATTAAAAAAATAGGTCATCTAAGCCTGGATCTATGCTATAGGTCTGACATCAATCAAAAAGTAACTATCCAAGTGATTTCGGGTTGCAACAGCTCATACTCATACTGAGTATGCAAACCAGCAGCAGAAAAATCTCACAAAGTTGTTGATGTCATATATAGAGGACGTTTTCGGGCTATACACATGAAAGTTCAGACAAGCACTGTAATATTATTAATCACCACAACCTGCAGAGTTTGAATATAATACATTATCAACTGAGCTGCATGCAGTAATGCGTGTTAGGACAAGAAGGGCAGAGTATGATTGGACACTATGAACAAGAATGGTATGATCCTAGGAATACATAATGAAATGTCTCTTTCCACACATAAATTAGTGCTAAAGCCATCTAACCAATGAAAGTACAAAATGTTTCCTCCTCTGCTGGGGACAAACACAGCTAGTAGCTCTGCTATAGGGGTGGGTGGATCAAAACCTGAAGTACAACTACTATTGATACTAATTGTTCTCAGAATACTAGTGTCAATATGATTGATTCCCAAATAAAATAACAAAATAAACAAACTTCTTCCAGTAATTTAATAACACTTTGAAAGTGGACATAATAAGTACATTTTACAGCTAATACTTGCTATTATATAATATAATAATGAATTATATTATACTATTATGATGCTATTATACTTCTTCCTCCACTGACTGTCAGTGAGGCATAAGTTGTTCAAGTAGGGTTATTTTAACGAATTCCATGGCCAAATAGAACTACCACTTAAGGGAGAAGACACACACAGAGCTCCACGAGACAGAGGTCAAGCTTCACTACACTGCAATATACTGCACCTGTTTCCACTGTCACCATCAAAGTCCGTAATAAAACAGTGAATGTATGTTTAGCTCATATCTATGCACACCTGCATCCGGGCAGATGGGGAGACCACACACATAAATCAGATTAGTAATCTGTCCTTGTCCTCCTTCACAGCAGAGGCGCCCATTACTATTTCATTTCATCTCTGTAGTGGCAAGGCTCTCTGGAACAAGCAAAGGTGACAGCCACATAGTTGCTGGATGAGAAGCTAAAGGAGCTAGCTTTTAAGATCCCCGTCTGCACTTTGATTGAAAGGCATTTGAGAGCAAACAAAGCTGCACAGTCAGACTGAAGAAATGGGGAGGGTTGATCCACACACAGGCTTAAACTCAAAAGATGGAGCACCACAGGGTAACATGACTTTGTTAGTGAGGACTAATATTACATAGTGATCTAACCTCTACTGTGTCTGCGTTGTCTTGATACCATGCAGATCAATTTTATATCCACTTCCTCTGTTTGCTTGCGTGCTTGTGCTTGTGTGATGCAAGTGTACACTTTGTGTCTGATCAGTCATGCACACACCTTTAATGAAATAGAGTGACTGGCTGATCAAAGTAAATGCTAAAAGAGCCTTTTTTTTTTTTTTAATACCCTCTTAATCACAAGTTGGAGCTGTACATAACAAATAGAAGACAGGTTAATGAGGGGTTTTAAGTCATCAGACATTAGACTGGATGTGTGTATGCTTGATTATAAAAGCTAGTTTCTTTTACCTGGAGTGTAATTAACGTGGTACTTACAGACATCTTTGTAATGATCAGTATGTGCCATATAACAGGTAAGATAACTGGCTGCTGAAAGGTATTTAGAAATGTTGCTTCTTTTCTACATTGGCCTGACTGATTTATTAATATTAATATATGATTCTCCATTTAGCCTTCATTAATTCAGGAAGTTTTGTTGAGTGTGTTTCCTGTTTATCAGCACTGCTCTCACCTTATGTTCGTACTATTCCCCACAGTAAATTCACAGTGGGAACGTCACAAAGCAACCGGAGTCATATGCTGTCTACTTGAGCAATTAGATATTGATTTCCTTGCTTAAGGACCTTGGTGATACAGTTGTTGACAGACTGGAGACGGTTACACCTTCACAGATGTTCCAGTCAGGAGAAGCAAATAATGCGTGGTGGGGGGGGCATCTGATGCAAAGCACACATTTTTTCTAGCTTTGACTTAAAATGTCCAGCAGCTGCTTAAATCACTTAAGCATGTTTCCATGGAGACCACTAGAATGTGCACAATACTGTATGTTTACCAGACATGGTATAAATGTTTGGATAAATAATTTATGTGTAAGAAAGAGCACAGTTTGAAACCACATTTTGAAGATTTACAAGACCTTGCTAAAAGAAGTAATTTGAGACACTTTTCAACTAAATGTAGTTCCATTTGAAACCGTTTTCTTCATAGTTGATCATTGCTTTACAATCTAGGGCTTTGTTGGATACTCTCGGAAAGAAACATAAACATACCCATTTGTACAAAGAGCTTTAGTTGCTTGCACATCATTTTTTCACAAACAGTATTTCAGCTGCTTCCTTTGACACAGTTATAGCCTAAGCAATCAGCAGTGTAATGGTCCATCCGTCTGTTTTCAAAACAAGAACAAAAACTTTAATGTTACAAAGAAAGCTGTCATTTACTCCAGTTGGCACTTCTACCCTAGTCTGGCACAGTAGCAATGCAATAATACAGCACGTGAACACTGTTTTACTGAAGTACTTTGACAATCAGATACATTCTGCACAAAGTGGTCCAAATTGTGGTGTGGCAAAACTGACCAATAGTAATATAACAAAATAGAGGGTCAAAATAGAAATAGATCTTTAGAGGAGGACTGAAGAGAGGAATGTAGGTCAAATTCTGGTTAGAAGACATTTATGTTACTAAAGTAGCCCTAACATATAGGGTTGTTATATTCTGATAAATTGTTTCTCTGATGTCTTAGCCCTCGTGGCACTACCTGGTTCTGCTGTGACAGCAACAGACTTTAAGAGCAAACTAAACTTGTCACATGTCTTGCACACCATGTCAAATGTTTGAGCTAAGCAGCAACTGTTGAAGACATTAACATTTGCCTATAGCAAACGTAAGCTGTCATCTTGAATAAAAAATGGTATGCTTTTTTATAAATGACATTACAATATACATGCCAGCATCCCTATCACTGACACACATATGGAAAGATTTGTCCAGGATCTGCAACCTACTAGTTGTTTATAGTTTACTAAGCCATGCAGCTGGGAGCCAGAGCAGCTAACAGGTTGCATGTGACAAATTCACAGTCAAGTTCATAGTGTCAAATGGCTGCTGCAATAACTGATGACTTTCTACATTAAATACCAGAGTAGAAAGGGGGACATCTACACATTTTGGTATTCATGAAACACTTTCTGCTGGTGTACCTGTCAATCCTGTATCAAGTATCAATTTATTGTTAAATGTTTTTCAGTGTCTTTTATCTCTGCATCCCTCGCATCATTTTAAGTAGGCTATGATAACTTAAGCAAAATCCTATACATTTCTAGATGAATTTCTCCTGGCAAGCAATCTGCCTGCGTAGGCTATTTAAAAGACTATATGAGGTGCTGGATTACAGGATTTGCATTTTAAAGGGTGTCAGTGACAGCAGCTGGAGGAAATTAGTGAAGGCAATTGTAGAAATGCAATAACAGATCTGTGATGTGAGTCAAGCTCGGCAACCTAAATGACACACCTGCTACTGCCTCCACAGATCCTTTAATACCTACAACATGAGACAGGCTATTACTCTCCAGCACCGGCAATATTTATATCACATACTATGTGTAAATGCAGCACTGGGGTTACACCTACAGTGTGTATATTGTGAGCTGGAAACTGGAACAAGCCTTTCTCTTTTTGTTCTGAGAGATTGTTTTTCCCAGAGCTGGCAACAAAAACGACCAGTGCTGCAATAAACTGAGGACCATCTGAATCCGTTTTGCTTGTTTTTTTCTTTTCCTTTAAAGCTTTTTATGTATAATGCACTAGTTAAATGGATTAATGTCCAGGCTGTGGGGTGAAATTATCTATATAAAGTGCAGGAAAAGTACACTGGTCAAATTTCTCTCTGCACGCCCAAAGTGCAGCGATGGCAGGATTTCAGGACAGAAATAATAGATTTTGTTTTGAGCTCTGGAGCATGGAGTTGTCTTTCCCAGGGGCCTGCCAGGGTTAAACTCTGATCTGTACACTGTGACTTGCTCGAAAGTGTGTGTGTGTGTGGTGTTATTAAAAAGAAATATTGCTTCATAAAAAGCCGCTGTGCTGCAGCCATGACTCCTGTTAATGCAGACTGTTGCTGAAGTGTGTCTCTGGGAAGGGAAATGGGATTTTTCTTCATCTGTCCTTTGATTGCAAAGGCAATTAGTGTAAAGCATGTGAACCTATGACCCTCTGCGTCAAAGAGATTGAAAGACACCTTGGAGAGAACTGTTTACTTGTGTTGTTGCTTTGAACAATTCACCTCAGCTACTCATGGATTGGTGTAATGAACTTATCTTGTACATTGCCCAGAGTTAATCTAGGCTCCAGCATCCCTCTCCACTGGTCATTTGCAATGCAATTTGCAATTAAAACAGTCTGCAGAGGCCATCTGGACATGAGAGCACAATGAGCATAGGACACTTTACCCTTGAGAAAAAAAATGTTGACCTGAGGAGCTTTTAGGCAAACAGGTTTATTACTTTTTCTGAGAACATTTCTGTAAACATATTGTAGAGTTTACACTGGAGAGAAATAGGAAATATAAACAAAGATTTTCTTTTTATTTATCCCAATCCATTTTAAGGAATAATTGTACTAGTATTTAAATGCAACATAACAATACAATGATCTATACCCGATGATTTTGATTGGGGTTAGGGACCGTATAAGAAACTTGCAAAATGACAGGATGTTAGAGCAAAACTTGTAATCATTTTTATTCTTCCACTATTGGCATCACCTCACCTCTAGCAGTCAATAAATATAGCCTATTACATCCTTTTGCATTTAACACCAAAAGTCCTTATCAGATGGGCTCGGAGCTTGGGTTTAAAAAAAAAAAAAGGAGAGACACATTCATGCAGCGGTGAATGTATTGTCAGCGGGGTTTTAGAAGTCCGGTAGGTGGCAGTGAATGTTCTCAGGTAGGGAGGGCAGGTTGTGGGGGGCGTGTGTTCTACTTGCACAAGCGCTCCCATGTTGCGTAGTCTGGAAACCTGACGTGGAGAGCAGCCGAGCGGTGAGTGACAGAGTTGCGGCAGGGCAGATCACAAAGTGCCTGTGGCCGCGCTTCCCCTGCTCGCGCACTCCTCTCCGGACCGACAGCCTCGTGCGACTTGCTCCGACACCGGTCGGCTGGCCGCGGGTGACCCGAGAAACCCACTTTGACGAACAGACTCGGGCTCCGCTGGCAGGAAAGGTGGAACTAAACTACATTCATTGACTTGAGAGCGATGCACTGGCAGCATGGCCAAGTGGTTCAAGGAGCACTTAGGATTCAAAACTACCAAAGCAACCCCTCCGGCGCTTCCGAAACCGGACTACAGACATTGTCACACCGGTGTGCCCGTTGCGCCTGGCTACCAACAAACAAGCTCCGGGGCCACCTTCCCGAGCCCCGCTCAACCGGACATCCTCGCTGCTTACAAACTACAGAAGGAACTGGACTTCGAGGACCCGTACACTCCAGGTGGA
The DNA here is from genome assembly GCF_008315115.2 of Sander lucioperca. Classification (NCBI taxonomy): domain Eukaryota; kingdom Metazoa; phylum Chordata; class Actinopteri; order Perciformes; family Percidae; genus Sander; species Sander lucioperca. The sequence goes on from NC_050175.1 coordinate 12,510,502, forward strand.
AATATTTCATTTGGCTCGAGCCTGAACACTGTGGGGTCGCCGGATATCAAGTATGTGTCACCAAAACACCGACTTATCAAGGTGGAAACAATCGAAAAGAGCAGCCCAGCTCCAGGCGGCGGTGTCACAGTCACCCAAGCTGTTGCTGTAGGGAGTGTTAAATCACCGACTTCACCTCCCCCGGACCACGACAACAAGGAGAAGGTGGGTGAAGTTTAGTCCAAACATTAATCATCTGTGTCAAGTAGGGCAACAATTTAACTCGTAACTTGCCTGGAATGTTATTTATTACAACCCTGAAGACACACAAAGCGTATTTTTTCCCCCGTTAATGAATCTTGCCTAACATAGCCTATTTCCTTCAATTGAAAGCACAGAATTACAGTTCTCTCTCTTAGATACTTTCCCCCCCTCAGATTTAACATGGTCTGTTTATGAAGCACTTGGCCTACTCCTGTAGTATGAAATGAATCGTTAGAACCGGCAGAACTTGTTATCACAACCGCACAACGGATGTCCACACGAGTTGCGACATCCACCTCTGTCTAATAACTAACCTTCACTACAGGGAGTGCTGTGAATGGAACAGCCTATGTGCTGTGTTGACACACATCTCAATATCAGAGCAGACTTGCTTTAGTATTGAAAATGATGATCATTTGCTTACTTTGTGACAGTTGACTTGCTGTAAAATGTGAAATGTGTGTGCTGTGCCCATTTACAGTGGTGCTCATAAGTTTATGAACCCATGCTAAAGTTAACTAAAAAGAGGAATAAAAAATCATCTTTTGGAATTGATCTTAATACCTTAATTAAAAAACATTAGGAAAACTCCAACTTTTAAAGACACCAACAACCTAGAGATTGGCATGGGGTACTTTCCATAAAATCATCTCTCAATGCAAATCAAACCAACTATTAGGCTAACTGAAATAAAACCATGCCAATCTCTAGGTATGGTGAAGGGGATGTGATGATGTGGGGCTATTTTAATTCCAAAGGCCAAGGGAGCTTTATCAGGATGCATAGTATCCTGGATCCATGAAATAACTGGCCTTTAAAAATAAAATACAAATCTGCCTGCCTCTATGGGAATTTAACATAGGGGTGTACTTACTTATGCCCCCTGTATTTTAAGGAAGAACATTTATTTATTTAGGATACATTATTCATTCACAAAGAAAATTGGTGTCCTTAAAGGTTGGATTTTTCCTATTTCTTTTAATTAAGGCATTGAGATCAATTTCCAAAAGATGATTTGTTTATTCCTCTTTTTAGTCAACTTTAGCATGGGTTCATAAACTTATGAGCACCACTGTATATCTGCAGCTAATTCCCAAGCAACAATGTGATCTAGACGTATTCACTATGGCTCTAACTTAACTTGGATCTAATCTTATTTAACTAGACAGATCAGTTTTGTGAATGATCTTTTTGCTGCGATGCCCATTGCCTTGGGGGGGAATTAGTGTTGGGTTTATGGATAGATGGCTCTAATTTCATCCTTTCTTGTTACAGAGTTCAGAATATAACAGCACAAGCCTTTCGCCTATTTGATTTTATTTTTTTTATTTTTTATTTTTTTTATTATTTTTTTTTACCTTTTTGAGGTTTTGCCTAATGCAGGAAGTTGGTTGCCACTCATCAGCACAAAATGAATGTGGAGACAAGCAGGCAGAATGCATGCAGGCTGTGCCTTGGAGCACACTGTCATGTCAGGCCTCTCAGGAATTCATACACACCAGGTTCATTTGGAGAAACCTGGGATGTTCAGTGTCAGTGAGGTTAAGGACAGGACATACCATATGATGAGTGTGATCCCGCTGAGGAATGTTTCAATGGCTGCATAGCTCATGTACAGAGGAGAAAGCACAGCCCTGTGAAAATACACACTGTGCACCACTGTTTGCTCCTCAGATCACGTTTCAATCACTAACACGTTTGTGGCCATCTTGATTTCATCTTCACATTACTTCCTCCTGCTCTTGTGTTCACTTTCACACCTGTCTTGTGACTTGTGGCCAGTTCACATTTGGTTTTGGTTCAGCACTTTTATTTATATTCCACAGTATCTGCAACCTATCACAAGAGTGCTGCGTGAACGAAGACTGCGCTTTTAGGGCCCCAGTTGTGATCACACAAAACACAACTGTTACTGTCACCTATATTTCCCACATGCCTTCAACATAGACATAAGGAACCGTGTGAAGCTCGGAAATCTTCTTTGCCGGTGTTTGTTTTCCCAAACCGTCAGCCAGCAGCCCTCATGGACTTAGTATGCAGTTAATAATCATACAGCTATGTGTTATCAGTAAAACAAGCAAGAAACCAGAATTTGTCATTTTTACCCAGCCACTGCAGCTGATCAAGCTGGTTAAACAGATTATAGTTGTCTCATGTTAATTGAAGCTTATTTGGATTTCCCCCAGTCAGGATTACAGTTGTTTCTGCCTCTCCTCTTTCCCTCTCCATGTGCACATATGGCTTTAACAGACAGGCAGATGATTGTAAAGTTAGGTTTAAATACCTCACACCTACCAGTATGAATGATGTTATGGACGAGCTAAATCAGTACTGGCAGCTGGTGGGCTTAAGCAATATGTCGAGAGAAGGGTTTAAGGGTTTCTCGTCAGCTACTGAAGGTTAAATAAAATGGTAAAGTAGTGGAGAGGGAAGTGTGATGGAAAACAGATAATATTGGAGTAGAGCTGGGCAATATATCGATATTATATCGATATCGTGATATGAGACTAGATATCGTCTTAGATTTTGGATATTGTAATATGGCATAAATGTTGTCTTTTCCTGGTTTTAAAGGCTGCATTACAGTAAAGTGATGTCATTTTCTGAACTTACCAGACTGTTGTAACTGTTCTATTATTTGCCTTTGCCCACTTAGTCATTATATCCACATTACTGATGATTATTTATCAAAAATCTCATTGTGTAAATATTTTGTGAAAGCACCAATAGTCAGTGCTACAATATCGTTGCGGTATCGATATCGAGGTATTTGGTAAAAAATATTGTGCTATTTGATTTTCTCCATATCGCCCAGCTCTATATTGGTGTTTTTGTTTTGTACCCGTCATCCACGTTGTCCCTTTCTTTTCACACTGTCCCCAGTGGTGTCTGTACACTGTCAGCAAACTGGAGGTATCTAGTGTTTTGCCACTAGGGCTGTCCTCGACTAAAGAAATTCTTAGTCGACTAACACTTATATGATTTTGTCGATTAATCGATTAGTTGATGTAATCGACAGAGCTGTGCTCTTTGAGAGGTGGTTAAGACTAGAAAAGCACAATATAAATGTAGTTTATTAACCATCTGTAAAACTGAGTTTCTCCACAATTAATCCTGCAAAAGTACCACTTTAAATCTTGTGTTTACCAGAAATGTGCCCATAAGTTTCTTGGAAATGAGTAATTAAGCATGAATAAGCATAAAAAATGACTTATCAACTAAAGAAATCTTAGTCGACTAAGACCAAAACGACCGATTAGTCGACTAATCGACTAAGAGGTGGCAGCCCTATTTGCCACCTTTTTAGAGTTTGTTTCCATCTATCTTGTAGAATATTAAAAAAACTTCCACGGACTTGTAAATTGTCTGTGCTGTATAATCCATCATAATAATCAGTAAGCCTTAATTTGGTTTCGTAAAAGTCAGTCACCTGATACCCTCAGGAGGAAAGGGAAGTTTACAGCAGAAATGCCTTCCCAAAAAAACATGTCACCTTGCATTCTTTGTTCCATTTATTTTGTTTCAATATTAATTATTTTCCAAATGTCAAATATGAGAATATGTACAACAATAGGTCTCATTTTAGATACTTTTTTGAATATTGAATGAATCATTTGCAGTGAACAAAACTTCAAATGCTATTAACACAGTTGCTTCAAAGAGTGTTGGGAGGCTTTGTGTTCAAACCTTTGTGAGGATTACAGTTTGTGTGGTTGGCCATGATAATTGTTTGTAAATCCTGCGTTGAAGGACTCTCCAGGTGATGATTTTAAAAGTCCCATTATAAAGACACTTATTTCAGTGGGGGGATGCGCTCTTTGCAGTTTGTTTCACGCCCGCCCTTCAGACTAGAGTTGACCGTTTGAAAGTATATTGAATTCGCAATATGTGTTCTCACATCTGGACAGTGATGAGAAAAGAAAAAGTGTAGGCCTACTCTGTAGCTCACGCTTAGACACACACTCGCACGTACATGCACGACAGTGCCATTGTTAATGGAATCAGTGGCTTCACAGAAACTGTCTTTCTGACTGCGCAGACTAAACGCTGACTGTTGGAGACTGAGCAAAGAGCACACAAGTGTCTTAACAGCACTGCTTGCTTACATTGATGTTTTAATTACTTGACTCATGAATGCTAATTATTTCATTGCTTACCTAATGCCTGAAATGCCAATAGCGGCATCAAGTGAATTTCCCCCAGTCCATTTCTATTCATCAGGATTTCATGGGGGAAAAAGCAAGATACATATGTTTTACTATGCTATGATATATTGCAATATATGATGTGCTGCTACATTTTCACAGGTGTCCTATTTCATCTCACAGCGTTCCAATCCTGTGTTGTTTTTTGTGCCAATCATCATCTAAGAGGTGTCAATTTATTCAGTTGATATTTTGTCTGCGTTTGGAGTTGCACTTTATATGGAGCTTCATTTTGATGCAGATTGTTACTTGTGGTTTTGAGTTTTCAAGGCATTGTGATGTTGTTGTTTTTTTATGGTGGCAAGCCCTTCATGGTAGAATGAGTTGAGGAAGATGATCAGTTATCATCCCTCCTTGGAGCTAATTAAAGGCCTCATCTCCCAGCTCATCGCTCTTCTCAGCACTAACCTAACTTCTCTCAAGGACACGCAAAAGTGATGACGGGCTCCACTCGGAAATCTGTAAACAAAAAGCAGTAGCGCGGAGCTGACAGGCTGCGGCATCCTTATGAAGTGCAGCCCGTAATCATCAGTTTCTGTCTGTGCACCTTGGAAACTGCCGTTCCAATCTAACTTTGGCTCTCGCCATGGCTTGGGGTCCCTATAACTCAGTGATCCTACGTGCCAGCTTGCATATCTATCTATAGAATTTGGGATCAGGAGCCAACAGTTGTAGTACAGCCAAGAGAGGCATCTGGATCGACAGATTTCCTCTGTGCTTATTTTGCTACATCCCTTCCATTCGCCTTTTTACAAGACCTGGCTCAGTATTTCAAAAGAGTATGCTGGAAGTGGAAAACCATTGGTATCCCATACAAGAAGGTTATGTTTTTGATCCTGTATGGATGTGTGTTTTTTTGCTAGAAAGATATTTTAAAATTGAGTCAACAGATTTCAGTGAAATTTGGGGGAAAGGTAGGCCTTACAGTAGGTCAAAGAAGAACTGATGGGGCCATTTAGAAAGCACATTTTATTTTATCTCATGACTCATACATTTAGTCCTAAAAGCCAAATCCATTTAAAAAATATGTGTACAAATTACAAATTGTGGTTTCATAGGCTTTAATGTGCTAGGCCATCTCTTGGCCTAGCACAGTGACTTGGGGGGAGGCTGTGTATATTGAAGTTGGTGAATGTAAACTCTGATTTAAACATACACCGATCAACTTCAATATATTCAACCCTCTATATGTGGATTAAAATAATAATCATATCATTTAAAACATGACTGATTTAACAACCTCAAAGTAGTAGTCAGAAGTAGTTGCCAGTCTTGGGGTAAATATCAGGCATTGTATTTCATAGTAAATACAATATGTCAAATACAATAAATAGCAGTCCATACAAATGCAAAGAATGTCCACTACAGGTTGAGTCTGGCTTAATTTATTGTGGAAAAGTTGTCGGCATCCCTTGTTTTATCCTTTGAGTCCAATTGGATGTGTAATGAGCAGATTGAACTTGAGATGGTGCACTGCAGCATGCGAAAGAGCTGACCACCAGACACACCTTCCAAGCCACAGTCTCCTAGCGTGGGTAGATCAGGTTGGTTTGACTGGCCTATTACAATGCCTGGAGAGCATGGCTGAACTCAGCTCAGCTTAATTTCCCCACAACCAAAATATCTTCGTTGGGTCTTTCACCCTGGCACTCCAGACATCAGGGGAGTTTTATAAATGTATCCCACCGGCCTTTTACGTTCTCCTCTCTGTCAGTGATAGGAGAAATGTCAAGCACAAACGTCAATATCACCTGTGTCTGTGAGAGTGGTTTTCGTCAGGGAGCCAGACAATAGACGAACACATCAGAGCCCATCATGTTTTGTTATAGCACCCCTTTCAAGTGCAGTTCTCTCCCTTTCTGTATCAGATGGAGGCTGGTTAGGTTTATACAGGCCCAGATGTCAGTGAGGTGCAACCTGTATTCGTGCTATTTGGCCGAGTAAAAGTCATATCGTTGGACATAATGGGATATTTTCTTACTCAGATAATTTAAAATGAAGAGTATTGTACACACCTAGACCGCCAAGCAGAATGAATACATAATAGAAATAATACATAGCCTTAACAATTATGATTTTATGTAATTTTCCACTGCTGTGCCGATGTGATACCCAGGTTGAAATAATCTACAGATTGGTGTGAACGCTGTGTTATACATGTCTTGGATTTTGGAGCTGTTGTTTTTCTTTTTCGTAATTGTGCTTAGTCGTGACAAATGTGTTACTGTCAGTGGCGGGCAGAGTAGATAATTATTTTGATAAATATAATCAATTTTGTAAATTAAGACAATGTGTTGCTATAGCTACTCTGACTCATACTGCTACAGTAAAGTCTAGACTGTGATATTGTTGGCATGAAGTAGCAGATATGGTTGTGAGATTTTTGTTTCCAGTTTGACCCATTGAGCTTTCAAAGAATGCCACGATTTTAAGCATCGAAGGCATTTTCTCGAAGTTACTCCGGTTATTGCAAAATTACAAGATTTTCTTGTTTTAGTTATCCAATGCTCAGAATACAATATGCCAAACATATTTCATCGCCTACTCAGTGCTATTTTATGTCTTTATTGTCAGTGACTAAAGAGCACCACAATGGATTCCTGCGACCTGAACAAGAATTCTGGAAGGACACTTTGAGCGGTAGGAAAGAGCACAGAGCCTCACAGTGTGCATGTTTAAGCCCCGCCTCTGTGGGGCAGGAGGATGAAGTCATCCTGTAGCGGAGGATGCTGGAAGCTATAATGTAATGGTAATTCAATTTAGCACCGAAAGGTTCGGCTTTTCATCAAGATATCATTTTGGGGAATCCACAAATCCTATTACATTTACTTGATGGTACTGTAGTCCAGCATCACTGAGTGTAATAACTAGTCATGGTTAGGCTTTGTATGCAACCATCCCACCACATGTGCTTGAAAGTTATAGGTCTTGAAAATGATGGCCTTTAGCCATTGTTTGCTTATTTTCTTTTTCCCCTCCATCTGGGAGCCTTCTTTCCACTTTAAAGAGTCCCAGTGGAGTCTGTTGTGTTTGTTGCTCGATTAGCTTTTTCCAGTTTTGCACCGGAACATCAGTCACGTGATTCCACCAGGTCACAATTAGCTCTCAGACTGGTGCTGCAGCTCTGGTCGCTGGGGAGTTGTACGACACATGGCTCTGTTTGGTTTAATGACTGTGTGTGTGTGTGTGTGTGTGTGTGTGTGTGTGTGTGTGTGTGTGTGTGTGTGTGTGTGTGTGTGTGTGTGTGTGTGTGTGTGTGTGTGTGTGCTCTAGAAGGAGAGAGTCCGAACGGCAGAACGTCACACACCGATTTAAAAGGAAACAAATTGAGCCCCAAGCTTGCATGCCATCTGAGGGACAAACTGAGATTCACTGCATGAAGCATTGACTTTTTTTGTACTGTTTTGCAAAATCAGTAGCTCTGCCCTCCAAACTATGCAAATTTAATCTGTAACCAAATATTTTTGCATCAAAATACAGTATATTGTAGAGGTCACGCAGATGCGATTTGCCTTTTATTATCTCCTGCGTGTGAGCGCAGGCTGTTGTTTTGTGTCACACTGCAGGAGGCAGCCAGACTTCCGTCTAGCAAACAGAGCTGCCCTGTGATCTGAGTGCCCACCAGGAAGCTGAACACTTCCATTTTTCTAAGTGGGATTTCAGACTTTCATTTCATCTCATTCTGTGAATGAGAAACAAGTCCACTAAACTATTTTGAGTCTGTTGTAATGCTGCTTAGAGCTTTGATTTACTCCAAAAGTTTTTATGTGTCACATTTAAAATGAGCTGTTATTGTGATAGGAACGTGAGTCGAGAAAGAGAGCCACTATCTGCAGTTGTTTGGTGGAAAATAAGGAATGGCTTGGTTGCTCCAGGATTAAGGAAGTCCTCCCTTCCTGTCAGGAAGTGTTTACAACTTGGTGACATTCCCTTTTTAACTTGACAAGTTTGTGCTCGCCCCTGTGTGTAGGCTGGGTAGTCTGGCTGCTGCTTGCTTGCTAAAATAAAACCAGGGTTAGTGTTCTCAGCTGTTTCGACATGAGCAATCTAGATGTCGGGAAATAGTGACAAATGGTGACTGCACATAGCTGTTGTATGCTCCACTGAGGGCTCTTTGTGGCAACAGACTGGTGATTGTCCCTCACCCCTCTTAATGTAGCCTCTCTAGCCTCTTGTTATCCAGCTCTGGGAGGTGGGAAGCCACGTAGCAATGGCAGTGGTATAGGAGTCCACCCTGTGCGCTCACTCTATTGTCAGTGTAGGCGACGTGCAGGGACCTCCGTTCATCCTCACAACACAAAGGCTATCTGAGGCCACAGAGCTTCCAGCCTCAATCAAGACATCCTCGCATCAAAATCTGTAGCTTTGTTTGCGGCCCGACTGCGGCTTGTTTTTCTCCCTGCTTTATAAATCACTCTCCCAAAGTCAAAGCCCCGTCCCAGTGGATCTCCTCATGTTGTTTCATGAAGCCCTACTTTCCTAATTGTGTCAGTTTCTAACTTATAGGAGCCGTGATAAAGAATAGTGTTTTTGATTGTGTGTGGTAACAGCATCACATGAGAGTGAATTGCATTGTCCACGGTATGTGTCAGCATACTTGTGTGTTTGATGTAGAGCTGTGAAGATTAATCCGTTAGTTGTCAACCATTACATTCATCGTTAACTATTTTGGTAATCTATGCATCTGTGAGTAATAATTTTTTTTTTAAGTCAAAATTTTCTGATTCCAGTTTTTTTTTTTTTTTAATGTGAACATTTTTTATATTAATCGACAAATGGGTGGCAGTAGCTCAGTCTGTGGGGACTTGGCTTGGGAACCGGAGGGTTGCCAGTTCAAGTCCCCTTACAGACCAAATACAGAGGTGTGGACTGGTAGCTGGGGAGGTGCCAGTTCACCACAACTGCTGAGGTGCCCTTGAGCAAGACACCAAACCCCCTGTCCATTGGCAGCCCCCTCCTTCAACATCTCTCCATTAATGTGTATTTAGGTTTGTGCATGTGTGTGTGTATATCTGGCCTGTGTGTAATGTAAAAACAAAAAAAAACAGAGTGAAAGGATTTAATTTCCGCTTGGGGATCAATAAAGTATTTCTTCTTCTTCTTCTTCTTCTTCTTCATAATTGTTAGATGCAGCCCTAGTTTGATGGACAAACAACTTTATTATTCCTATTTTCAGCCTTTTTCCTCATCCTCAAATAAAAAAAACTAATTAGTGCATAATAATTGTAACTGTAGTGATGAGGGAAATTATTGTAGCCCATGTTGAGGACAAATCGCTCATTCACAGGGGCATGGGATTATCATATTTTATAAAATACCAACATTCCATTGTGTATTATGAATTATTATAGACTCTTGTGCTGCTGTATGTAGCAGAAACACTGCTAATAACTCTATCACGGAGGGATGGGGGGGCAGAGGAAGGAAATTGGATTTTGTCAAGCGCGTCGTGAAGTACTTAATCTTGAATATCTGTCGCATATTAAGAGCACCTTCATAGGGTGCAACCCACGGCCTCCACCCCTTTCTCCACTGGAGGTGTAAATGGCTGTGTGGAGTGTGTTCCAATGAAGAAGGTCCTTAAGGACAAGTTGGGGTGCTTTTTGTGCTTCGCTGCCTTGGGTGCTAAAGGAAGATACATTCATTAATCAGGAGAGGAGGGCAGCTAGCGTAGGAATTTATTGAAAAGTAAGGTTATTTAGCTACTTATAATTGTGAAAGCAGCTAGGCGATTTGTTCAAGTATAGAAAGGAATGGATGGGGATGCAGGACTTAACGTTTTCTCCAAGTGCAGTTTAGCCTGTTTGTTTGAGGGATCCCAATGACACATTGTTTACAATCATCTTTCAGGTCAAATTTCAGCATAACAAATCCTGAATTATTTTTTTCAGTGGACACCCTTGATTGCTGTTAATTGTAGTTGATTATTATTATTCAAAACAAGCTTTTGCAACAGCAATGCAACAAGTTAATTTTGTGGACACCAAACAGTACAGAAAAGACACCTAAATGCCTATTAACAGTTTTAAAACCTATTAGTATTAGTGTGTTTCATAATGTTTGCATTCTGTGTCTTGAGGGCTGAAATTGGGTATTGGGGTATTCTGGGATGCTAAAATGTACTCTTAATGGCTTTTTAAGATGCTTTGGGGCAGATAATAACATTCACATAAGGCATCTTCACTACAAATGCTAACTCCAAAAACTATGCTGGAGGATTCTGTTAAATGGCATATTGATGGTTACCAAAGGATACCAAAGGGATGAGAGAGGCAAAAGATGTGATGTTAGTGAATCCAGTTGTCTCTGGACAGAATACTGCTCAGGGATGTTAAAGATGGTTGTAGACACAGGTAGTTTTCTTGTAGGAAATCCTTTAGCCTTAGTAGCTTTTAGGGTTGGGGGAAAAAATCGATACAGCATAGTATTGCGATATTTTCCGTGGCAATACACAGACGCCAAGTATTGATCTTTTATTATGTGTTGGTCAGTTTGTCTGCTTGACAATCACATTTTGCAGCAATAAATTGAAGTGAGATGAACAAACGGAGAAATGTATTTTTTTCTTTGTTGACAAAGTGTCCTTTTAGGGACATCATTTGAAATTGGGGAAAAATTTGAAGCTGGAAAAAAAGATAATAAATTGCAATATATTGCAGAATATTGCAATATGTTTAAAATCGCAATTATATCGTATCGGGACATAAGTATCGTGATGATATCGTATTGTGAGGCCTCTGGTGATTCCCACCCCTAGGAGCTTTTAGTCCTTTTAACGTGATGCTGTCATGACTTTATGACTGATGATTTAATCAATTTTTACTCGTTATTGTAAGAGACAAGAGATTTGACGTTATACATTAGTTTTCCAATAAGAAAGACTGCCATGTTGTCTTTCAAGTTAAAATGACAGAAAATGATATGTCACTTTTTACAGGTCTTTGGATTTTTTTAAACTCTGAAGTAAAATTTCGAGGAGTTCTTCGTGATTGCCTGGGACCTCTCGAGTAATAATTTGTACAGACTGAATGTCTTTGGAAGTCTGATTTGAATGAGCACTGATAATGAACACTAGACATACTACTTCAGCCCTGATTGAGACCTAGTCCACTCCTTTTCCCATGTGTGTGTTTGTATTTGTGCGTCTTATGCACACACATACCTGATGTGTGAATGCATATGTGCAGTGTTATGACCCACAGTATACTGGACTATACGTAGGTGCTATAAAAGCCTCATAATGCACGGTAACCCATACTTGCAGTGGTGAAGTGGGGACTATCCAGGTGTACACAGTGTGTTTTAACACCCCTTACCATTAAATGCTGTTCTGATGTTTTTCCCAGAAGTGTGGTGCATGTTATCAGTGTCGCTGTTGCTGCATCTGGAAGCATTCCTATGCAAACCATGATCAACAACAGGCTAAATCAGTTGTGCCAAAAGAACCAGCTTCACCCTGACTGCTGTGCAAAATTCACCTCACATGGTTAAGAGTGCAGAGATCTGAAGAACCAACATTTAATGTGGTCTGAATCTTAAAGGGGATGGTGTGTAATAAATAAGTCGGCAGCCAGAAGTGAGCCGTTTCTTTGAACAGCACAGATGTCGCTGAGGGAGACACATGTGAAACTTATGGCTGAGCACGTTGATGTGCATAGGGAATGCAAAATCTAATTCTTAAAAAATATACAACAAAGTATACAGTATGTCACACATAAACTCTATAAATCCTGAGCTTGCTAATGGTAGCTGTTATGGTCACAAGAAAATTCACTTTTTAGGCTGAGTGGTAGTAAAGGAATATAGAAAGAATGTTTTTTTTTTTTTTTTATAAGCCAATGAATGTTTTTCAACTACTGATCAGGTTATACATGTACTGAAGAGGTGTGGGGCGGGCATGCTTTTATCTTGTTGTCCGTGAATTCATGCTTACTAAAGCTGCTCTTGAATGATTCTCCAATTAGATTAAAAGAAAAGCTAATGAATATACCTGGAAATAAACAGAATGTTTGTTTATCTCAAGTGAAGTGCTCTTCATTGATGCGCGGACTGCAGTAGCTTGTGACTGATTGTGAAAAGCAAATATAGTAAATAGCAAATATAGTAATTTGATTAGCTGCCTCTGCAGACTCCTAAGTAGGCCTTTAGAGGAGGCACACCACTCTTCCAAGCTCACAGAGACGCAGGAGCTCAAGCAGCAACCTTGTTTCTTTGGAAACATTTCAATAAAGTGTAATTAATGTCAGGCATGTATGGTGGGAAATGCACTCCTGCACTGTCTCTCCTTGAGGCAAACAATTTCCCATCATTCTAATCTGTTTGGTAGATATAACACCCAGCAGGCCTTCTTAGAAACATGAACATATCTTATTGATAGTAACTGCATTATGTCAACAAAGAAGCTGTGATCATCTTTGCTTAAATAAATTGCCTTGAGGGAGTGCTTCTTTCCAGTACATTCTTTCTAGAAAATTGTGGTCAAGTTATGTTAGGATGACTGCACACTACACACACAGCATTCATCCTATGTTTACAGACAAAGATAAGGTGGAGGAGCTATCAGCAGAGTCACTGCAATGAGGCTCAGCTTGCTGAGTCTGGCTTTTACATGAACATTTGAACAGTTTTCCATCCAACAGGAGTAAACATACTTTATGCATGGCAGCTTTCTTCTGTAAAAAAAAGATTTTTTTTAAATAATGCCCCATCATCTTTTGTTTCTGTGTTCTTTCTCTTTTCTCCCTTCCTCTCTTCTTTAGAGTGGCTTTCTGTCCTCACAATGGTGACATGCTTTCTTTTTCGTTACACTGAAGAACAAAAGAGCAATGGCAGCAACAAAAAGCCTTTTGAAATGCTTTAATGCAATTGAGCTGCTAAGCACTGAGTTGTATTAGGTTATCAGTGGCTGAAATCCCTCGTGGCGTGAGACATAAATCACACACGTCAGTCCTCTCTCTTTCTTTTCTTTCCCTCCTCCCTCACTCTACAGCCTGCTGACTTTCCTGGCAGTCTCAGGGGGGCTTCAACCTTGACTAGCCTGTGACGCATTCAATCCTTCCTGGACCAGTCAGACCAGTCATGACATTAATATCATATTCCTACTGAACTCAATCAGCGAGAGTGAGATCAGTCTTTAAAAAAGGTGTTTATCTGGTTATAGCCTGGTAAAATCATCAGTCTGCTGTTACATATATTGCATTTGCTTCTGGTTGTAACAGTTTTAAAATGCCAACTCCAGTCATGTAGCTTGCTCAAGTCAAAATGCAGACAAAGAGAATTTTAGCAGCCTTTTTTCAAATTATTATAAACAAATGTCCAGCCATCCTCCCTCAAATTTCAACTAATGGAGTTTCTGATTTATTTATTTTTTTTACCTTCTTTTGCTCCTGATTATCTGAGGATCCAGGCCAAACCTATTCTCTCTCCATGAAGAGTGCAGGAGGAGAATTGTAGCCCATATTTTCTCACTTTCTCCCAACTGGATTGTAATCCTACAAGCCCCAGCATCGTCAAGATCTAGCATTGAGCCAAAGTGGCAGGTGTCTTTTATAGTCTGCCTTCTTTGTTAATGTTCCCCCTCTGTTCCGACTGATTTGAAGTCAGCTTCATCGCCTGAGAGCTGCAGTGCATTTCAAGAAGTCTGTTGCTCTCTTTGTTGCGAGCTGCCAGACCTCTGGCAGGTGTAAGACATGGCCAACCTGGGATCTAAGCTGTGGAATGAAAATAATTGAGTGAGTTCTCTCTCTATGCTGCAGACAAGTAAAGGACCGAGCTACCAGGGGGACATGGCCTAAGCCTGTGTGGTGGCTTTGTGAGATTCATATAGGCTTACAGCGCGACTTAGCAAAGACCTGATATATTGAGGCACTGCAGTCTTGTGCTGAGGGGGAATTTTGCTTTCATGACAAGGGTGGCTTGGCTGCAGTAGTGACACACCCTGGCATGCCACAAGGCAGATGGTGTGTCCCCAGGCGACGCTGCCGCTCTCTAGCATCCCCTCTCCTTACAACCCCCACGCTCCTCCCGCTGTCGAGTAGTCATTAGTGCAGTGGGACAGGAAGGACACATTGGAACAATTTGGAAATATTACCACCTCCTCCCCTCAAACATGAACTAGGCTGCAGGGGCTGGGTGATGGCGCCTTACAGAGGCAGTCTGTTGATCGAAATAGTCGATGCTTCAAATCTCCAGATGCCCAGCAAGGATCTGTGTAGGCTAAAATTAATAACATTGCGGCCTGCTAATGGGCTACAATAGAACACTGTAGTTGTACACAGTACTGGATTGTAAAGGTATGTATGTGACACACAGGGTGGAGCTGATAATGACCGTGCGGCTGAGAAATTCCCCCTTAATAAAAAAGATACCTCTCAAACAAACAAACAGTCATCACCATTTCTACCATAATAATGACATATTTTGTAACACATTTGCTCAATAATTATAAATGAAAGTGAGATAGCAAGACCAACTTCTTTCTGTTTCATTTTTATTCAACGGTAGTCAGGCTGCTAACTGGTTTGTCATCAGCTTAAACTTAGCATTTTATGAGAAAAGAAAACTTGTCCGTCCCTGCTGACTGAAACAAGAACATGAGCCAGGTGCTGAAAAGAGCTTTTACTGCTCAACTCGGAGCTAAATATACACATGCCTGAAAAATGTAAATCCTTTTTTGTAGTCTTAGCTTTTGGATGACAAGCAACCTTATTTAAGTATATGTGGACACCGGGGCCATAATTAAGATGTTCACATTGTTAGCAGCTGTAGATGTATTCCTTAAATCAGACCAACAGAATTTGAAGTGAGAAATATTGATTGTAGATACTAGGGGTGACTCTGAATAGTCGAATATTTGATGCTTCGATGGAAGGAGCCTGATTCGACTGCCAATCTTACAGTAGAGTCTTCGCAGAGGCGTTATGAAACGAGGATCATGCCATCTTGGCTATATGGGGACCCGTGCTCAATGTCAGATTTTTACATAGACCTGCCTGTTTTCTCCCAATAAGTTAATATGCAGCCTATTATGATATAAATATCAACATATGATGCTGTAAATAAAAATGTGAAAATAAAGAAGCTTTTAAAAGTGCGTGAATACATCCAACCACCCCATTACAAATTTAAGTTTCACTTTCCATGATCCGTGACCGATGGAGGAGCATCTTGGCGGCAGGGATTTAATAAAGGGTAACTTCATTTTTTTTTTTTTCAACCTGGACCTTATTATTATTATCCTATGTTTTTGGGTGTAAGTGACTAATGGGAACAACAATCTTTGAAATTTGTTCAGTATTAAGCGAAAATGCTGTGACCGGCAGCCGCGAACCGGGCTGCAATGTAATCCTATAGGGCAAATGTGCATCGTCAATTTCGTCCACTAAAAGTGCTGTTTTTGCCACTGTCAGGCTCAGATTGTTATTATACTGTAAGTGTCTGAGAACATTATGGAAAGGATCTCTACGGAAATAGACCTTTTTTTAAAACAGTAAAATCTTTTTAAAGAAGGAACAGCTCCGCTATTGCTTAACCCACCAGACTCCATTGAAATAAACAGTCATTTTCAGGTATTGTTTTTATGTTTAAAAAAAGTATTACTTTCTTACTCTTTAACAGAAAGGTCGCTCACGTAGGAATCCTTTCCATGACGATCTTGCTTAATACTGGACTAATGTGAAAGATTGATGTTCCCATTAGTCACTTATAGACATATATAAATAGGGTTGGAAACCAGGTTGGAAAAAAAAAAAAAATACCGAAAAGAAAATCTTAAGTGTGGGTGAAAGAAAATTAAATTCCCCATTTGTTGAATATTGTTGAATTTTGAGGTTTAACGATCAAAAAGATTATTCCAAATATTGGCTCAGCCTCTGCAGAGGTCTTTTTAAGACAGCAAAACAACCAAGAGCCACTTGTGGCTGATTGCCAATTCCTGTTTTCCTTCCAGAGTTCTAGCATGCCTATTATATTTTGATTTAGCCTGATTTTGATTGTTTGGCACAGCAAAAAGGCACATACCTACTTTATCTTTACCATATCTGCCTTCTAGTGCCATGCTAATATTGACATTACCAATCCAAAATTTCCAAGCCATAAATGTTAACCACAATAGTGACCAAAAGCAAAGCTGTTGCATATCAGGACCAAACTAAAAATGTATTGTTGCGTCTGGAATCCAAGCTTTGGTTTGTATCCATGATTGAATTTAATCCCAAATTAATATCAGAATTTTTCATCACATACCCTGCCCTTTTTTTCCTACATTATGTCAACAGAAAAGAAAAAAGATGATGTCATGTGTTTGGAGTGGGTCCACACATAACTCAATAAGTGATTGCCGTTATTTCCTGAAACATGCCCAAACATCCTTTGGCTCATGAAGGTACATGAAGTGGTTGTTGGAAGTTTAAGGTGTGAGCGCTGCTAAAACCTCATAGTGGGCAAATATCTAAACTACCTCTGTCATCTGAAGCTGCTGGAGAGAGTTTAAGATGCAGCATTTGGAGTGTTTTATCACGTTTGTGGGCTATGGTCTCAAACCTCGAGCCACTCTGTTACAGTATGTGGACCGCAGTCAAAATGGGCACTGGCCTTCATCCCTCCTATTTAGGTGATTCATGTGTTTTCTTTAGTGAGGGTAACTTATTCTTAGGTTTGGGCTGTGTTTGCAGTGACTGTATCTGAGGTTGGTTTGGCACATGCTGATTACTGATGGCTGAGTACAACAACAAGGTGTGAGATGGTAATGACACTGTGGCTGTAATACAATATATGCAGAGTTTTGGGATCTCTGGGGCTGCAAATATGCTGCTTATTTGAATGGCTGAATCTTAATTAAACTTGGGTGAATTATGTATATTTCTGTGCCACAAAAACAAACTAGGACAGTGTTTGTATTGGATTTTTCCCTCTGCTTGAATTCACAGAAGCAAAACATTCGAGTAACCCATAATTATGCCGTGGCAGAAAAAAGTCCTAGTTATTTTCCCCAAAACAAATGGAAAGGGAATATTGAAGAAGTTGGATTTAACACACAGTAGCTGCTATGAAACACATCCGTGGTACTTACTTTCCTTGCTATTATTGCCTAATCCATGTATAGTGGAGATGATCTGTACAGGAATATACCTGCCAGCATTTCTCTGTCACTAAGCGGCTTACAAATTATCCCTAGTGAACGTTTAAGCATTTAACACTTGAAATTTCCCAAGAAGTAAAAAAAAAAAGAAAAAAAGAAGTGCGTTAAATGACAATTGACCTCGATCAGTACTGTAAAAATGTTGGTGCTTTCCCAGCCGAACATAAATCCCAGATTTTCGATACACTTGTACATTTTGCTTGCTTTCCTGAGGCTTGGCAGGTGTGTGTGTGTGTGTGTGTGTGTGTGTGTGTGTGTGTCGCTCTGTGGCCTTCTCACGGGTGGCCTGCATATGGGGTGTGCTTCTGGGAAGTGTGCTCCCTCTGTGGCAAAGATGGAAAGTGGTTGGTCTCAGGAAAGCTGGCTAGGTGGAGGCACAGCACGGCGTGCACGAGGCTCGGTCCACCTCCAGCCTGCCCCGCCCAGCCCCGTCCACCAGATGAGTGATGAGCTTGTTTATTATGAAACTAAATCCCTTCCTCTCACACATGACTCATAGGGTGTAGTGCCAGTCATGTACGTGTTTACATGCTTGCTTAGGTGTATGCATACGCATTTTCTTATTTGTTTGAAATCTTTAACTAAAATATTTCCAAGTTGCTTGCCCGTGGGATATTGTTGGGTCTTTGTAAATTATAGAGTGTGGTCTTGATACTACAAATAAAATAGAATTAAACATTTTTTTAATTACAGAACATTCTCCTTGTCCCAACTGATTGGCAGGACTAGACTCTCAGGAGCCTCAGCAAAGAAAAAGTCAGTTTTCTAACAGCAGGCCCAAACCCCTGCAGTCACACCCCCTCATTAGATCCAATGTCCAAGAGGATGGATGGCTTACTTGCTATTTCCTTTTCAAAGGGTAGATCTTTACTTTTGAAGCGGTGTCCTGGTAGATGAAGCAAACATTTCAAGGAAACAGATATCCCCCAAAGGCACTATAGATGCGGGCTGTTGCTCTGCTCCCTGAAGGTTTGAGCTGTATTTCTGGGTCTTGGGACGTCCACCTAATTGCCATCTACTGCACAAAATGCTCAGCAAAAGAGAAAGACTGCAATTAGCCGTGGCTCACTGCCAGTTCGGCATAAATCAGCCAAATTGTTTCTCTTAAGAAAGTTGAGCAGTTGTGGTCTTCTTTCCTCTACTTTTGAAATGTAGGCCTGTCACTGGACTATCATGTAATTAGGCAGACCAGCGGTAGCAAAGAGCGTGCTGTAAGGCTAAAAGCTGACGCATTGTGGTGGTGTGCTGAGGCATACAGAGGTGAGGTGTTATTTATGTATGTGTTTCTCCCTTTATCTCTCGGCCTGCCTCAGTGGATATCACTTGGTCCTGTCCTGGGCCGCACCAGTATCTGTAATGCAACTCTCCTGACACCTACCCATGTTGTATTGTTCAACAGAGCAGCAAAATGAATTCCCCTCTTGCTTTTTTCCCCTCCCTCTATCTCACTTTTCCTTGTTTTTCATTTCTTCTGCAGCTCATTATCCTTGAAGACTATGCCGACCCTTTCGATGCTGAGCAGGCTGGTGGCACTCAGACCAGTACGGAAAAAGTGACGACCGAGAATGATGGCTACATGGAGCCATATGAGGCCCAGAAGATGATGGCAGGTAGATGGCAGGTTTTCAGTTTTCTAATATCTCTATTTTGTGTCACCCAGCAACCTCTGTATACCTTCACACCTTCAGTAATTGCAGGTTAAGTGACAAGTAATTGATTTGGTGTCTTTGCTATGATTTCATAGTGCATGTCCCAGTGGACTATTCATTAGTATGCTGTTTGATATGGCCATATGTTTCTAAGCTAGGAATTGATGAAGAGGCTCAGATGGCCTAATGTCGACATGACATGACAGGTGCAGCAGAGCAAAAATGACCTGTGTGACATGAAAGACTGCTTTGAAAACATTTTCAATAGCAGTGATTTTGCCCCCACAAATTATACAAGCCCATAAGTGATTTAAAAACACACCTTAGATGTCCAATAAAGAGAGAGGTGATTTTTAAATGTTTTCTTTCCGCTCAAATGTGTGCATGTTGAGACAGCCACTTGCTGGGATTTCCAGGAAGGGACAACAATAGCTGTGTGCTAACATAAGAATTCAGCCGAACCACATTCTCCACACGACTTTCTCACTGCGCACATTCATTCTGTGGCTAAGTGAGAAAAGAACAAAGAATGTGCAGAAAGAGGAGAAATGATGAAAAATGTGGAGAGAGCAAAACATGTGGCAGCTGTTTTCCTCTCCTCATAGACCTTCTTACCAGAGAAAGGAATTTTGTAAAAATGTTTGTATGACTGTCAGACCTCAGATGGATGTTTCTGGAACTTGGATGACTACCAGATATCAGTATGTATACCTTGATATACTGACCCAGTCATATCATCAGCGATTCACGGATACCTCTAAACCTCCCGCACATATTGCACTCTTATAAACACACACACACACACACACACACACACACACACACACACACACACACACACACACACACACACTCACACTCACACTCACACTCACATTCGCTTCCATTGCTCCCACAAAGGCAGGACATGGATGTCTCTGTCCCTCCTCAGCAATTTTCCTTTAATGGGCCTCTAGACAATCTCTTGTTTTCATCTGTCTTACTGGTTTGACCTCTGGCTCAGTCATTGCCTCAACTGAGTACAAAAACTCAAGATTTATCGCCTCCCTCAGGTGGAAATCTGAGCAAGGCTTTTGTGGCATCACTTGAATCTTGAACTGACTCCAGGTTTTTCTGTGCTTTTTGAATTCATCCCGACACAGTTCTGCATTTGGCTGTATCAACAAACTAAACTATGCTGGCAGCTATTGTCTGTTGGATCTGATGAAGTCCTCAGTTTAGTTTTTGTTGTTGTTTCTGGTTGCTCCTGTCCTTGAAACTTGAAGTAGTGTTGTTTTCAGCCTCCTTGCAATCATCCATCATATCCATTGATTTTTGTTTTGTCTGCTGTTTTGACTGAGTTGGCAGGGAGTTGTTAAATAGAGCTGATAGTGGATTTCTTTGGCTCTACTGTCATCCTTTAATATTCAAAATGATCCATGGATTTAATACATGGATTGGTGGTTTCACAAGCACTAAATAATGGAGGTAGGAATGGCATTATTAGAAGAGGGTACATTTAACAATATTTGATACATTCATCTGCGAACAGGACAGTGATGTGAAATGTCTACAGAATAGTTCCATCCAATGTCTAAAACAAGTAGCTCAGACATGCCACATTGATGAATATGGGTTAAAATGTTATATTAATGATGCTTATAGCATCCATTAGGGGTGCACGATTCAGAAAATGTCACGATTCGATTCAATATTGATTTTTAGGCTCAAGATTCGATTCATAATCGATTTTCGATAAAAAATAAATAAATAAATAAATTCACGGGCGCCCGGATAGCTCAGTTGGTTGAGCGGGCGCCCATATATAGAGGTTTACTCCTCGACGCAGCGGGCCAGGGTTCGACTCCGACCTGCGGCCCGTTGCTGCATGTCTCCCCTTTCATGTCTTCTGCTGTCCTATCCAAATAAAGGCTGAAAATGCCCAAAAACATAATCTTAAAAAAACCCGATTCACAGTATGTAAATGTAGTTACTTTTCCCATGTGATTGCAGTAGACATACAATAAAAAAATATGAATCGATTTTTGGAATTTTATGAATCGATTTTGAATCGGTAGAGCTTGAATCGCGATACGAATGTGAATCGATTTTTTTGCACACCCCTAGCATCCATAATACATAATAATGATTGTGGAAAATCTAAAAGTATAATCATGGTTAACTGCACCAAAAACCCAAATTTTAGGTTTCACTGGTTCATTATTGGTAGCATATGTAGTGTTGCTGATTTTCTTTCAACATCCATGTATCCAGGCCAGAAACACAGAGCATGAATGCTCTTTTCAGGCAACACCTTCCTCCAAATGTACACACATTCACACTTGGATGCTGCCCAGTTCAGGCCCACTGGTGCAGATGGGGGTTAAGTGTCTGGCCCAAGGGCACCTCAATGATGTAATGAGGGTCAGGCGCTGCTCTTTCATGTTTTCTCACTGTGCAAGGTCTGATGTGTGCCCCAATACACCAGCATACTGACCGTGGATATAGAGTAATTGCTGCATTTCTAATTCTGAAAGTATATTGGTCAGGCAGGACTGCACACTGCACAGCAATTTAGTTGGCTAAAAAGAAGAGAGACTCTTTTCCCTTTCACTCCACAAGCAAGGTTTTTGTACTTGATGACAACCTGCATTGTTAGCAATACTCAAGTTTTCTTCAGCTCTCAGACTGTTGGCTGTAGATAACCCAAAGAGTTATGCCCCATCGTGACATACAACCAAGGTAAATTTGAGTTAGTTAGCCGTAGCTCTAACAGCCTCCCTCTTCTTTTCTTCTCGGCACTTGCTTTTACAGATGGGTGCAGATGGACACAAAACCCCAAACATGCTTAAACAACAGAAACTCTTCCATTTATGGTTGTCAGAGCAAGTTTTTAATTTACTACCAGCCAGAGTCATATTATCTATAAAACGGTTAGTCTACCTCCTCATACTGTAAAATGGGCTTTAGCTGTCTCAACTTGTAAAATTCAAGGGTGTGTAACAAATAGGTTCTCATAAAAAGTGTTTTCAATTAATTCTTAGAAGTAGACTGAAAATAAATCAGACTGCCTGACATCTTTAGTTTGTCTTCACAGACAACCTTTAAGTTTCAAGTTCAATACAAGATTTACTTTGAGCTGCTGTCAGCTTTAATCTCACTTGACAGGAAGGCATACACACACTCACTCACTCACACGCACTGCTGTGGTAATTAAGTTGTTTATAATTTCCAGATCAATCTCAGTAATTTAATACTACTACTACTACTACTAATACTACTACATCTATTCATAATTTCCGACATAAGAGGCCTGGATATCAATCTTGCATATCGACTTGGGAAATTCCTATTTGTAGCTCCATATTCCATGTTTTCTGACACATGCAGAAGCATTTGCATGTCGTAACCTCTTGGAACTAGACATCTCAGATTAGTATATTTAGTGTTGAGTCATCACTTGTGGTTTTGCATTGCACTTAGCAAGGATTAGGGGATGATCTGACTGTAGGTACTCTGCAAAGCAATAGTATGACTAAGATGTTCCATAAATGATTCATGGATTGAGAAGTCTCCATAAAGCTCTCAGTTACATGAGGTACTACCTTATGGCAATTATCCAGAGAACGTTTTGGGGATTTTGCTTCCAAAGTTTAATTTAGAAAGTTGTAGTGATGGAGTGTATATGGTTTAGAGCCTCTATTGTTTTGCATAGTATTGCTGATGTAGGTTACTAGAAATCTTTTGAATGCAAAAAACTTTCTTCCAAATCTAAAGGTTAACTACCTCAATTTGTACAATTTGTACAGCAGTTGGCGCAGGTGCTTTCTGTACAAGTACCAGGTCATTGTGTACTCATATGATGATTATAAAGAGCTGTTGACATTCCTCCACTCTCCCTTGCATTTATAAGCCATTGCAGGCTCATGAGTTAAACAAGGTGATTGATTATTATGCTTTACCATGTAGCAATGAAGCAATGTTATCTACAAGCTACAGCAAGGCAATTCATTTTCTTATTATAGAGAACAAAAAGCGTGTTGCACAAAAACATCCACTGGCCATAAACGGCTAATCAGATGTCTGTGTGTCCTATTTTTGCTGTTTATGTGTTTCCACTCACTGAAGTGTGACGTATGCAAGAAGCTCCTTACAGTATTTCAAGGCTACTTATCCTCTATAACTCCCCAAGAGAAATGAATTTCAAGGCACACGGCGTTGTTCAACTACACCTTCCTCATGTTCCAAACGCTTCCTCTATTATTTTTTTTACTCCCATAACTTCAATTTGAAAGCCTACTGACCAAATGAGATTACTGCATAGATGCAACAAGTCTGAGACCCCACCCAGTCTGAGACCCCACCCACATTGGTTAAATCAAAGTGACCAATTAACCACATTGCTTTTTTATTAAATCACAAAAGGTCACACGTTTTCAAGGTGTAAAGTCAAATTCAGTTGAAACCGGATGTGCTGTTTTGAAGATACAATTATAATTCCTTGATAACAACATTCACACCTTAAACACACAAACACATACACTCAACCACATAGTGGAAGGTGTGGCATGTAAGGCCTGAGGCCACAGCCGTTTACATAAAAAAGTGTGCACTCCTGCTGTGTGTGTGTGTGTGTGTGTGTGTGTGTGTGTGTGTGTGTGTGTGGGGGCATGCAGGCCATTGTGTATGTGTACGTGACTTTGTGTGCGTGTGTGCTGAACTCGCTGGTGCTCGTGCCTGTGTGTGTGTGTGTGCCCCATGTCTCTCTCTCTTTCCCAGGAGCTATCCTTAGTGAGGTTGAGCCGACTGATTTATGGGCCTGCTGGAGGGGCATGTCATGACTTCCTTAACCTGAAAAGCCAGCACCACCCCCGCGCAAATTGCTCCACGCGGGCTGCCGGCCGGGGCTCCGCCTGCAGTTATGTGAAGACATGCACAGCCACTCTGTCTTCTGTCGTTTCCTGAGTATGTTTCCAGAGTGCCTCAAATGTTTGACATGTTTACATGTGTCAGCATGTGGTACATGTGCTATCTTTGTATCTGTGTGTGTGTGTGTGTGTGTGTGTGTGTGAGGGTGCCCAACATGACATCATGACTTCGCGTAAACATACACGCCACAATCCTAAAGCCAAGTGGCGTGTTATCTGTACGCATTTTGAACTATCCGCATGTCTGTGCACGCTGTATACAGCGGACGGCAGTCTGCAACTTCACTGCGCAAACATACACGGCACTTTCTAAAGCCACGTGGTGTATTATCTCGAGGCTTCATGTTATCGCGAGGCTATGGTTGGGTTTAGGAAAAGAAAAACGGGGTTGGGTTTAGGAAAACAACAAACGTGGAAAGGATACATCACACGCGGGACACAAAAGAAACGTCACACGCAGGACACGATCCCCGCTCTCCTGGGAGAAAGTCCTGTGTTTTACCCATCCTCCGCCCCGACCAACCTCCCTATGCAGATTTTCGCCCTTTCGTACTACTCGCTACGGTGTCAATTCACACAGGCAAGGTAACGTAAGTCAATGGAGGCCAAATGGCGTTGATAAACACGGTAAAAAGCGAGCACGCGTCTTGATAACATGGCAATAATGGCTTACTAATACATACATATTAATTGTTTTAAGCATGCTAATGCAGCTATACGCATATATTGTTTGTCACGCTTCTGTGTTACTGATTGCAATGTCAAATTCCTGTGTGTCTGCTGATGCATTTGGCAAATAAAGTGATTCTGATTCTGATACGAATTGGCGTGTCATTAATACGCCACTTCATGAGATCAGTCTGGAGAGCCTGAGAGAGAGGACCTTTTTTCTCCCTCCATTGTCAGCTAGTCTTCTGGCATGTTGAGTAATAGTATTGAAGGTGTATATCTTGTATGTGGGTGTATGTATTTCGAATATGTGCAAGGTTGCAGCAGATTTCACACTCGCACATAATCTTCTTTCTGTATCTTGTCTTGTTGTCTTTCACACATAAATACATACAGATATGTTCACAGCAACCTCTACACACACACACACACACACACACACACACACACACACACACACCTACACACCTACACCTCCTCAGCTGTCAACATGGCCATTCCCTGCATACCTCAACACAAGCAACAGCACCTAATCACAAGAGGAGCTGTCGGAAGAAAATATCAGCTTTAGCAGTGTTACTTTATCTGCTCCACTTGACTTTGTTCACTCATACATTGTTGTAGCTGTTGAGACTTGTTACACTGACAAGGGGCTGGGCTAGTTCTGCAGGGCAGTCTGTGTCAAGGCATTTCTCATTGAACACACTTTCATCGTCATACTCCCCATTCAGCCAGGCAGGCAAACGGCCATGTGAGAGTTTTCCCACAGTGCAGAGGAGGCTAGTTGTTCAAACAGCTTGCATGATTGACCTCTCCCGTACAAACACACTGCTGTCCAGTCCACTTGCCAGTCCTCAAGCCATAACCACACCACCACACCTAAAGTGTGTGCTGAGGTGTGTGAATGTGCATGGGGGTATCAGACAGAAATAACCCCTCCGGTGTGAAATATTTTATGCCAGTGGTCAATTTATTATACACATTGTCAAAGCTGTAACCTCAATTTGTCCACATCCAATCTTTCAGGTCATGCTCAGTCATTTAGCGGAAGGAGAGTTGTGCAACAGGGCCAGAATGCCTGGAGGGAAAAACCTTGATGTTTCCATAATGTTTGACTCACAGTAGATGGTTGTTGGCTTTTTTTCTCTCTCTCTCTCTCTCTCTCTCTCTCTCTCTCTCTCTCTCTCTCTCTCTCTCTCTCTTTTTCTGAGAAATGTGCTGGGAAATGTCTCCGGGCACTGGCACCTCCTGCACCACACTCCCAAAGATGTGGAGAATAGCATCCAGTGCCAAGGAGATGAGTCATTAGCAATGGAGTTGATTATTTCAATTACTCATGATAGTGTGGTGCTAAGCCCCCTGTTGGCTCCGAAGTTTAAATGCCAGGAACGTTTTGGCAATGGCCTGAGTGGGTGAGAGAACACGTTCAGAGGTGGGGACGCTGAAAGAGCGATGATGAAGGGAAAGGGAATCTAGTCACATAAGACAAAAAGAGAGTGGAAAAGAGAACCATGAGAGACTGGCCGAGACAAAAACAGAAATGCAAAGAGAGTGACTGGAGAGAGACCTGGAGGCAGAGATAGTGGGAACAAATTCATGTTACAGCACCATTGGGTTAGTTTATGGGGACACTTTAAGAGAAAAGAATGGAGGCATGGTGTGCTGAATGGTTTCCATCTCCTCCTCACTCACTCACAAGAGTGAAAACTCACCCCAGGCAACTGCAGGTACATGCGGCGGCACATTTCTTGGCCTGTAACCCTGCTTTTATTGCCCAGAGCTGTGACTTGAGGCATATCCGGAGCATGCACCGACACTGGCACTTCTCAAAGGTAATTCTGGAAGTCTGCACCATTACTATGGGGAATTTGGTTTAGTGTGTTGTCAGTATAGCATACAATAATCCTGCACGTATCCTCTAATCTCTGGTTTGGTTTTCTTTTCCATCTGCCATGGTGCATTTGAAGGATTGCTTAAAAATTACCTCAGCAACACATTTATGCATTACTCTAGCTGATTATAGGCAGCTATAAATAAACATGGACTGCAAGGCCAGTAGCTGCAAACTGGACGGGGAAGTGAATAATTAACACCCTCCTCCTTCTCCGCGCCTCACAACAACTACTGTTTAAAGGTATTTGGGCCATGCAATCAACTGACACTGCTCTTTTTTACCACCTCAAATGATTCAACACTAATCTTTACTAAGAATTTCACCACCTTTTTGTTGTTATTAACTATCTACAGACAAGATTAGGGACTTTTGTAAATATAAAATAAGACATACAGGGGCACTGATAATTCAGGAAAAAACTCATTATAAAATTGATATTGTAGTTAAAACATGTCCATAAGCTTTCACTTTTCACATTGATGAATGAATTATGATGAATGTAAGAAAATCAATAGAATGCAATAAAACAATAGAACACAAAGTATTTATTATGCTATTGCACAAGATGTGGGAGAAGTTTCCATGTGAGCCACTGTGTTTAGCAGGAAGTGTGTTTTAGTCATTAGGGCACTGACTCACAGAGCATTCGAATGGCTGAGTTCACAGCATCCTCCAAACTAACAAACTTGACCAGGCATCCAAAACTTGAAATTGCATCTACAATAAATAAAACCATAAATCATAACATGTCATGTATTAGCTTGAAGACAAATATTGGAGAGGCTGAGCTGCAAAATTATCAAGGAAGCTACACAAGTAAGCCTCACAGTAGGATGTCTATTTACCTTATGTGTTTGGGCTGTATGACGTGTCAATATATGCTTTGTGAGTGGTGATGACTTTTGTTGACAGGGCCTCAAAAGAAATACATTTTGTTTCTGCTGTTGGGCTAGAGGTTAGGGCCACAAAGGTGCAGCAATAATTCTCTAAATGATGACCTAAGTACTCTTAGGTCATCATTTAGAGAATTATTATTATTATTATTATTATTATTACAGACACCCTGAAACAAAGCCTCCTCCTTTGCCTCCTTTTAGGTAAAAACATGGCCCTGAGTTCACAACTAGTTACATAGCTACAATGATCTAGTTTTTTTAAGATGTTCTGTTCACTACAGGGTGTTCACTTATTTAACAGAAAACAGTCCACTGTCCCACCCTGCTCCCTGACTAGTTATTACTACGCCCCATTCAGTGTTTGCCAGATTTTGTCAGAAGCAAGCTACCCGCTTGTCACATGTACATGATCCCATGAGAAATGACTGACAGTTATTACACGCTGATCTGACAGAGTGCTACTGAGTGATGCAAAACCAATGCTCCACCGTGCCAGAGCTGGTGTCAGGTGGTCTTTTTTTTGGCTTAGTGCTATTGTTGGAGTCATATTATTTTAATGTTTAAAAAATGGTCTTGTCAACAAAATGACTGCTGGGGAACAGAACAGTAATAAGATATCGCTGGAGTGAAGTGCAACTTCTGGAATGGAATTGCAGTTTTCATTCAGCTGGTTTGTTAGAAAACTCTGTAATGTTAGCAAATAATAATTTATCTCAAGATATTAGGTGTGATGGTGTTTCACTATACACTATTCTAGGGCTGCTCCCTCTTAGTCGATTAGTCGACTAATCAGTCGTTTTGGTCTTAGTCAACTTAAATTTCTTTAGTCGATTAGTCATGTTTTATGCTTTTTTCATGCCGAATGACTTATTTCCAAGAAACGTACGAGCACATCTCTGGTAAACACAAGAATTAAAGTGGTGCTTTTGCATGACTCTTTGCAGAGAAACTCAGATTTACAGATCTGTCGATTAAATCAACTAATCGATTAGTCGATGCAATTGAATGAGTGTTAGTCGACTAAGAATTTCTTCAATCGCGCACAGCCCTACACTATTCATTGTGGCAGGCAGGTGTAGTCTGATGACAATCTTGCTGTTGGTCCTATTCAAAACAGATAGAACTAAGCTTGATATGTGATAAACCAAAGATACTCAGTTTCATGATACAATGAAAATATGCGAACTTGCAGTTATAGATTCCCTTCTAGTTTTATACTGTAGATTAGTCAAACGTTCATAGTTTTTTGCTCTCTCCACCAACTTGGTGTGACTCTTCTGTTGAGCCTGGAACAAACAGGAGTAAACAGGACAGAAAAGCTCTAGCAAAGAAGACATTTAACATGAAAATTGTGAAGCAATATCTCTGCTAAATACCATTCCCTTTGTAAATAAGCGTGGTTTTTCTGTTTTCCTTGGTTGAAACCAGTGACTCAGCTGCACATTTAACTAATAACTGTTTTTGTGGGAGGAACTGAAAAACAGTCAAGACGTTTCAAAGAACCATGTGGAGACTTTGTGTAATTGCTGTACTATGTAGCACCACTATCCACTTCAAATAACATAGCTGCAATTTGTGTAATGTGATTATTAGTGGCCAGAATAAGAGAATAATGTTGTACTGAGCTGTGTAACTGTATCCGGCTGAAAAACATTTCCTGGCTAAACTGATGGTTTAAAAATAGTTTTGCGTGTTTCCACGATTTTGACACTGACATACAGTGCAAAGGGTTATGGCTGTATATGTTTGTGTGACTGGCCTACTGGATAAAGGACAGTGGCCTCTGGCGTGGAGGGTCATTTGGGGAAGCTGAAGAGTGGAAGGTAGAGGAGGTGGGAGGAGAAGGGAAGAGCAGGAAGACTGACGACTTATTGATGAAATGAGAAATCTCCAGCTCCAGCCTGATAACCTCCCTCCCCCTCACTTAGTGATGAATGCTGCCCAGCACTATAGCTCAGACTACTCACACAATGCATGGCTTTGGCTGGACAGCTGTCAATATACCTGACATTTCCACTAAATATTGACACATGCAGTACTGGTTGGAGCACAGCATTACATGTGCTGTTTATGTTTTGTAAAATTGCATGTATCTTGAAGGAACCCAGAACTGAAGAACGTAGCGGGTATTGCGTGATTGTGATAGTGCACCTTATGATTTGCTCAGAGATTTTTCTTTAAGGCTATCTTGACTGAGGGTTTGCAAAGGGCAACTGCATCACCACAGGGTTCACACATTTGGCACGTACTGTATAGCCTTAAAGTTACTCAAGTTACTAATTTAATCAATGAGAATACTTAAAATTTGCTCATAATAATATATTTGTTCGCACTTAGGCAGCCTACCCTGTTCTCTCTATGATCAGGATATTTTCGCTTTGCATTCCACATAGACACACACATGGACACTCAGACACAGAACAAGAAGCAAGACTGGCTGAGGAACTGGCTGTGGTTGTGTACTGGCAACAGCATTGCTGCTGGCCTCTGATATCCCGCTGTGCCATGGGGTGCCAAGCCAAGGATGGATAGGATGGCAGACCCACTATCCATCCGTTACAGCTGAATGGGTAAGGAGGGGTTTGGAGCACGAGGGGGGATGGACTGGGCAGCCACTCTGGCGCAGGTTGGAGGTGCTGAAGTCATTCATTTTAAAGGTAAGATTAATGACACCATTAATCCATGTCTGGGCCACTGCAGAGGAGGACAGGGCAGAATTCATACCCGCTGCTGGCTACTCAGAGCCTGCAGCACACACATGTGGTCTGTTAATACGCACATTCATATACACACTTGTGCACACAGACACTTTGGGTTAATTTGCTATTTCAACTGTCCATTTGGCCTAAAGTGATGATGGAATTTAAGGCTGTAGCTTGCATCTTTGTTGCAGAGAGAGAGAGAGAGAGAGAGAGGAGAGAGAGAGAGAGAGAGAGAGAGAGAGAGAGAGAGAGAGAGAGAGAGAGAGAGAGAGAGAGAGAGAGAGAGAGAGAGAGAGAGAGAGAGAGAGAGAGAGAGAGAGAGAGAGAGAGAGAGAGAGAGAGAGAGAGAGAGAGAGAGAGAGATCCAATGGCATAAGTTTTGAGGCTGTACACCAGTAAACTGTACTTGTCAAAAAATATCAATCAAAGCAACAAAAAAACAAATAAATCGTATCCACTGTAGCCTTCTGGGTAAATGCTGTACAAACTGTCTTAATAGGATAGAAGTCCAGGCTCAGCGCCAGTGTTGGAGTAGACCTCTTCTCTAACCTTACGTTTTGGGACATGCTCATCTGCAGTCTAAGTGCATCAGGATCAATACATCTGGATTCACCTTGTCCTTGTGTTTTTTGATGAGGCTTTTCAATCATAACCCAGGACTGATATCCTCTCTCACACAGGGGCTTTGTGTGTGTGTGTGTGTGTGTGTGTGTGTGTGAGAGCGAGAGAGAAAGACAAATTAAGGGATAGAAAGAGAGTTGAGGAAGACACTCAGTTATATGCACTTCCTGTTATTATAAATCTGTGTATACATGCAGCTGCAGCAGATCAGTAATCACATTTCTTCCTGACCCCACGCTTGATTTTGTATATAACATCTGTTGCTGTGTTTGTAAAAGGGACTTGAGGTGCATATGATTGTTGCTAAATTATGGTATCCCAGATTAAGAGTTGTGAAATGATTCAGCAAATTAAAAAAAATGATCCTCAATATTCACAGACTCGGTTTGTTAAAGATGTTAACTGATAATGCATTGAAAGTGTCAGGAAAACAATCAGATGGTAACGTTAGCAGGCAAAATATGTCGCAATATCCGTTTGCCATGCTTCACAATTGATATGTAGCAGAAACTTCATCTGGTAGGTAAATGGAAATGGGTTATGTCTAAGTCTGTGAGCGGTCCGAGGAGAGCATCCTGTAACTACTATTGCAGTGTGAGTAATGTAGCTGGGGAAGCCTGTTGACAACAGGGTTGAATGAGGGAGGCTTGAAGAACCAGCACACAGTGATGAAGCCGTCATCTTAAACCAGCACTGCATCTCTCACAGAGATTGTCTGTATTTTCTCTTATTTTCTCTTGTATGTAGCCTCTTAACATTTTCTCTTGTCTATCGCTTTGTGTTTTGTTCTGTCTCTCCCATTCCTTTTCTTTGTCTTTATTATATATTAATTCACCATTTTCTTTTGTCTCCTTCTATTTGCCCACTCCCTCTTGTCTCCATCTATTTCGAATCTCCTTTTCTCTCTCTGCCTGCATCTGTCTTTCTCTCACTGGGTTTCTGGTCCTCTCTATCAGTCTAGCCAGGACACAATACTCTGGGACATTCCTGTTTTCACAGTGATAGACTATGGACTAAGCTCTTTTATAGGAGCCTTGTTGTCTTGTAAAATAACCCTGGGGTCTTTTTTTTCTCTCTGGGAACCAATTTATTGGTGACATTTATTCAGGAATGACCTTCTCTGGGTTTGTCTTCCAGAAACACACAGCGTTATCTCTCCCCGCAGGGTAATCCAACCATTATTGTAGCTTGATTTAAACATTTACCTTTTCCTTTTTTTTTTTTTTTTTTACTTCTGTTTACATCTCAGTGCTACAATGAACACACATGTACTATTTCAATTAATGCTGTATCACCCAACTGTCATTGCATCTGCTTGCTCACGAGGACACGCTGTCTGACATTCCTCTCTCTTCACAGTTATAAAGTAACGCCATGCTTAAACTTGAGGCGACTAATTAATTAAAATAGTGAACCAGCACCATAAAGGCACAAGGGAGATTATAACCTTATCAGAGCATGTCAAGTGTGTGTTCCAAGATTCAAGATCCAATTAGCCAGATGGATGGTTACAGCATAACACACTCTCCCATGCATACATTCCCTTCCAAGAGGAGTATTTCATGCCTGATGGTGAACCAATAAAGACATTTTTGGACGTTTCTGCTGCCAAAATACTAGTACGTAAAATCATTAAAATGAACAGTTTTGCGGCAGGCATTTAAAGAAAATAGAAACAAGTTTGCAAATGACCGGTGTGTATTATTAGTCCTTAGTCCTTAGTCATTAGTGAGGCCTTGAGAATCTTTGGCAATAATTACTGTTGCTTCGACGAATATAAAACGGATATTCTTTACTCAGGCAATCTGTGACCTTTCCCTCTCATTACTTATGCCATCAAGAGGATAATTACTCATTGGAAAGGCTGATATTTTTCTTTGCAGGAAAAATAGAGATGTGTATATCTTAAATTCGTCTGCTTCTGTCTCTAGCTCTCTATTGCTCCTTCTGTCTCCAGCCCTTCTGTCTTTGTTTACACCACATCTTATCAATCACAAGTGCGATCGCCAATGCAATGAGGTGAGGCGCTGGGCCTGCCTGGGGCCCGGCTGGTGGGTTGGGATTGTAATAAGTTGGTGCAGCCTGTTAATTTGATACGGTGTGTGGCTGAGGAGCCTCATTAAGGACAGCAGCTCACAGAGGGATACTAGGTGTTCCATCACCACCAGGATACCACTGGCAAGAGCAAAATGGGATGGAGGCAAGGGGAGAGCAAGGAGATGGAAAAAGACAGATCATTTGGAGAGAGGATGACAATGAGGGAGAACAGACTACAGCTCTGTCAGCATCAGAGCAGCATGGGTGAGTGGAGAAGGGAAAGAGAACAGAGAGGAAGAGAGCACCTGAATACTATAGACAAGTAGACCAGAAATAAGCACATAACCTTTTTTCATAGTGTGTAATTTGTATTTTTTTCCAGAATAGTTTACTTACCAATTTAAATTGGCATAAATATTTTTTATATGAAAGCCAGAAAGTATAGTCAAAGCTGTCATTTTTCCACAGTTTTTATTTTTCGACTGTGTCGCCGGGGAGAAAGTGAGTGTCGGAGATTGAGAATTTGTGACAGCGAAACGGCGATAGAAACAGCACAGGAATGCTATCACCAGTGGACCAGAATGAATAAGGAGACAGAGGTGGAGATGGGGGGAAAAAGAGCGGGGAAACAAATAAGAGGACAGAGCGAGCAAAGAAGCAGAGAATGAGATAGTTTAGCGAGAGAGGTTCATTTCCATTCGAGATTTGCATTTTCTCGCCCGCTGTGTGCATCGACGTGGTCTCACTCACGGTAGCACTGAGGGAGATGAGATGCAGCCATGGACAGAGTGAATTATTAATGTAAAGATCTCCTCCGAATCCAGTAAGTTTCCTATGATTTGGCAGTCAGAAAGATTGGTTGCCTGGGTAAGGGAAACTCCTGGATCACGTGGCGCCATGAGTTCTCCTCCCTGGGTAATTGACTCGTGCACAGTATTGACTTTCTGGTCATGGTGATTAAGGTAGCCCGGGCCAGTCTGGAGCCCAGAGTCTGGCTCCTCGGGGTGGGTCACTGGACCTCACAGCAAGCTTATCCTGGGTGACCTTTGTCCAAAGCACAGTGTGGTGGTTAACCCCCAGCGCAGTGATCTGGAAATACTGATCGCCGTATTGATGTGGAACAGTGGATGCTCAGAGCTACTTAAAGGCTGGCTCAACTGGTGCTTTTTCTGCTTCTCTGTTGCTTCCTTTTGCCTCTATTGCTGTTTTGCTCTGTCTTTCTCTCACACTTTCTGTCTGTATGCAGCTTTTACAGGAAATCCAGGCTTCAAAAATAATTGGCTGATTTTGAAAACACATCTCTTAAGTTTGGGTAGTTTGATATATTGCTCCCCACAAACTTTTTTGCCGCTTGATTGATTTTCTTCTGGCAAGTCATAAGACCTCCTCTTCATTGGCCATTTCAGTCTTGTTCCCATGCATTGTGTGTCTTCAATTAAGCTTTGAAAGGATGATGTTATACAGTACTTAAAACACACTTGTTTCCCAGTGGATGTAATTTAGATACAACAAGAGAGGGTATGTCGTCCAAATGTGCAATAAGTTTTACACAAATCTCTCAAACATGGACAAAACAAAACCTTAATCAGTGAATTTCTATGCTGCTATGTGCTGTGTGAATAACACAAAAAAGGTGTGATTAAATTGCATCTCTCTCTGCCGCTTTCTTTCTCTATCCATCTTCCTACTGTCAGACCCATTGCAGGATTAATCATGACTGGAATTACATGGTAGGTGGTCTGAACTTATAGCACAGAGGGAGATGGTAAGAGACCGAAAAATAGATCAACACAAAATGTGGGGAAAGAAAGACAGTGAGGGAAAGAGATTTGAGGTTTTCAGTGTGAGTGTGAAGGTACCTCAGAGAAATCTAGCAGTAAGGTGGCCTCTGTTCATCTAGGACTTCAGGGGATGAAACACAGGCTGCCTGGCCTGGACCTGGAGCCTCTGTGGTGGACAATTAGGCTTTTTGATTGCACTGGTTCATGCCGCCTGAATGTCGTCTGTGTGAGTTTTTGTTGTACGTGTACACCATGAGTTTTCTTTCTAGTCATGTGATATGTCACAATAGGAGTTGGCTGGTCACTTTGACCATTTTGTAAAAAAGAAGCAGAGTTGTTGTGCATCCCTTATTTCCAGTGTTAAGTAATGTTGCCTACATTTGACTTGTTATTGTTGTGTGAATCACACATAGCTGTTGTGATTTCAATTATAGCACTATTTGGACTTATCACCTGTGTGGGCTTAAAAGTAAAGCATCAAATTCTTGATATTGGAAAAAGTGTTTATCCGCTAAGCTGTTTTATCAACTGCTAATGCACACTATTTTTGAAAAGCTCAGCTTCTCCATAAAAACCATAAACCTTCTAAAAGGAAAATACAACTTAGATCAAGAACTGAGGCCACACTTGGCAACAGCAGTGACTCTAAATAGCAGAAAAACTGTTTTTTCTGCTTTAATTATTTGTCTACATCCAGATTCTCTGGTCCAAGGCATCTGCTGATGTATATCAAACAGACAAGAAACTTTACCTGACATTCATACAGTTTCTCTAGTCCACATCACAAAGCTCTGGGAGTTCATTACAATCACAGAATCATCAGTGCAAAGCTCCAATGACCAGTTAGGAGTTAGAACCCCTGGGTACTTCAACCAAAGCTTTTAAATATGGCCATTTCTCATTTATCTTCCTCACCCAGATTATAAATGTGTCTCAAACAAACATGAGATTCAACAGCCAAACTGCCTTCCACTGTGAGTTTATGTAATTTGCGGTTTGGATGTAAATAACATCAGTCTGACATTCGAAAGGCATGTGTCCTTGTTTAACCAGCCAGACATGTCATCTGTGGTCTGACTCATCCTCTGAAGAAACAAGGCACCCTGTCACTTAACTGTAGGCTAGCCGCTGAGTAAGCAAGGCTGAACACACACACACACACACACACACACACACACACACACACACACACACACACACACATTAATTCCTAACTTTTATTTTAACCTTCTTGGCGTCACTTGCTGTGAGTTACTGACACTCACAGTATTCAGATCCCCACACACACACACACACACACACACACACACACACACACACACACACACACACACACACACACACACACACACACACACACACACACACACACACAGAAAATCTGAGTCTCACAAATAATTGCATTTGTTTACATTCTCAGAAACACTAATACCTTCCATAATCTTTCACACTGGACTACTTCTAGGAGATATGGAAGTTGGCTGTCAGTGAACACTATTTGACTCACGCAAATACAGTATATCCAGAGAGTTGAGATCTGTTAGGTCTACCTGATAGCATCTGAGTTTAGTGTTTAAGCTGTATCTGACCATGTAGCATTCTATTGTCTGAAAATAGCTTGATGATGATATAAGGTGAGGACGGGCTCTTTGAACTTTACCTGTTGTCCACCTAGGCATATGTTATTGTTAGCTTATTGCTTTGTAATCAGAGCCTAACACTAGGAAGCCCAGACAAAAGTTGGAAAGTTTCTAACAAAATTAAGCATCAGAATACATTCCAATCTGCTGTTACCTGAAATGGGCTTATGTGGACAACTAGGGCAAATCCAACATTAGATGGATATAGCAAGCATACTGACACACATGCTAATGTAGATGTTGTTATGCACCATTGAATAATACATGTCTACAACATTTTAATTTAAAATGAAGCAGTCTGGTTTGCATATATTGAGCCTCTCTGAAACACCACCCACAGACGTACACAAGATATCAAACATGGATTGCTATGTCATGTCCTGCATTAACGTCAAAGCATATTTGTAATGAGCACTGTCAGGCTGTATTATATTTGGTCTTGTGTGTGACTCAGACAACGGCTGCCCTGACAAGCATCTAAACCTTTGGGGGAGGAGGAGTACAAGTGAGGAGATTGGCAATAAATATCTTAAAATCTAAACTAGTGATATTTCCGCTTTTCAAGTCTCACTGACAGCCACAGGAAATCTTCCATCCTGTTAATAGCAGATTTACAGTTGGCCCGTCACCTCACTGGTCATCTAGAACCAAAGTGACACATCAAGTGCAGCAACATGTGTGCTTAAACACGTCAGTGTATTTGTGGTAATGACTGCAGACAACATGTCTACATGTCCATATACATGTTGTCTTTTTTTCACATATGCAGGCACATCATTGTTGCAGTCTCGGTAATGACTACTGACAGCATATGAACTAGTCTGTTTTTGGCTTGTCCCCTATACACACAGAGGAAAGAAACCTCTTCTCTGTGCTGTTTTCTGCAGGCAGTAATATCATTATCAGGCCTCAGAGCTCATTAAGCCTGAGCAGATGTGGCAGACAAAGAGATGTGTTGCTTACACAAGGCAGCAGGTGAATTACCGAGGTGAGTGCTTTGTTGTAGTGGTGGTGCTCATAGTACTGGTCTGTATGTAGCATCTTTGTCTCTGTGCATGAGTATGGGTGATGTAGGTAGTCCTTGTTTCCCTCCCAACATTATAACTATGGTAAGTAGGGATGCACCGATCCGATACTGATATTTGGATATTGGGCTGATACTGACACAAATAGCTGGTTTGGGTATCGGTGACAATGGGGCCGATCTATTTCATTCTATGTTCATATTATGTTTTTTTTCTCTCCATCCCCGTCAACTTGCGTGCATCCAAAACAAAACAACACAACAGATGACACAGCATAGCGGCAGGTAGCATGCCGCTTAAGACACAGGGTAACGCTACCGGTAGCCTGCAGCTGCGCTTTTCTAGACACCATAGCCACTGCCAGAGCCGAAGATGACAGAGAAGCAACAGAACAATCCTTATGCTTCCCTGAAGTCACCGGTGTGGCAACATTTTCCCTTCCCTGGGAGTTATGTAAACAAAAACGAAAATCAAAGCGTGTGGGCTCCGATGGGACTTCATGGTGCATTCAGGTGCCGCTCGTAAACTCAAACGTAATGCGTTTTTGTACTCCGCTCTGTTAAGGACAAATGGTAACATTAACAAATTAAACAATATTATCAGAATAAGGGTGCTTTAACGTATCTGGTAACAGAGTGCCATCAATGCCAAAATGAAAATACTGTGTTTATGCACACATTGTAATATGTAGTCTGGCCAATGTTGGAATATGTGCAAAAAAAAAAAAGTTTAGTAAAGCCACTCAAGTACATCTTATAAATGGCATAAGCAGTGTGTAATTTCTTTCTGATGAAAAATGGATTCTACAATGGAGTTCATTAGAAGTTAGATTAAAGAGTAATTACATCATGACATCCAATGATTATTGCCTTGTGAATATAATCAATCACCATGTTTACTCAGGACAATTCCATTGCCTATTTTGCTTCTTGCACTGATTGTGTGGGGTGATTGGGGCCAGGTTATTATTCATGATGATACCAGAGTATCTCAGTGATCAGAGCATATATGCTTTTTATCACACTCATCATTTCAATGAGATAAGCAACCAAGGTTAATTTGAAAACTATTAAGCTTTCCTTCAGAGCCTCTAAAGGCGATGCTTTACTTTCAACCTACTGATTTTTTTGTATTCTGCAAGGGTGGATTCATTCCCAGCAGATTGAAAACATTCAATGTCTGCCACTCTCAGAAATGGAAAGTAGTTGCAGAAGTGAATGATTGACTGACTGCACTCAATTGGTCCATTATGTCCTCATGCTCTGTCCTTATGCACCTGTATTTGCACTCTCTGACAAACAAACTAGAGGCATCCATTACTCTCCACCTCTCTGCTTTGGGGTTGACCCTCTGCTACCCCACGCAAGTCCACAGATGCCTGGCTACATTGCTTCACCGTGGTCCTCTCGGCTCCCCCTCGGTGCTCCGTCAGCAGGCCCACATGTCACTGTCAGCAGGCTGCTCGCAGGGCATCCAGGCTGGGACACCAAGCCCATCAACACTTCCCTGAAGGCCCCGAGGTCACCCGCAGGGTAGCCGTGCTGGGTGAGGCGGTGCCAATTGTGGGGTTGAATGGAGGTGGACTGTGTCTCGAGGAAAAAGACTGATGAAGAAGCAGAAGCTCTGCCCTGATTAGAGCATATGCTCTCCCCAGTTATCCTGGAGCCTGTTGGTCACCTCTGAATGGAACCCCTTGTAAAAGCAGGCATTGTCACTGTGTGCAATGTAGTGAGGCTCTGTCTGTCCTTTTTGGCAGAGCCTAGCTGCTCGGCGGGCACTGGGACACCAGAATGAGCAGACAACAGCTGGCCCATTCAGAGCAGACTGCTGCCCCGCAGGAAACCATCTCCATATCCTCTCAGCCAAGCTCATCAGCACCCACAAACACACAGAGAAGACTTGGCTCGGTGTCTTCCTCTTCTCTCTCCCCTCTTTTCTGCTGCATTTGTGTCCCCTGGCTGCCTCCTTGGTTTGGATTTGGTAAACAGAATAAATGGTACGGATAAAGCAGACTGAAGTGAATAACTTCGGTCAAAACAATTCTCCACAGTTATCAACAAACTATGTGCTGCATACTCTAGTAATTTTCATTCAAGTGCAAGTACCCACTAACATTTTACTATGTGTGTTATTTTCGCCTCTTAGCACTAATAAACAGAGAGCATCTGAAAATCACTAAATGAGAGGGTGAAGTTGTGGACAATGCTTCTTGTATGTGTTGTTTTTAATTAGTCAGGCAGTGTGTTAGCTCAGATTCTCCGAGTGTGAAAGAATGAAGCAGGCTAATGTGATTACACTGATCAAACTAGAAGAAAGACTGACAGCAAACTGTTTCTCATGTGGTTCTTGGAAACAAAGCATTTGGCCAAGGCAGTCTGACTTCCAGCCAATACTGCTTTCCCTCAGGTTGTGTGTACTCATGCAAGTGTTCAGGATACACATGCATATACTGAGTGTTGTGTATTCACTACTATTTGCTGCTCTCATTTTCTTTTTTTGTTTACCCTTGGACAGGTTTTTACTGTACCGGAGTACCCTCATATGCTGTCACAGCTGCTCCGGTGCATTGATGTATAATGCTGTGATGAATTTCCCAGAAAGGAAACGTACCAAGACTCCTCGGGGGTTATCTGAAGAGACCCTTACCCTCTTCAGCCTCTGCTTAGAGCACAACAAAACACTTGAGCAGTAAAGCCTCTATACTTGGATTGCACCAGGTGGGCCATTTCCTGACCAGAGAAAGGCAGAGTGTGGAGTCTACACGACCATCAGAATAACAATGGGCTCTTCTCATCCTGTATTAGTCTTTCACCCAGAGCATACTGCAAGTGATTTCAATACTAAAGGCATCTTGAAGGGCAATCAAATAAACATGATAGTGCTGGTCAGCAGTGTTGAGGGGAGTAAACACCAAGAGAGATTTGATTTCAGAGATTCTGACTGCTTTTTAGAAAATGGTGAGATGATAATGTGGAGGCTAAGTGGAGTGTTTTTTTAATCGAACATGAATGGTAGTAGCCTAAAACCCAAATGAGTGAGCTGCTTGCTAAGTTATTCTAAACACAAAGATAAGAATTTCTAATTTTAGTATTCAAAAAATGGCTCCATCGACCTGTGGCCTCTGGCACGCTGTGGGGCAATTTACAGCCAAACATTTGCAGCCGGCATCATGTGTCTTGTTCATGAGTGGGAGTATAGGCCGTTTTATGGTCGTGTGTAGAATCGACGGCGTACCCCCGCAGACCCCTCTGCGTCTACGCCGGACCCTACGCCGTTGCCTAACGTGCACCTCTCGAAAAATGAAACTACACGTCGCAGCGCCGCACGTCGCTCGGCCATGGCTTGGTAGCGTTGCATTTCCCCTGACTCATTTCCTGGTTCTCCTTCTCCTGCTACAGATTTCCCACAGTGGTCAGAAAGCACAGGGGAGACACTTTGTTTCTCTCACTATGACTCTAGAGTCGGTACTCGCTCCGGAGCTAATCACCGTCACTCTCTCACTGATCCCTCGCTCTATCACCCACTCCCCACACACACACACACATGCCGGCTCGACGCACACACCAGCGCACAAGTATAAACATCAGGTCACTTACGTAGGCTACGGCGAAAGGTCTGCGTGGAGCCTCCGCAGAACTGTAAAACAGGCTTAACTTGGATCATGAGATCGACAAGCAAAGATTTGTAGATTTGTGCAGATTTAGTAGTCAAACAAGCATTGTGCCAGCATGTTGTGGTGAAGAAGGAGCTGAACCTGAAGGTGAAGCTCTTGATATACCAGTGAATCCAACCCTTACCTACTGTATGGTCCTGAACTTTCAGGGTTTTTCCTG
Source organism: Sander lucioperca (assembly GCF_008315115.2). Lineage (NCBI taxonomy): Eukaryota > Metazoa > Chordata > Actinopteri > Perciformes > Percidae > Sander > Sander lucioperca. The sequence goes on from NC_050175.1 coordinate 12,551,742, forward strand.
GCTCAGAATGGACCTTTGGGGGATGAATATGCACGGCAGTAAGCATGATTAGTCCCCGTACAGTAAATGAAATCCCAATTGACAAAATTGGTTAAAAAAAATAAAACATTCAGTGAGAATTTGAATTGCTATTTTTATTCTCAATTCTTATAACTTTGCACTGGGGATTTTCCTTTGACGCTGGCTCTAATGTCTTTGGGGGGGGGGGGGCAAAAAATCCTCTATGCAGGAAAACCCTGGCTTTGTATAGTGACCAAAAGAAAGATTAGATAGGTTGAATAACTCTGACCTCTGGAAATAGCCAGGAAATCTGAAAGGTTTCAGAAGAGGTGGTCAAGGCCTCTGACTAGGAAGCCCCCTGGATGCCTCCCTTACAAGGAACCCCAGGCACATACTGTACAACTAGGAGGGCAGACCCAGAATACAGCAGAGACATTATACAGTATATCCCATTTGACCATTGAATACCTTGGGATCTCCCAGGAGTAACAGGATGAAGTAGCTAGGGAGAGGAGTGTCTGTGGTTCCTTTGTTTAGACTGCTACCATCCAAGCCTGGATTGATGGATTGATAAATGGATGTATACCATACATTTTCAATTTCATGACTCTTTTTATACAAGTTCCTCCAGTACTCCAACATTTTTCATGGTATAGTTGTGTATGCTAGAAAGGAGAAGGCATATGAAATGCCTTTGGTTCCTTATTTTCCTGCAGCAGCGCTGTTTCGCCCCATTCGCATACATCCCCAGGCAAAATTTAGCAGGCTTTTCCTCACTACTTGAAAGATGCATTGCATGTGTAGAGGCCTCTCCTCCTTGGAGCATCTCCTCATCTTTAACTAAAAGTCCATGGGGATTGTTAGCTGTGAATGTTACATTTATGCATTCAGGTATTGATTATGCAGGCTACTGCAGGCAAACAGTAAAGGGAATCTGTGTATGCACTTCTGGAGGTGTGTGAGTAGCCTGCCAAAGTGCCTTGTGAAATTGCCATGTTTACATCTGTAAAAGACTAAGTCAAAAACGTTAGTCATGTCTCCTTACATTAAACACAAGTTCTGTGATTTTAGCTTGTTCATAAATAAACAATTGCAGGAATTCTTTAACTTTTTACACATAAATCAAATTTATATGTCACTTAACAGTGGAGATGTTTCCTATAATGCTGATCAGCATACTGCTGACTAATTGCAGTTTAATCTTGAGTAATTAGACGGGTTATCTTGGAGCAGTGAAGTGGCATGCAGAAAATCCCAGCATAAGCAGTCTGCAGCCTTTCTTGGACGCACCTGACCTAGTATTTCCAGCAGCGTCTGTGCACTCTGAGGTTGCAAACAGGGGCCGCTGAGGGGTTCGGCAGAAGAGGAGGGGGTTTATGCACAGCCACCGCAGCACTTTTACTTTTCGGAAACCTTGCGGCTTGCCTTTGTTCTCCATTTCTCATTCTAGCCTCTCTGCTGCTCCCTGGAGAGTTTTGTTATCACCCCCTATATTTATCAAAGTTTCTCTGCAGTTCCAGCTAGGCCCCCTTTTTTTCCCATCTCTGCCAGCTCTGCATCCTTCTCGGTAGAAACTGCTGGAAACCTCTGTAATGGATCTGTTGGGGACATCATGAGAGGCTGGGGCCTGTGACGTCAGATGGGCTGATTGTGTGTTTACCTGCTGCCTGGCACAATTACGAGAGCTGTGTGGAGGCGTGTGGCGACATAGTGGCCATGTCTGTGAAGTAAGCTTGTGAATGGAGACGGAAGCACCCCGCTTCCCTCCCACCCACACTCTCCATATCCTGACAAAGGAAAGCCACTCACTGGGTCAGACAGTGCCAGACACTTGTGAGGATCGCCCCTCCTGCTCTCCTTTCATTCATCCCTGTCTCTCTTTCCTCTTTTCACTCTCTGTCTCTCTCTTACCCCTGCCACTTAGCTTCAGTGTTTGGAGGAAGATTGCATAAGAGCTGGACTGCTTTTCCTCTTGGCAAGCGAGGCATTTTAATTGAAAAGGAGATCCGGAATGAAAACTCCCATTCCTTTTCAGGCCTCTGTTCTGTTAAAGCACGGAAATGTACCAGGGGAAAGAAGACGAAATGTACAGGGTAGTCAGTGAAAGAAATAGGTCATGTTCTTAAAACAAAATGAAAGAGAGGGAGTCTGACATCCTGCCTGTCTCTGCACTACCTATAATGATCCTGGATTCTTTTTTTCCTCCCAGTTGAGTCTAACAAACTGGTCACGTGCAGCCTACTTTTCTGTCCAGAGAAAAGGTAGGTGGTTTCTGCAATAAAGTGCAACAAAACAGTTGGTCCCTTGTGTACAGAATAATATAAAATAGGTATTGAACCATTATTTTTGTAATAAAATAATATTGCAGGAAACCTTAGGGATGTAGGCTGTGAATTATGTTTTTGTATCGAGTTTATGTACACTTTTAGCAAGTCTTACAGTGATAGATGGGTATCTGCTGATTTTATGTTGTATATGTATAACTGTTTGTCCCTGCAGTACAATGGGATATGACAGATGAAGTAGCTATTGTACAGTGTTTGAAACTGCATAAAAGTTGTACATTATTAGCTTTAGAGAAACTCCCTTTTTAATAGTATAGATTTATTTTAATCCCTGAATAAGACTGTGACTGCTGTTAAGTGGCCCACAGTTTGACATGTTGAACTTCCACTTACCTCAGTGGAGCTGCTCTTTATCTAGCAGTAAAATACTGGCTGGACCGGGCAGGTCAGATGTGTATGCGAATGTAAAACAAGGTCGCACGGCATGTGTGCTTTCTTGCACAAAAAAACAAAGCATCTGTTTCTCCAGCTGTCTCTCCTTTGAGATTACTAACCTGTTTTTCTGGGCTCCTTGTGACTAAATCACGCTCCCTATTGTTAAGCCATACTGCCCTGATCCTTATACTTCAGTCAGCATACTGATGATGTTTACTAATGGGATTGGTTGTCCACTGACGGATCTGGGACTGGATCAGCTGATGGTTATCATTGTTTTCTACGAAGTGAGGCATTGCCAAGGCTGCAGATGCACTAAATCTTGCAGATGTACCCAAAAGACCTGAGTAGGTCTAAAATAAGTGTGCACTGCTGTCCACACAGCAGACCTTTCAATCTACAAACAACACTATGCAAACACAAGATCCCTTTGGCTGATAATTTATTCAACAAAACTGAAGGCCTTACAAGGTTAAGAGCCACAGAGTCAAAAGGCTTCTCTGCCTATTAATTGCCTCTGATCAGTAGTTGATGCATAATTAAAATAACCTAAGCGAGCTAAGGCGACCCTGGAAAGTGTTGAATGCTTGTCTTGCTGAAATGCAGTGTACTAGGAGAGTTGAGATGAATAAAGTTCCTTATTCATAAAATGAACTTTGTCTTTAAGAATAGTGCTCCCTATTTGACAGACAATAGATGGCCTGCTGTCTTTAAGCGACTTTAAGATAACTCAGACTCTAGTGCTGCTGGTCTTACTGTGTGTATTCACTTCCCTGAATATATGGGCCGTCACATTGAGTTATCCTCATTTCAGAACAGGCTTTAGGCGTGTTCTGAAGTTCAGACTGGCCCTTCGGATGTGCGACAGAGAGTCCATTTGGCAACGTTACTCTCTGAACAACAATATGCCTCCGAACTCTGCTGTGATAGGCCAGAAAAGATGTGTTAGATAGAGAACTGGGAATTGAAGAGTTCCTTAAATTGTTCCCTAGACGCTTCTTTTTGGACTCAAAGTAGATTACAACAGAGCATTCACAGAAGTGGTGATGTGAGAAAAGAGATATCAAACCGTAGATCAAAAACCGTACATTACAATAGATTAAATGAAGAAAATTGTGGCATATTTTACATAGGTCTGTTTATCAGGACAGGATTGCACTACTTGAGTGTATAAATGGTTTTTCGCCTGCAATTGGCCTCTCTAAAATTAAAGACTCCGTTCATATATATCTGTTGTTTATTTAAAAAAAAAGTTAATCAAGGACAGATTGTAATAATATGATTAAAAAAATGACTGTGTAGGCTGCACATTAAGCATTTTTACATGTTTTTTTTTGCATGTAGAATGGATTTTATATATATATATATATGTATGTATGTATGTATGTATGTATGTATGTATATATATATATATATATATATATATATATATATATATATATATATATATATATGTGTGTATATATATATGTATATATGTATGTGTGTATATATATATGTATATATGTATGTGTGTATATATATATATATATATATATATGTATGTGATATATATATATATGTATGTGATATATATATATATATATATGATGTTGTCCTGTTGATAAAGTGACTCTCTAGCCAGCTAGAGAGCTATTATATTGTTACTGCTCTTATTGTAGGTCTACTGCCAGAATTGCAAACTGTAACTCTAACTGAACAGCAATTAAAAACGGTTTATTGCCCACACCCGACATAAGACAGCAAAGAAAACAGCCCGAGGTTCTCTAAATAAAGCCAATATTTGCTGTATGTGATGCAGGTACACAAGCAATAATATTGTAAATACTCATCAGTTGGTTTGTTTATCTGCACACACAGCCACAATGATGATGTTGTTGCAGCAGCAGTCCTGTTATTCTTGGGCCACTCAATCACCTTGTAGAACATCTTTAAGTACTTTGCCATAGTTTGTCTGTCCCTGTGTATTCTTAGATTCAGGTGCTTTAAAAACATTATATAATGAACCAAAATTCCTATTATTACTTACATCACTAAGCTTCACTGCCATATGCATTCCACTTTTGGTTAACTGATTTTTGATCTTCTGTCATTCATGTATTTTCATTATTTACTCCAGTACATCTATAGCCATTTGATTGTCTCTTAAATATATATTTTTTTTATTTCACTCTCAGGTTCACATGTTAAAATCACTCACTATTTGCACAATAAAAAGGTGAATCTTCTGTATATATTTCTGGATTTGCCGCAACTTGAAAAAATACACATTTTCAAACACATTAATATGTAAACCCCCCCCCCCCCAAAAAAAAAAAAAAAAATGCATTTTTGGAAGTTAATTCACGAAACAAATGCATGTTTTAAAATGTAAAATGCTAATTTAACATTGGCTCTGTTTAAACCATCCAACATAGGTCTGCTTTTTTATAAAGGATGATGTGATGAAGTGTCCTCTTGAATCATCATACATACTCATTATGTCACCTCATGGCAAACATCACAGACATGTTGAGCTGTATTATTATGTACAGAGCCAGAACAATAGCTTGCAGTTGAGGCTTAATTTGCACCTGTGGTAATGGATGCACTGGTACTAGCCTGAGGGGATGTAGCACTCACACATAAGCTAACACAAATACTGAATTTCTATAATTTACTGCCATGTATTGCTAAAAATATAATTGCACCCCCTGTGATTTGCTCTTGTCTCCATTTTGGTAAATGTAACTCGAGTGGATAATGGACAATTTTAATGAGCAATGTTGTCAAGAAAGGAGACATGGACAGGCAAATGGTGAACATTTTTTTGATAACATTGGCAAATAATACACTGTAGAAGATTCAGTCCCACAAAGATGAGTTATTTTCTCGTAAAAAATGTGACCATATCTTGTTAAGAAAATGGGAAAAAGTTTGAATTATTGGGAAAATGCTTCTTCTGTATGTCAATTTCTGTCCTTGTCTGATGACCTAAAACCAGAGGTCAGTAGTGCAGGGAGTAGTGCTGTCAGGCTATTATTAGACACTTCTGACACATTGAGTTGGTGTATGGCCTGTCCCATCTGGCTTAGTGTGTAGCAGCCAAATCTCTGCTCCTGGATTGGCAACTCTCCTTCATAGCTGATTTATATTCATAGAGTTCATCCTGCACGGCCCTGACCCGACCTGACATTTTCATGTTTGAAAAATCGTCTGCGTCCCTTTTATAGTAGGGCAGCAGCCTGCTGATCTCTGTACTTTTTAAATGCAGATGTTGTAAATAATGCACATCGGTGGTGTGTTCTTTCTCATGCTAATTATTCCCCTAACTCTGCACTGCACTATGTTGATGGAGCTTAGTAATGACAGACCTAATTAATTCCTATTACTCATGTAAAATAATTTCATAGAAACACAGCAGCCAGTAAATAATGGGCCCATACCTTATCTGACCTTCCGCCCAGTTAAAAGTAAACAGGTCAGAATGTAATTTTTTACTCATTTCAACTTTTTTGAAGAAACAACTCGCACATCCAAAAATTCTTTTGTGCAGGTGCGTTGAAAAGAACAAAGGAAATAATCCTGCACACCGCTCTTGCTAGCATCACAGTTTATTTACAAAAAACTAACGTTTCGTTTCAACAAAATGATAATATAATGATAATGTAATGCAACCAGCCCAGTACGGGTAGGTTGAGATCATGTATGCTGTTATCAGGTGCAGTTCAGTGTGTTGCTGATGGACACAGACAAGACTGTGGAAGCACATCAGTTGTAAGGATAAAGACTGTGACCTCCCAGGTCAAGGCAAACAACTAGGCAATCCCGCTGGTGTATGGCCACTTTAATATATCATTCATGATGAAGTGAAACCTGTCATTTCCTGAGTAAAAGATCTTTGTATCCCATGAATCAGACTTCACATTTAGGAGCCATGCAAACATTTTGGATTTGACATCTGACTGGACTCTGTCAGGTGTTTAGATATTGAGCTACTGTTTCAACTACATTGAAGACACTACATGAGAATTATTCTGTGAAAATGCAGGAATGAGAGCGCCTCTCCTTTCTAATATGAAATGTCATACTCAGGGGAACTAGGAGCAGTGTTTCCATTTCTTGCAAAGTTTGTCTATACTAGTTCTGCATTGCTCAAATGCTTGCAAAATAAACAAGATAGACCACAGGACACTAGCGGTTCTGCCTGACTAGGTCATATGATAAGGAAACATTCCTGAAGTCAAGTGGGGTGAAGATCAGCCTCCAGACCTACTGACTTTTTTGACCGTTAACCCAAAATTAAACATACACATACACTATAAGCCAGAGCTGACACGTTTAAATCAGTAGAGATCACTATTTGTGAACATGTGGATAACTTTATTGCCAATCTACAATCAAGAATTTCAACTGACTGTTCGCTTAGTCCCATGCCCTTTTGTGTCAACTTCCTCAAATCCAATGAGGAGCACTGCATAGCAGCTAACATTGTATACGTACAGTCTCATGCTGTCGGTGATACCATTCAGTGACAAGTTCATTGTGTGTGGGTGAGTGTGGGAAGGGGGGGAGGGGTGGGGGGCATGTGTATGTTTCCTCCTTATGTGTAAATGTATATTTTATTTTTGTTTGTTTTTATGTTGTCGGCATCTTTTTATACAGTATATTAGCATATCCTTTCTGTTTAGTCTATTTTTTTTTTGGGGGGGGGGGGGGCGTTTTTGCCTTTATTGGATAGGAAAGCTGAGATATGAAAGGGGAGAGAGAGGGGGAAGACAGGTCACAGGTCGGATTCGAACCCTGGACCTTCTGCGTCAAGGAATAAACCTCTGCACATGTGCGCCCGCTGCATAAACTGTCTTGTTTGTTTTAAAAAGAAATAAAAAAATTGGATCACAAAAAAAAGAGCTAATGATTGCTCCTTGACTTTGGAAATGACGCTACATTAGCATCACTTGGTCATATGCAAAACACTATCACATTTGGAGAAACCTAAAGCTTAAAGAGCCCATGTACTGTACAGTAGCTCTCCTTATTGCACTTGTTTCTTTTCCCACATGACCCACCTACAGTGCAGTATCCCAGGTGCAGTTTGAGGTTTAGTGGCACCCTCCATTTACCAGCTCACAGCAGGAACCCACCATCCTGTTGCTGTTAATAATCCAACCAGCCACCTCTCAATTACCGGCCGTTCTCTCCACCTCCTTTGTCCACCTCCTGCCGGCACCATCCCCGGTTCAGTTATACTGCAATTATGCCAGCTGACAGACACTGAAGCCCTGATTGTCACTCTAGATTCTAACAGCACAAACCGTTTCAGTCAAGGCACATTTAATTAAAATGTCCCCAGTGAACAGATATTTTAATGTGATGGCACTACTACTAATACAATGCTAAACAAATGGAAGAAGCTGCAATGAGATTGTTCTGCTTTCTTGAACTTGAATTCATGTGTGATGGTAGGATTGGGCGTGACATCTAATGGCATTATGAAGAATTAAGCGCATTAACATCATCTGGGTGAGAGCAGGTGTAATTGAGACATGGCACATGGTCAGCAATCTGACGGTAAACTGTGTTTAAATGGCAGGAAAATGAGAGATTGGGCAAGTTCGGTTACTGCTGATTGTGTTAATCTGATAACTGTTCAGACCTGAGATGGATGCGTTGTGGATTAAACCCATTTGGTTCCCTCCATTAAAAGGACTATTAAGAGGAATATTTCATGTTTGCTTTATTTTGCTTGTCATAGCATGACAAAAAGCACGTCAGGCGCAAAGTAGAATAACAAACTCTCGTAGAAACAGCCTACCCTGCAGGGGTTCTGCTTTCCTCTGAGCCCCTTGGATATTTCCAACCATTAGAGCTGATGCATTTTGTACATTTTCTTAGAAAAACATAGTGCTATTAAGTGACTATGTTTATGTCATGAGAGTCATTCACATATCGACGGGTATGAAATTAGTAAGTAAGTAAGTAAAGTTTATTTCTATAGCACATTTAAAAACAGCTCGCGCTGACCAAAGTGCTGTGCATAAATTAGATGCATGTATACTAATTGCTGGAGTTTTGTGTGCCGCTGCATTGAAGGTTGTAAAGATTTTAATAACTAACTAACTAACTTCCTACTACTGGGTAATTATGGATTATCGTTGAACCTCCCTATGACGTGCAGCTCGTTTAACGATGATGTTCATTAGTAGTGCAACCAGAGGATAAGACACAGGGCTGACTGGCGAGCAACACGCTGCTGTTTGGCTGACTATCAAGCCTCCACCACTGTGATGAGGATGACAGGAAAACTGAGACCAGCTGCCCCAGCCCATTACAGCAATCAACAGTGCTGGGATGGTGCAGGGATGTCCTCACACACGCACTTTTCATTCTCTGACACATTTAGCTGTCTGGCCTTTGTTCTAATGGAAGAACCGGCTTGGCTTTTAAAAGCGGTCAATTAAGCTCAATTGAAGGAAGAAGGGAAATCAGCACGTTACTTAATAAATGTCAGGAGACAAGTAATTATGACATGTCTGGAGAATGTGACTCTGGCATGAAAATGAGCCGATCCAGACTGACGCATTAGTGAGAATAATGATTTATGTGATGGGGATGTATTCGTCTTTAGCATGTACCCATCTGTGGAGCATGACTTGTGGATGACAATTAGCTGATTTACACAGTCTTTGTTGCAGCAGAGTAGGATGGTAATTAGATAGGTCACCGTTTAAGCAGAAGGCCACAGGTTTGAACTCTTTTTTTTTTTTCTGTATGCTTGCACATGACTGCAGAACAGTAATGGAGCCTTTTTATAAATGCATACATGTTTTATATACATGAAACAATGTCTGATCACATGAGACAATTGAAATAACCTTTTAATAGTATGAAATGTAATGTTAAAATGGCCATGTGGAGAATGCGGTGTCCTCAGTATAAAGTGGATAATGTACATTCAAATTGCAGTTTCTGTATTTTCCATTAAAAAAAACTATATTGATTCTTCTTTTGTAGGTTTTCCTCTATTTCATTAAAGAGTAGTTCTTCTCTATATCTTTGCCCTCCCCCCAATACCTACACTGTGAATTTCTAGTCAGTATTATGTTTAAACTGGCCTTCATTAGGCATGTTTTTGTATTTGTCCATATAGTTGCTTTGGACTCTGTTTCTTTCTCCTGCAAGCGCTCAATGTGAGAACAGAAATGCCTGACTGTTTAAAGCAACGCTATGTAACTTTTAGCTGCAGCTGTAGTTCCAATGAGACAACCTGTAGGGGGACCGAAGCGGGAAAAGTTACATAGTGTTGCTTTAATGTCTGAGAGCACATAAAGTCTTTTGAATTTAAAGTCTTTCACACTGGTAATACAAATGCCTGGCAACACATACTTACTTACATACTAATCAGTGTGAGCATAACTGCATTTATAGTCAATGGTTTAGAACTGTTAATGCTAATACTTTCTTTCCCTATTGTTCACTCTCTCTCATTCTCATATTCAGTCTATTTCTCCTGGCTGTCTGTAAAACATGCTGAAATTGCCCCTGGCCTATTTATATATTTATATTGACAGAAGTGGGCATTTTTCACTTTGGTATTGTATCATATCGTATCTTGTCATCCCAAACATCTTAGCATGAGGGGTAAATATTGTATTATCATAGGACATCAACTGAAAAGTAGCTTCTTCCTCTGTTCTTCGTTTTGTCTTATCCATCTTTAAAATGTCTGTAGTTTCTCTCTCTGTAATAATTCATAATTCCATAATTTGAGTCCTATGGAGAGTTGGTGGATAAGGTTTGATTACCTGATTAAGCTGAGCAAGCGCATATTGATGCTGATGCTTTACAAAACAAGATAACCCCAACAATGCTTTAGTTTAATCTTAATGACCTATGGTATGGAGTCCCTCTTTCCAGCTTTCATCAGACTCCCCTGCTGTTCATTAGTTTTGTTTGTAGATCACTGGAAGTTGGAGATTACTGTCGTTCCACTTAGCTAGAAGTCATCTCTGTCCTCCTGCCAGCCATCAGTGTTGTAAACACAGCAGCACTCCTTGCCAAAGTACTTTCACAGATGGCTCAATGAAGCACTCTGCCTTGTTGTTCCTGTTTATTCAGCACTGCTCATCCTCCTAATGAAATAGCTTCATTACAGCAATTTGTACACATTCAGCATTCTGGGAGAACATGCAGATGCTCAAGTTGCACCGGTAAGCGCTGAGGAAATGAACTAGTCCCACTCTTCACAACACAACAGTCATTCAGACGACACTGAAAACTTTACGTAATGTGTTTGTCAAATTACATATTTAGACAACCGGTGTGAATCATCCTCTCTGACACACACTCCGATATACACACGTCTTTTCTGTCCTGAAACAAGCACTGAAGGCGTTCGGTATTTCACAAGAGGGCCACAGAGCGATGATGTGCCAAAAGCAGCAAAGAAAATTAGCTGCAGATCGTTTTTTCCCTGGCCCCTGTCACTTACTTGTATATACTGTATGTTGTACATTCTTTTAATTCCTCCTGAGTATATTTTTTGAGTAGGTGTTCTGGTATTTTTACTTGATTTATTATTCATTTCTTGTTATTCTGTATGGATGCTCGGTGTCTAATACCCGCTGCGGTAACAAAGACATGTCACAGTTTGGGATCTATAAAGTCTATCTGTCCATCAGATAGATAGACTAGACAGGTCATTTGCAATACGTCTCCTCAAAAGATGAACTGTTTTCAGCATTTTGAAACTTATATTCTCGCAGCCAAGTCAGTGTTTTAGTGCTCAGACTACTGTCCTTCCTTTGAAATACATGCGTTTCTAAAGTGTTTCTCATCTCTGCATAAAATACTCTATGGGTAGTCATTTGAACTTCAATTCACAAATATTTTGGATCAGAAAATCTCCGGAGCACACACCGCAGTTGTTCCTCCTGAGAAAGTCATTCTACTTGACTTGATTTTCTGAGCACACTATGCAGTATTTATTTGATCGTCTAACTAGTCAGTCCCTCCAGAAAAACGCGATTATGCGATCACATAATTCAATGCATAATCAGCCAAAGTCCGCATATTTATGCGGGGGCCGCATTTTTTCAAATACTGCGCACTTTCGCTGCACAAATTGCAGATTTCCGCGCAAAATATGCGGGACTTGCATGATATCATAATTCCCACATTTTCGTTGCAAAAAAGTCACATATATCTTAGCAGAAAGTTGAAAAATGTTGCATTTCCTTCACACAAGAGCAGCCATTTTCCCCTGTTGCCATGGGAACATTATGAAGTGACGTAATTACGCGACGTGAACATCATCGAAAAGCTGCAAACCCCGCGATGAAGCCATGATGAAACTGCAGTTTTAGCAAGTTCCCGCAATTTTTGCAAGTTCCTGCGATTTCATCGCATAAAATTGCATAAATATTCTGCATATTCCATCGCATTTTTTAAGAAAACGTGCCGCATAATCAAGGATTTTTGCCTGCAACAATCACAAAAAACTACATAGTAATCTGTCCTCCAGGTAATACTGTTAGTGTAAGACCCTATAATGATTACCATGATAGTCATTTGTTTCAAGTGACCATGAATCACAGTCGGTTAGATTAAAATAGTGGCACTTTTTGTAGTGCTCAGCCTTGCTGCCAGGCTAAGGCACAGCCTCAGTAATCATCTCCAGGCCCACTGTCACACCACTGGCCGGTGACTATGAGAGTACTGTGTGTGTCATTTCACGGCACTTCAAAGCATTGTGCCACAATACACTGTTGTCAAAGGGAATACAATAGAAAAATAGTTTGAAGTGCAATGATAGTCGTACAAGAAAGTGAGTCATTCTCTGAATTCTCTCTGCCAAGTCTCACGCATTGCTCCATTGCTCCATTTCTCCCCTATCATTTCACCTGGTCATTTTATTTTGCTCTTCAGAATCAGAATCGGATCAGAATTTATTGGCCAAGTATACTTACATACACAAGGAATTTGACTTCGGTAGGTGTTAACTCTCTATACATTCAACAAATAGACATGTAGTAGTAACATACTGTACATTAGAGACAACAATATACATATAGACACATATCAACATAATATACAAAATTACAAATACACAAATAAGACATAATATCAAGACAAGTACACATGGAGTGGGATGTAATGTGCAAAAAGTAATAGTGAAAAGTAGTGTGCAAGAGGCATATTGGAATGATAAGTATGTAATATGTAGAGAAGTGGGGATGACCCCACTTATCAAGTGTTCAGTAGAGTGATGGCAGTGGGAAAGAAGCTGTTCTTGTGTCTGGTTGTTTTTGTGTGCAGGGATCTGTAGCGCCTGCCAGAGGGGAGGAGGTTAAAGAGAGTGTGTGGGGTCTTTGGTGATGTTCTCTGCCCGCTTCCTGGTCCTACCCATGTACAAGTCCTGGATAGAGGGCAGGGGGGCACTAATGATCTTTTCAGCTGTCCGAATTGTGTGTTGTAGTCTGCGTTTGTCCTGTTTTGCGGCTGCCCCAAACCAAACGGTGATGGATGTGCAGAGGATGGATTCAATGGCAGCAGTGTAGAAGATGGCTACTCTTCTGAGGTACAGTACAATAACTGAGCTGTATTAGGAACAATGTTATATATTTGTTGCCCGTCCTGGCATCCAACAATTGCTTGGAGTATCACCATCCCGACCATGCGGTAGTGCTCTCAACCTGAAAGGATCTGAAAAGTAATTTTCCTATTTCTTAAAGGTCATTTGAGAACCCAGTCATGTATAAGATAAAGCGTCACAGTTGTCTCTGTTTCCTGTCCCCATAAACAACCAGGAAATTGAAAGTAATAATTCCTGACAGGATGGCAAACCTGTCTGAGATGGGTTTTTCCATGACATTTGAGTATCCTTTGCTCTTGCTTCTTTTCACTACTGCAAATATCATTTATAATATGCTTGTGTGGGTGGTGCAGACTTGTTTTACAATCTGTATTTGAATATGATTCATTCATTCTTGGGTGCACTCTATTTCTCATCAGAGAAAGCAAAGCATCGGGCTGTTTTACAACATCAGAGAGTCAGGATAGACTTTGGTCTAAGGGAGTGATGTGAAGAGTCTGTCCACATTTGGAGAAACTGCAATTTATGTTGAGATTGTGCTCAATCAAGGCAAGACAAGGCAACACAAGTTTTTGATGCACAGTATTGATATTTTTTGCAGACAACTGAATTGTGTTTTTTTTTTTTTTTTTAACCAGTGGAGTTTACCTTTTACCCTTCAACTGTGATGTTTGGTGCAGATGGAGTCGTCTAATACACTCTGCTAATGCTTGGCTTATTGGATGCCAATAAACATTTGTGTAGGCATAATGTTTTCAAACACCAATTTTCCAACAGCAGGCGGATCCTTGAAAGCATCCCTATAAAATGCTGACTATCGCACTTGCCTCAAGTAAAAACAGTCTTTTTTGTAAATATAGAAAGAAAAATCTGCTCTTTTCAGTCATTACAAAATATACCAGTGCTGCTAAAATGGCCGCTATGTTGTGCACTATTAATTAGAATCCTATACTGACCATGTATAAGATCTAAAATGGTACAGGAATAATCAAAAATGCACACCCTAAGCCTAAGGAATCTCTGTTTGTACAGTACAGACATTTTTGGTGATTTATATTTCTTCTAACTATAGCTTTCTGATTGAGTCTTGTTCTGCAGTCTATGTGCCCTCAGAGGAACTTGGACTCCATTTTTACTTGCCCCCATATGTTTAGCATTTGGGTCCAACATGAAGGCTTGTGGATGGGCTTGAGGCCTTTGCAGTGTGGCAGATGGTGGATTATCCAAACAAGCGGACAAATTACCTAGGATTCCCCTCTGTGCCTGGACACTGTTGAGAGCAGCAGTGGGCCCAGCAGCCAGACCTGCCAACACTGGGTCAGCTGGCACTGGGGGCCACTCAAACACTGCCCTGTCTCACTTTCTGGCATCTTTATCTTCCCTCCCATTTCTTTTCTTTCCTGTTTTTCACTGTCATCTCTTACTCGGTCCCCTTCTGCTTGGCAAAGTCTCAGTCAGCACAAACAGATCTTGGAGAGGTTTACTTTCAACACAATTCTACTATTTTGTTATGTGGAGATTGTTCATGGACCTGATTTGAGAATGATTTAAAATGAAGTTTGCAGATGGGCTTATTTTGATTGATTTCATCTCCCTCTGTTGCTCCCTACAGGAAGCGGTGCAATTATGACAAGAGAGCAAACAAATGGCCTGTGTTCAACCAGAAAAAAAACAATAAAAACGAGCTAGTCTGTGCCATTAATTCTGCTGGGCTCCATTTTTAGGAGAGACACATACAAGGCTAATCTCATTTACCCCTAACAGTTCTTGAAAGCCACCAGAAAATGTTCAGGACACCTAATCTACCATTGCCATACAATAGACCTTGATGGTGATAAATGATGCTTTTAGGATGCGAGTCTTAAGTCTTAATAGTGATCAAATGCCCCTTTTGTAATTGAATTGTCCTGCAGGCATTACACGGCCCATGTAAGTGTATCAGGACGGGAGCCAGGGGAGGCTAAAGATTCTCAGTGCTCTGTTTAAATATACCCTGAATGGCCAATGCATGTTATTAATGAAGCATGCTAATGCAAGCAGACAGACATTCAAATGTAACCATTTTAAAGGAACAAAACCGTTCTGATGGAATAACCCCCTGATCCACAACAACTACATCATCTTTTTCATCCATTATGTTTTTATTCATGAGTTCTTGGAGTCGTCAATATTCTTCAGCTGAATCTGCCACTCCACTCCTTGTGTCCTATCAGGACTCACTCGTAAGCTGGGCTCCCTGTTTCGCAGACTGCCAGTGGAAAGGTCAGCCATCATTTAGCCAGTGGAGAATGAGTTTGCCGGTGCCACATCCTCCACAGCGTGTCCACAAGAATTTACACAACAGCAGTAGAAAATGTCAGTACATAGAGAGCATGGTGATAAGACGCTTACGACATTTTTCTTGTCTACCTCTGTGATTTAGAGGAATTAGGCAGCAAACAAGCATAGCGAGTGATGAAACATGCTGTTCTCTTCTGGAATGATCATACTGTGTACGCACAGAAACAGGCAATAATGTCACTCTAGAAACTTTTTTTTTTCTTTTAGCTCTAGTGTGTGAAGGAGAGACTCACAAGTTCTGGAGAATCTAACCACGAATAAATTGGCCCCTCCTGTTCCTGACAGGATTCTGGTAGCTTCCTCCTTGTCTCAGCAGGAAGTGCAAGAAGTCAGACTTCTCAGTCTTTCATCTCCACGCCTACAGGACTGGAGACTCCGTCTCCTCCATATGTTTAGTAGGCCGTCTCATACACTGCTGGAATAGTCCGCCTTCATGCTTGTCAGTTTGTCTCTCTGCCTGTGTCTGGCTCACAGTTCACACACACACACACACACACACACACACACACACACACACACACACACATATACAGACAAACAGACACACAGTATAGACTCCCAACCCCCCCTCAGCATAAATCAAAACTCTATTACACTTGGCAAAGAGACACACTTGGCTAACATTTCTTCATCTGCCTAATTTCCTGCCAGTCCCTTAGAGATTCCTTCACAGCTAAAATATGTTTTATTCATTGGAGAAAACTGAGAACCCAAGTTAGAATTACACTTGTCAGAGGTTAACAGCACAACTGCACGTACCAGAGAGATTATGACTGTTTGACATTCAGCCACCTCACCAGTGTGGAATCTTGTGTGTGTGTGTGTGTGTGTGTGTGTGTGTGTGTGTGCGCGCTCCCTGAAGAGAGCGGAGGAGCAGCAGTCAGGAGGGAGGCAGCAGGTGCAAGAATGTGTTAGCAGCTCTGAGCGGGATGGGTCTTGTCAGCCACCCTTGGCACACTGGGGAGGGGGGGGTATTACTGTGATGGTGTGACGTACGTCCATGGGCGTGTGAACGGTTGTCTGTCCCTGGTATGCAACCTGTGTATTGCACTGACATTTGTGCCAGTCACGTGTGCCCTCAAATGTGTACATGTAACTACAGGCCTCATAATCATGTTTGAGCCAGTTGACCTTTTTTTAACATAGATTTGTATGAGTGTAGTCGCCCACACAGCTGGAAGACGAATCCAGAAACCTTCCATTTGCTGGTTCTCTCACCCGCTGAATACCAGGGTAACAGCAGATATGCAGCCTTGCGAGGCCCTGACGTGGTATTTTAGACCTCAGTAATGGATGGTTTTACTCTACAAGGTGGAGTTTCTTGTGTGTGTGTGTGTGTGTGTGTGTGTGTGTGTGTGTGTGTGTGAATAATTATGGTAGAAAATGGGCGGTGTGGTGTTCCTTTCAAATAGCATGACGTATAGAGGGAGATGGCTTAAATCAACATTAGCATTCCTTTAGGAAACATGCTCGACAGCTGCTCATAACCCTGTGATAACGTGCTCCCTGCCCTAGTGACAGAATGAGATTCATCCTGCTCAACGGTCAGGCTTTTTGTGTTTTGCTTGCATCCACATTTTGTCAAAGGATTTTGGCAATGAAGAAGGCATTCCTGCTGGGGTTGAAGGAGGCAGCCAGACCGCATGGAGGCTGATTACCCTCCTGAAGGAAACAGCGGATGCTGTGGGAGAATGAGTTGGGCACATCAGTACTGCATGTTTACCGGCTGTGCTAGCTCCGTCACCCTCACCTACTTTTAACCATAATAAAAAAATGTTAATTGTATCTGCTAGAATTGTTTTGATCACCTTACTAATCTTTCCTTTCTAAATTAGTTTTTAAAGTCATCAAAGAACCGATTTTCTAACAAATACATGCATTTTCTCCACATTGCAACTTCATGGCTATAAGTTAAAGGTGCTCTAAGCGATTTCACGCGTTTTTTAGGCTACAACATTTTTTGTCACATACAGCAAACATCTCCTCACTATCCGCTAGCTGCCTGTTCCCTGAACACACTGTAAAGAAATGCGGTCTCTGTAGACAGCCCAGGATCCACAAACAGCAACAAAAACAAACTGCGCCAACTTGCACCACGAAACATAACTAACAGTGTTCCAGCCAATAACAAGAATGACAGCCAATGACAAGAAGGATTTGGGGGTGGGGGTTGGGGGGTTAGTGCTCGGAAGGGAGGGGGAGGCGAACTAGCCTCCGTTTTGTTTGACAATACTTCGAACGTCAACAAGAAGTGATGTCACCCAACATCGCTTAGAGCACCTTTAATGACACAGTCAAGCAAGCAGTTCTCTTGACTCTCTTGACGTAGTGTTACCTCAACTTCTGCTAATACGTCAGTGGTGTGATCCATAGCTTGGCATTCTTATCAACCTTCTGCTGTGATTTTTTTTTTTTTCCCACATTAGCAGTAGCAAGTTATTGGATCCGGGAAGGGGATGAGGCAAAGATTACTCACTCAGCATCATCCATTTTTATTGACATTGACTTTTAAATGCAGGGAACAAAGATACTCTATGGGACATTGCCATGCAACTCCCAAGCCCGATTCCAGTCAGATGTTAATGACTATTCTCCTACAGTGACACGGCCTTTCCTAAAACACTGTGCTGGCAGAGATCCCTCTCTAAGCCGTAGTTTCATTAGCAGTGGTTTTTTTGGGACTTAGGCTATTCAAGTCAGTGGCACGCTGTCGGATGTTTTGGCAGAGGTTCCCGAGCGACTAGCGGTGCTGCTGTTGCTGCTGGCGAGGTTAGCGGAGAAGCCCACGTGGCACGCTGCAGCCACATGCCTGGGGCCCAGCCAACAGAGAGGCGTCATAAAAGTCAGGTATGTGGCCTTGCACAGCAGACACTGACATAGGATTATTACTGTGTAATCCTTGTTCAGCTATGGGCACTAATGAAGGCTGCTGTGTTTGTCTTTCCTGGATCTTATCTGATAGCTTTTTTTTTTTTTTTTTTTCCCCCAACTTTTTTTTTTTTCAATGTTTTCTACCTTTTTTATGATTACGATAAGTGTTACATGTGATGAGGTTATTACATGATTATGATTCCAGTGGCATATTTTTATTATAATTAATGCTGCACTGTGCCCAACACAATCATATGAATATTATGTTATTGGTATGACATTGATGAGTATTGCAGGTGTTAACATTTTCACATATATGACAAACATGAGTGACAAAAAAACTCTATAGTACATAACAATGTAATGTTATCCAAAGGGAACAGTTGTGTAAATAAGCAGTATTGAAGAAAAGAGAAGACAGAAATCCGACTTCTGCTGCAGATACATCATATTTCCAGAAGCAATCACAGAGATCCGGCCTTGAAAATTAAATATGCAAATGTGACAAAGACTATCCCATTACGAGCTTATATTGGCATAGCATTGCTTTAATCTGAGGTCACTGTGGAATAAGCCAAAAATCTTTAACACTAATTCCCACACACCATCAATCAGCCACCTCTAAACCAGCCCCACTCCTGCAGTGTATAAACTACTGTATGTACTATACTGTGTAAGAATGTCAGTACAGCAGGAGGTGTTAAAGGATTTGCTCATTAGCCAGTAATAGAACTAGCTTAGTCAAGGTTTACATTCTATCTTGTTTTTTCCTTGGTAATCAGTTTTGTTTACAAAAGCTCATTTTTTACAGCGCGCTCTTAGGGTAATTTGCATTCGTTATTCAGTCTTCTGGAGTTTTTGTTGTGTGGTTGACTCATTAAGGAAAATAAGCTCGCCTGGGACAGCTTTTTGTAGACTGTGAATAAAGCAAATTTGAAGAAGATTTGAATTAGGAAGTTCATTTGGAGTGAGGCTGAACTGATGTTTGATTTTTGTTACAAACTGTCACCAACATTCCCAGCAGGATTTGCGTTTTGTTTTTGTTTCTCTTTAGTTTTATGTCACCGTAAGTACACATGTTCCTGTCGTTTCAATCAAAATGACATCTTTTCTTCTTGCTTGCTCTTGTGTCTTGTTTACTCCTCAGGGACAGGTGCTCAGCAGTATTGATATGTAAACCATCCCCATGAGTTTGAAAGCCCTTTGATTAACAGAGATCCATATGAATAGCTAATGAAATTTCCGAAACGCATCCCTTGTAAAAAAAAATTATGCATCATCCCATGCAATGTTGTGAAATATTGACTTAAATGCCAACAAGGGATCTAGAATTTAGATGTTGAGATTGTATGCTGTATGACAAATCAATCAAGTATCTTATAAGAACCACAAAATGCCAGGGTAGGACAATGTAATAAAATAATATGAATGACAACAGGAAGGGTTTAATAAAAACAAAAATTCAATACATGCCTGTCCCGTGCCTTCTGCAATATTTATGACAGGGTTATAGTGAACAAATGAGAGATAATAACCAGCATGGGAAGGATGTTCCTAGAAAACCAATATGCTGAATATTGTTTTTTGCTACACTTTTGTAACGATTTTTCGTTACATGTTGATTTTTTTGACAAAAAAACTATATAAGACAAGCTTCTAAAATCCTGCTCATCCAGAGCATTAAGGTTTTCCATAGCTGCCATACTGCAGCAACACTTGTAGTATAAAGATTCTATTGTGAGACCAACACGTTTTGGCTTGTGCCCTTTCATCATTGTCATCAGGATGATCTCTTCAGACTATTTCCCCTCTCCATGCACCTTGGAAGTGGGTAAAGTTCTGTGACAACTCAATACCCTGCATATCTCCCATGTCCTCAAAGCCACAATGGTGCAGAAGAAAATAATGCAAATGACCATCTGCTACTCGGTGTCCGTTCTTCCAGTGTGTACAGTATAGTATACAGTGTATAACGACAGGTCTGCTTGGTTAGCATATTTGTGCCAACTGGTTGGCATGTGGGTGAGACACATGAAAATGAGTATGAGGACCTTTTATTTTCTCTGTTTCACTGACAGACACAGACACGTGAAAGTAGCATCTCTGCCTGATGCCCTGTTTTTGTTTAGATTAATGTGGTTTGGTTGCAAAGACAAAAGCAAAACTTGCTTACACCTATCTGAGTATGTAATGGCCTTCATATTATGTATGCTTGCCATAGTTTTGTTTGTAAGGTTGTGGCGACGTTACAGCTACTGTAGATGATATGTCACATGCCTGCACCTCTCCGTCTGCCCTGTCAGAGGGAATCAGGTTGGACAGAGCTGAGAGGTCTGACTGGACTCCAGACGTTTCTCTCTGGGCTGTTGGATGTCTGATCTAATGGAGGCTGAAGAGGACAGACAGCATAGACACTAACACACACACACTCCAGCACTTCAGACTTTTAGTCCTGTGCAGCTCACTGGGTACAGTACAGATACACAGAGACAGGAACCAGAGTGGACAGACACTGTTTAGACAGAGCAGAAGTGGGGTGACGTGTATCATATTCATCATTATGCCTAAGTAAGCTTGCATGTTGTGCACATGAAGCTAAACTGGAGTAAACGACAATACAGCCTCAGGCTGTGGCCAAACACTTGTACGATAGGTTTTAATTAGACTGTGGCTAATTGCAGTGTTCATATCCGGACTGGGCACAGTGGATGTCAGACCTTGAGCAATGTAGAACTGCCTTGCATGCATTATGTTAGAAACATAAAACATGAAAAACAAATGAACATTACCCAGTTTCACAATATGCAGTTGGAGCCACTTGTCTGGCTGCATATTCTGTACTTTTTTATAGAGGCACAAGCTGAATAAAAGTCTGCATTAAGGTACATGGTGTGTCATGGCAGACAAAAACAATGTAATTCAACGGTAGTGAAATGCCTGATTCTCAAAACACTGTGTGTTCTTCATTCATTATATTTATATTCACATAAAGAGGCTCCAGTCTATAGAAGTTAAACCATTTTGTGAGCCAAGAACACACATTGCCTTTTTAACATTTCAAAAGTTGAATACCATATTTTGCAAAAGTGGACTTTAATAAAGTGATGGAAGGCTGATGTTGCATTTTAATTCAGATGCGTGGCAGCCCCTCGCATAAATCTGTCAGTGTTCCCTGACTTAACAACACCTTTGTAAAACATCCAGTTGAGGCTCAACCTCTCCTGTGGTACAAAGTGCCGTCAGTGTTTCCCATTGTTTAATCTCTTTGCGGTCATGTTGTGTTTTATACGCCGGGTGACCAGGTTTAGGTCACACACAGTCGTGTAAACACTGTTAACAGCTTACTGTGTTAATCCACCCTTACTGTATTTACCCTCTCCGCCTATAGTCATGTGGGGAGCGCCTACCAAGAGGCTGCACTCATCGGAAGGTCAAAACAGCACACACGTAGAACGAGAGCGAGGTCACTGCTGTGTAACTATTTGCATTGCCCGAGCCCCACTAATGCATGAGAACATGCACGTCCTGTGGACTGGAAGGATTGGTAAACAGGTCACAATGCTGCTACAGCAAAAGTAGCCTTCTTGGATAAAGGGAACAAATCAATACCAAGCGTTCCAGCGTCTCCCTATCTGCTTCCCTTTCAGCCCGGTGATGCAACTGCTTTTTCTTTTCTTTTATTTTTTTGACATAATGAATATTTATGCTTCTATATTGAACTAGTTACACAATTTTTTTTTATTTGCTACGGTTTCATCCTCATTTTATGCTTGATAATGAGCCTTGACTTTGAAGTTCAGGAATAGTATGAGTGGCATTATTCTTTATTTTTTAAGTGCTTGTGGGGTGTATTTATAAGAGCCTCTAGAGTTTAGGCTTGCTGGCATATTACAAATAGTAAAACTGAGGTCATACATAGTTCAGGTTGTGTAATGTTGCCACCATAAAAGATTTGCTACTGTCCTCTGTTTGTAACCCAGTTTGTAAGTAAAATATGTCAGCGTTTCAGCACGCATCCATCTCCGCTAATGAGAGACAGCCCAAGGAGAGCACAGTGACTGTGAGCTCCGCTCAGCTTGGATAGAACACAGATTTCTCGGCTGCGGCTTCTGTCTGCATCGATGTGCTGCAGGGAGAGATTATCGGATTATCACACAATAAGGAAAAACACCAAAAAAAGGGGGGGATAAAGTAAAAGTATGAGATTCTACTTACTCGCAGCAAGGCGCCTATTTAAGTGTACAGCTGTGTGGTGGAGCTTTGCAGATGGGTGTTTAGGGAAAATCGTTGGAAATCCAAGCACCAGGATGATGTTGTGCTGAAAGATCCCAAATTCAGTTCCCCCCAGGAGCTACTGATAGTGTTGAATTTTAATAATTAACCAAGACACTGCTTGCTCAGGCATTCTAAATGCTAAAACGCAAATGTCTGTGGTCGCTGTTCTTACATACATGACCTCTGTCCGACCCATGTCTGTATAATACTAAAGCTTTTGCTACAGTGCTCCCCTTGTGTCACAAATTGGCACAATGTCATCTCTTTCTCAATTCTATTCTCTGTCCCACAGAGAAGAGTAGATGAGCAGTCTTGACATCCCCTGGGGGAATATGAGCCAGTTGAAGGTTGAAGCAGCAAAGTGGTGGGGGCGCAAGTGGGTCTTTGCCAGAGGCCTATCACCATTAATGGGCAAATGCCCCCTATGGGGTGGGGGCATGAAGTGACTATTCATCATAGCCACATCCACGTGTCATCAGACTCCCCTGTCCCCCTCCTCTGTGATCACACAGGCAGATTTAAGCATCATGACAAGAGGCACTCAATGGCACGGCTGGCTCGCCTTTCCTTTCCTTTCTTATTTCCTCAGTTTTTCTCCTCTCCTCTTCTCAGTTCCCTTCCCAGAACCAATCCCATTCCCATGCTGTATTCTCCCTCCAGCAGCTATACACAACCTGAACTCTGGGTGCACTCTTTGCTAATCCACCGACAGTCTTATCTCAGCTCAGGAACAATAGCCACAGAGCAAGCAGAGCTGAGAACCACAGCCTGCAGAAAAATAGCTTCACTCCCACAAGGCTCCAGGACCCTCTGCATCCAACAGCATCAGCCAAGCATCCTGTCACTGATTCACAATAAGTCCTACTCGCTGCGTGTCGAGAAAAAGATTCCCGCTTCTGTGTGTTTGACTGTAATCCAAGTGGAATTTCCATTACTGCAGTGCAATCGACGGCAGCGAATGACTAATTGCATCTGTACTTGTCGCCTTGTCATTATGCTGATCTACTGCTTGTCTTTTTGTTTGTTCACTGCAGAGCTGCATGAGTTAGCTGCGAGGGCTATTCTGTGATTCATGTAGGTAGACGGGCACCTTTCCAAGCCGCTGTCCCTATTTATCTCCTATTAATGAGCTTTCACCTCAGTCCTAACGAGCTGTAATGCGATTGTGCCCCGCATAGGATCAATGCCAGCGTCCATGCAGTGGCCCTGCAGTGAAAAGGCAGTTACATAGGTAAGGCATTGCCATTCTTACACAACAAGGCAGCATCAAATCATAGAGATTCCCCCACAACAGTGTTACATCATCCCCATGCTAAACAGCAAATCCAGTTAATTACTCATTACTGGATGCCTGCCTTTGTTAATTAGCCATCCTTTCAATGTTTCTCAATTTTATCTTGACCTCATGCTGTTTCTTAATGGCTGAATTCAACTTGTTTTTAGCCATGCCAGTGCCATGGCTCAGGCGATGGAAATGTCAGTCTGTCGGTAGGGTTGATCTCCTGGTCGACGTGTGAAATATGAACTATGAGATGGATCTCCATCAAATTTGCTCGAGGATATTCAACTTCCTTAGAGGATGAATTTAAAAGATTTTGGTGATGCCCCAAAATCTTTTGACTTTTCATCTAGCGCCACAGCAGGTCAAGGATTTCACTTGTCCTGTGACATATCTACTTAATATAAGTTTTGTTTTGATAGGTTGAGATTTTTGGTTTTTATTGAAATATCTTGGCAACCGTTTGATTCCCTGAATGTATGTTGAATGAATGTTTGTCCAAAACTTTGGTTTCTTCCCAAATACCTGCACAACTAATGATATTCCCATTTGTTATTGACAGCATGCCAAAATGCTAAACTAAGATGTTAAACATTATATCTGCTTATACCAGCCTTAATGTAATGCGTGTATATAAGTTTAGTATGGCTTTCCTCTTACTGAAAGTCAGAGACACAAGCAACATTGATTACACCGAGAACCAAGAACGCTACATTGAAGTGTTGCCACATGAAAATGATTTGGAAAGCATCCTTCTAATGTTATAAAGTTTACAGCACGTAGAAGCAGTGGTCTGTAAGTACTGCACCACATAAGTCACTTAACAGTTATTTTCATCAGTAGTGAGCTTTCAAATCAGGCGTGTTCATTATCTGCTGCATATGGAGAGCCCATCACTGCTGTGCATATATATTAGTCTTGCCACTCTCTTCTTGTGTCTGTATCTCCCACTCTCTCTTCCCATCGCTCTACCCTACTTCCTGTCGCAGTCTCTTTGTTTATTTCTCCCTCTGTGACAAACTTGCATCACCTGCCTGTCTCTAATTTTCCATTTTTCCCCTCCCTTTTTCTATTCACTCGCTGTCGCTCTTTGTCTCTTTTTTTCATACATCCCCACAGTCTCCTTCCGACGCTCTCCTCTCTTCCCCTCTCTCTGTCTCTGTTACTTTGTCTGGCTTACTTCCGTCACCTCCCGCCTCCCTCTTGTTTTCTGCTTTGTTTATTTTGTCTCTTTAGGCTTACTCTTGCTCCAGTAAGGGAATGAATCCATATACATGTCAGCGTGTTGTGGAAGACACTCTTCAGCTTCTATTCCCTCCGGCCATCTGGGGGAACAGCACATTTACTCATACACAAGTGCACACACCCACACAGGCATGCCTTCACTCGGATATTACATGCGACTGGCTGCACAATCTTTAACTCTTTTTAATGTTTCTGTTTTTATATCCTGTCCATTAACAAATAAATAAAAATGTTTGGCTTGTTTCAAATATCGTTTAGATAGAGTTCCTAACAATAATTCACAGAGGTGACCCAGCTCTGTGGGTCTGCCTACAAGTGCCTTTCACCATGTGTCATTTGTCAGTCAAAACGTAGGCTTCCAGCTGAAACAGAAAGGCATTTATACGAAAGAACAACCCCAAAAATATTACTGAGATACCCAAAATACTTTCCTCTCTGGGCCAAGCATGGATGAGCTTTGGCTTCCAGGCTTTCCAAAAGTATATGTATATATGTAGCAGGCGGGCAGAGGCCTCGGAGTGTACCCACCACAAGCTTGGCACAGTGTGAACAAGGAGGAAGATGGAGACTCAGAGAACAAACGGCATGGCTGCTTTTGTTCCGTCTGCAGGAGGCTGATGGAGACGCAGCAGTACATAGACAGACAAGCACAGACACACGCACACACACACCCTTGCAGATGGAAAAACCTGTCATGTTTACAGAAAGACAGGAGCATGACTAAAAATCAAAGCTTATTAAATGCAGAGACTTTACAAATTGTCTCTAAATATCAAATCAAATGTTGAAATTGTGCAGGCTGTAAAAAAAAAAACAACTTGTATGACAAAAGCACACGCTAATTTATTCCTTTTGTCTTTGCTGCTTTTGTTCCTTGAAACACTATGAGACATGACATAGAAATCAAAATTAGGGCGAAATGTGAGCACAAAGAAGACAGGGTTGTTTTGTCTTTGCTTATCGTAACTATTCTCCCAGAGGTCTTTGGGGATCAGTCTGCGGCGAGAGGCTCCTCTCAGCTTCACTCAATAAGCGGAATGACACTCAACAGCAGGCTGCCACGGGTCAAGGAGCAAACACCTTCACTTGTCAGCCAGCTCTCTGACTGACACACAATACCTGTGGGTGGCCCCCGATATAGCTTAAATCTCTGACTGCCGCCGTGAGATCAACCCTGTTCGCTCTTCACAGACCTTGGCAATCAAACAGAATGAAATCAAAGCTACAGAAAAGTCTCACTGCTACATATGAGCCCTGCAGCAGCGGCTTTGTTAGTCATCCCCTAGCCTTTTTAAACGTGTCTTTGTCATGTAACAAGCCTGGCTGGGCCAAGTTTACTAAAATACATCTTTGTTTTAACACATAACTCATTTGTTCCGGACTTTCTGACTTTTTAGTTTGATCCGAACCAAAATTACAGGTGTGAAACCTCCCCCGGACCACGGTCCGGATCAAAAGACCAAATTTTGGTCCGATAAAAAGAGGTGGTCTCGGTCCGGACCAAACTGAACCATGGTCCGGTTCGTTTATAGTGTGAAAGCATTTTTTGGATGGTTCGGACTTTCGGACCAAATACAAGAAGCTCTGGCAGGCTCTCCTTGTGTTACAAGACCGGGGAAGCTCCTTTAAGGAATAGCTCAGTGCTTAGTGTGTAGGCTAGCCTACATGAGAGAGTGGCGGTGAACGCAGTCAGAGCAGACAGCTGTCGGCTATCGGAGCAGAGAATACATCAGCAGTTTATTTCTTAAGTGGTAGTAAATGTACAGTGTAGGTTTCCGTTTGTCTCTGAATAAATTCTCCAGAAAGAAAGTTCCCGTGTCTTGCTTCTCAACATCACAACAAAACCAAAAGAGCCGCGGCAGTAGGGGAGAGCAGCAGTCAGCTGAAAAAACTCCAACACAGAGAGAGGATACGAGAGGACGGGGAAGCCTGTCTACAAACCAATCAATTATAAGCATCTAACGACGCAGCTCACGTATGTGATGACGGCATGACGTAGTTTTGTCACGTATAGATCTTTAGTGCGCTTGCATAACTGCAGTGTGAAACCAAAACTTACCGGATCAAATGTATACAATGTAACAAAAACATGAACCTTGGTCCGGACCTTGGTTCGGACTTTCATGTGTGAAAACGCCATTAGCATTAGCATTAATGAGCAGGTCAGCACGAAGGCCTACGTTTAGTAATTAAAGTGTGTGAATCAGAAAGCGTCTGCTACATCATTTATCTGTTAAAACATTGAACAGTGCAGAGTATTTTGTTATAATGTATACTCAGATACCCATCTCCCTCATGGATATTTTGTCATACTCTTCAACTGGAGGCACTCTGCAGGCTCTCTGAAGTGACAATAGCTGCACAGGTTCAGGTTTTCCTAAAGAGTGACTTAGCCTGGGGAGCAGGCAGAGCAAATCCTTGAAGCCTGGGTATTTTCTGGCCATTGTTTTCCTGGGGTGTAAAGTCAATCGCATTTAATCCTTCACTAGTGCACAAGAGATCCTCTCAATCAAATCCAGATATTCATTGTGCCTCTGCAAGAGCTTCGCAACAGCACTTCTCTCTAGCTCAGTAGGAGTGGGTGGGAGGCAGTCAACCAGAGAGGCAGATAAATGTGTTTTCCCTTTACGTATTTGAAGCTTTAGCCTTGCAATAAAAGCACATTGATGCAGTTGTTTGCTTTTTTTTGCAAATGCAATAAATTTTACTGGTTTGCAATAATAGAAAGGGAGGACGAGTAAGACAGGAGTGGTCTGGACGATGAGGGCTAGATGGCTTGGTCAATCCTTTATGTGCAGCAGGATGCAGCTGCCAAGTTGGTTGCTGTTAATGTTTTTTGATTTAATCCAGTGCTCTCTGCCTGTCCATGCACTGCCATGATAATATGCCCAGAGGGCTCCTTTTGTAAGTGGAACAGGAGCCCCCTGGATATATTGCAAGGAACATGTTCCTCTCTCTCCCAAAGGAGTATTCTCTCTAGTTCATGAACCAAAGAAAAGGACGATTTGGATCTGTCACTTGCTTCAAATCTTTTTTAGTGGCACTAAATAGATGGTTGCGGTCAGTGCTGCTGCTGCTACATGACTGTTGAAACCCTGTGGAGTGTGGCACACTTTCTAAATGTATAATTGTTTCTTAAAATACTTGTAGCACTAAAGATTTGGAGCGCATTCTTTCAAGCTGCAGCCATGGTCTTGAAATATCTTCTGTTCTTCACCTTATAAAATACTGCAAGCTTTTTGGGGGGGATGAATGTAGGGGTTGTAAAGGCTGAGTAGGCAAGGGGCAAAAAGCATTGGAGAGGAAGTGCAGCATCTGGACAGGAACTCTGACATCCGGGGAGGGGGACGTACATTATCAAGGGAGGGTGTGGTGGCTGACCTGTGACCCTAAACAGAGGGTAGAGGTCAGGACAGAAGATAGAGTGCAGCTGTGTTGCAACATGCAACCCCACTGTCATGCCAATCACTGTAATTTACCTAGACAGATGTGTCCCCACCCAGCTTACCAAGCATGCCTTAACAGGAGCTGACAGAGAGAAAGAAAAGAGTAAATGGTGAAGGGAAACGAGGAGGAAAGGACGGGAGGTTGGAAGGAGGAAAGAAATTAAAAAAGACAGTGGGAAGAAAGTCAGCAGGCCTCCTAACTGCACACACAAGGCCTCATTCCTGGGAGCGAGCAGAGAGTCTCAATCCACTGCAGCAGTTTATCGAAGGCAACGTGCCTCCAATTAAAGGGTTCTTCCCACAAGATTTACTCACCACCCCACCATTAATACCCTCCTCTCATCACACTCTCATGTTACCTCTTCTGGCATCCTCCCTTTGCTTATTTCAACCTCTTCCAGAGCTATTTGTTCTTCTGCAGGGAAGGTAGGACCTAATCATGCCAGGATCTCGTAATACCAAGTCTTTTAACTGCTAGATCAAAGTGTGAGTTTGCCTAATGCAGGATTACGCTGAGATACGGGACCTGGCAGCCTCACCCCATTCCACCCCTCCGCTCCCACCACCACCAGCATGTAGCTCCATTAGGCTCAACGCATTGCTCATTTTTCCGCAAGAGCTCCCTTGGGCTAAGAGGCAATTATGCAGTAGTATGGCATAATATTTCATTCACTTCACATTGCATTACTCTATGGAGGTGCTGGCCACTAACAGCTTCATGTGGCCCAGGAGGAAGGGTGCAGGCTGCTAACAACTTCATATGAGTAGAGGGAGACTGGAGAGGGGAGGTGGAGTAGGAAGAGGCGGAGGCAAATAAAGGAGAGGAGAGTTCTCAAGGACACAATGCTTCATTAGGAGTTAGGTCTGTGTTACCTCCTTACATGGAGAATTAAAAAGGGTTTGCATGCATCCTAGTTTAGGTCAGGTGATGTTAAATAGATTTATAACATAAATGGAAAAACAAAAACATTAATATATTCACTGGATTCATGATTCTCAACGTACGTGCAAAATGTATGTGGGAAAAGTCCTATTTAGTTAACAGTTTGATATGTTACAATGTCATTTTTACAGCCTTTTGAAATATTTTAGATAACTTGGCCGCAGTATGAGATTAAATATCTCCTACTACGACCAGGCATCCTTCGAGGCAGTGTCTGTCTTATTCATAAATATACTGTATGTATGCAGTAGAAAGTGTGGACACTTCAAAAATCCAGCAACAGACAAGCCAGAGATGTGGAAATGTTCCAGGATTGTTTACTGGTGCATGTACTGAGGAGCCTTTCTTCATTGTGTGAAGTGTGCACAGTGTAATGCCATTATGCCCTAATTTGTTTTGCCCGAACAACTATGATAGATAAAATCCCCACCACGTTGAGAGACTAGTAGGTTTTTGGTCCAACGATTTCTTTTCTGGCACTGTGAGGCCTTCCTCGCAGTCCATCTTTGGTTGAGTGGCACACGCTGCAAAGGAGCTGCTTTCGAGAGATTGTACTTCAAGTTGTTGCGTAGATTGTCTCTCCTACCTCCATCTCAGGTTTGAAAAGTTATATGAAAATTGTCCATCTTGAGGAATTTGACAGGGCTTCAGTATGCTGATGCTTGTTGGTAGTCAGTCAGTTGGTCTATCTGTCAGCTCACACAACAATTTAGTCCAGAGCATGACATGTTGGCAACAATTGCACAGATTGCCAGGAGGAAGGCCCTTTTTCTAACAGCACCCTCAGGACAAACATTTTTAGCTAAGGCTCTAAGAAAGGCAAAGTCACCAGTATATTGTTTGGTTTTCCTAACATTTTAGTAATTTGGGTTGTAATGAACATTGTAGCCATTAGGGACTGCTAGTGTTTTTTTTATTGTTTGAAAAAAACATTGATCTTAATAAATATCATCAAGCCTAATGATACTCAGTGTTCACTTTTAATGTTTTTGCAATGTATCATAGTTCACTAGCCAGAATATTAACACTGAGTTAAGAGGAACTCTGGGGATTTAGTGCTATAACAAAATAAGGGCAAATTTTTAGGGGCATAGAGGGAACAAGGTGAGAAAGGAAATTGATGCTTTCTCTTCACCTCTCTTCTGACAGAGCAGGCATGTGTAGCCCGGGGCAAGGCTGTTCATAACTGTTGTGTGATTTTGCTGTACTCAGGGAGGTTACACTGTGTACTTTTGCAGGTGCTCAGCCCCCCAGGCCCCCTTCTTCTCCCCTCATTTCAACACTCTCTTCTGCTTCCCCGTTCTGTCATCAGTTCAGCAACAGAAAACAGTCATCATCATTCACTACATCTAGGAAGCACCTTATATACCGCTCGCACATCCTATCAACATGCAGATTTCTTTTTGTCCTGACCGTCGCCGGTAAGGGATTTACACTTGAGATATAAAATGAGGATGAGAGATGACCAGCACCCATGCATGTTACTGAGAGGCCTGTGAACCTGTAGCATCTGTAGCCATCTTTTGATATCATAAGCCTTGCAATGCCTTGCTAACTTTTGTTAGTATGCGTTTAGACTACAGTTTGACTGTGATACATCCAGCTTCCTTATAAGAAGCAAACATGAGGTCCCAAGTCACGTTCACTTTTTCGTTGAGGCAACTTTTGGCCGTCAGTGGACAGTTGGTTTCCTCAGCACAAGAACTTACCAACATCCTATAATTTAGCAATTTAAGTTTTTTAACCTTGTGTCTCCTTTTTGCCCATTGTCAGATTACTCCACCATGCCCAGGAATTGTTCATTACCAGCCATAACAACTTACAGGGTTGCTGGGCTTTTAGCTGCTTCCTCATTTTAAGATAGAGCAAAGTAAATACACTCTTTAACCTGATAGGCAATGCTATTAGTGCACTTTAGCCTTTAAACTGTCATTGGCTGTGAATTCAGCCATATAACAACAAGAATGCTATTTTGTCTCCCAGTCAAATCAGTTGAAATATCACCACACATTCATCATATGTTATACAAGAAATGTGCAAGTCAGGCTTTACAAAAATGTGTTGCTTTAGTGTTTTCTAAGTGCATCTACTGTCATAAATCCTCATTTCTCATATGCTGACGGCATTTTGCCCCGCAGCGGCGTTTTCAACTATAAAGTTTTATTACAGAAACCCAGCATTAACGACCAGTCTTTCTCCTTGTTTGTAGAAATACGATCTGGTGGGCGAGGACCTAAGGAAGGACCGGGGAGGCAGCTGCCCCTGTACGACACGCCGTATGAGCCAGCCGAGAACGGCGGAGACTCTGACCCTGAGCGCTCGCGCTGCCCCAGAGAGAGCCGGCTGCCCCAGGATGACGAGCGACCCCCTGAGGAGTATGACCAGCCCTGGGAGTGGAAGAAAGAGAGGATTTCCAAAGCCTTTGCAGGTACGATACACAAATAACCATCAACATTATATATGACACAAGGAGAAGTAGCTAAAAAAAAAAAAAAAAAAACAGTATCATTCTACTGCATAGAATAAACAGATTTTTGTGGGAAAAAATACACAACCTCTTTGCTGTTTCTTGCAGAATCATTTTAGGAGTACATTTGTTCTTGAAATAGGCAGAAAAACAAGATCTGTTCATCCTAATCCAACAACATTTGAACTTTTTCATATTGCTTGCAAAGTCCTTCAGCTCTTTCTGTTACATACCATAAGTTCTGATGTCAAAAGCTCAGACAGTGAATCGCATTATGTAAACTTATCCAATTTAGAGATGACTGCATTTCTGTAAGGGTTGTCTAATTTATGTACATTTCAAGCTTTTAACACAATAAACTCTAAAACTGTTTCTCTTCTGCTTTACTAACCTAGGTGTCTGCTGTTCAAGCTCTAACAAATCTGATTTTGGCTTCTGTCAGGTTGTGAGGGTTCTGCTGCTGCTGCTGCTGCTGCTGCTGCTTTAAACTATCTGCTAACGCTTCTTTCTTTCCTCCTCTGTTAAAGCACCGCTAAGTTGACTTGCAGGTGTCCAGTCTACTGTTTGCTGTTTTGATCCCACTGCTGCCTGTTTAAGCTAAGATGATACCTATGCTGCTCAGGGGGGCATGATTGGTTGTGCAGGTGCATGTAGGTGCAGGTAGTCGCTGTGGTTTGAGAGCTTCAGCATGGCTAACACAGCCATAACATCAAACAGGGCTGTTCCTGGAAAGAATACGGCTTTGGAATATAAAAAGTGCACCCCAAATTTATGCCAAGCCTTTTAACTGATATAATAAAGGAAATCAGCAACCCATGACTCTATTTTTCATCGCCCCTTTTCTCTTTATATTTTTCTTTTTTATCCTTGAACAGCTCTGCTTTGTTATGACTGCATTAGCTACGAGGGTTCTGTAAGTGGCACTGGATCAGGTCCCCATGGAGGAAAGGACTGCACCTCTAAATCCCTCACAGGTACCATTGGAGACGGGGCTGGGGAGTGTCTCTTTTCTGTCTGTATATTCATTTTAGACTTTGATGCCTCAACCTTTTTAAGTTGCACTGAATATTGCTTGATTAAATCCTCAGCACACAGGTTAAAATTGTCCTTAAGAATTGGTGTCATAAGCATGTTTTGTGGGTTATTAGCAAGCGTAAGTTTGGGTTACACTGCCAAAATGGTCATGCGAGCCATAAAAATCAAATCTAGCAGTATGTTGAGAAAAGGTCACCCACTTTAAATGCAAATCATCTTGATTAGAATGACATCATCAGGATGCTACTAGTGTGATTGCCTAGTGCTTGAAGTGGACTAAAGAAAATCAGCCTTTCAGTGCACACATGAGTGTAACAAGTGTAGTAACACTTCTTGGTGCTCAGAGGTAGGAGGGATGGGGTGATGGGGGCATGGGGCTGAGGTGAGTAAATCTATGTTGACTCCTCTGCCTCTAAGGGTGCTGTGGTAATTAACACTGCAGTTTAAAAAACACTAAAATACTGTATTTACTTCTATGGAGATGTTCTGCACACAAACCTGACTCATGCCTAAGTCAGCGCTAGGTATTCCACATGAAAAAGTAAATGAACCTTTTCTTCTTTAGCTGAATGAAAGACACCATTAATAATATGCAGGCTCATTGTGGAATACAGTTGGGAAAATAATTTGCCAAGTTTGTGATTAGTTTTTTACACCTGGAAGAATGATTGAGCTTTATAGAAGTGTAAATGTAATCTCACAGAGCAACACGCAATATAAAAATAATGGACATTTTCTTCATTATAATTTAATCATATTTTACTCTCTTTTCTTTTTATTTCCATGTATTCCTCTATTGTATTTCTCTTTTTAATTTCCCTTCTGTTAGCTTTGGGAACAGTGAATTGCATTTATGGCATTTCAATAAAGCAAAATTGATTAGAAGTAGAGGATGCAAGAGAGTTCAATCCCCAATGGTGTTTTGCTGTTGATGGGTAGTTAAAAATGGACTCACTCTGGACTCGGTGAGAGATGATTTGGGACATTTATTTTGAGGCGGTTTGAGGATTTTAATGATTTCTACAACTCTTCTTTTTCTGTGACAGAATGATTGACAATGAAATGACATTCACAAAGTTAGAAGAAAACGCCTAAAGCCTAAAATAATAAAAGAAAGCTTACAGGTCAGGTGAGCCATAGTGACAGCAGCAGCAGGAGTAGTAGGGTGGAGAGAGATACAGATATGGTGCTGAACTGGATTTCAATGTAGTATGTAATATGTTTAAGTGTGTGTGAAGTCTCTTATGTGGTATTACATGGTAGGAAGCTCATTAATCTCATTTGAGGAAGAAGAAAAAGAGGCTTGAGAGAGTATTTAGTGCATACCTGCAGGTGATGAGCGTACACTCTACTATTCTACTGTAGCTCCGTACTTAAAGCTAGTATCACTACTCATCTTTGTCTTGTTTTGAAGCCTTTAAAACTCAGTAATATAATCAATCACATGTTCAGATGGACACAGTTCTGGCAGAGCAGGCTCAAACTCTCTGTATGTAAATGCATAACATAGGTCTGTCTATTCCTTTATCATCTCTCTGTGTCGCTTAATTTCGGTTTCCTGTCTACTTCTGTGTATTCTAGGCACTGAGGTCTTCATAAGAGTCACACCATTCTGCCTCTGCCTGTGATTAGTTAAATAAGGGATGCTGCATTCTTAATCACTTTCCTCCTCTCCCTCATTATTTTTCTGTCAAGCAGCACTCAGAAGAATTTGTGTAGGGCGCTATTTACTAACACATTCTTCCTTCAACTCCCCCTTTTACAGACAGCGTCCCTCTTATGAAGCTGATTAATTTAATTTCCATTGGATGTCAAAGTCTTAGCTGGGAATTGGAGAGACAAGTCTTTAAGGTGTCTTTCAAAGATGAAAGCTGCAGTCTAAAAAGTCCTTTGATTTATTGCATGTCTTCATTCTGTGTTGTGTTTTGTTCAGGCAGAAGTAATTCCCCACTATTTGGAAGACAGAAAAGGGAAGAATGATGAGAAAGACGGCTTTGGGACAAGCCTTGTCAACACAGGCTTGTTTCTCTGGCAGGTGTCAGTGTAGACATCAAGGGGCTTAGAGAAAGTTTCCCACCTTTCAAGGCTTGAGCGTTTGTGCCTGCACACAAGGCTCTGATCTTTGCAACCAGCTTACCTCCAATGTCAAATTATACACTGCTTCAGTATTTAAGTCAATTTGTGAGCCAGTGCTTTAGGACTGTGACAATCCCACTTTACCAGTCATCTCTGTCTTATCCCTCCTGGCACTACTGTCATATTTTGCCAGGTTTGCCTTGTCTTATCCTGGAGTTCCCCATATCAAACATCTATATGGACCATTGGGTGCAATCTGGCAAGCGGAACAGCTGTTTCACAAAACTCATGTTGATGAATTTTGATTGAATTGATTGAATGCCATAAAAACTTTAAATCTTTGGTATCACATTTCTCACAGTGGTAGTACTGAATTGTCTTATCCATACTCAAGGCAGGGTTACTTGGGGTTTATGAAACTTTAGACTGGAGTCATGAGGTCATGGGCTTTACTGTAAATTAGAGCTTGAGACATCTGGTCTGGTCTGGTTGCTTAAGTAGTTGTGTAATCCAGGTTGGATTGGATTTCATGGTTGATTAAGAGTTTTATACTTTACTTTCTTTAGTCGAACCTGTAACTAGATAGTTTTGCTCTCAAACCAGGGCCATGTGGGTTTGGTGGTAACAGCATTATCAGAGGTGCATTTCCTGAACTGTTTTGTTGTTGTTGGAGTCTTCTTTAGGAAAAGTCATTATAGAGTATATAGTAGAGTAAAGAGTATACAGTATTTGGAAAAAAGCTTGATGTGAGGGTCATTTTTAAGCTACACACCAAGGGTGCAAATTGAAAACAAATCAACACAATGTACAAATATGTAACAACAAATTGAATTAAAAAAAAACATTTTGTATTATTTCAACCTGGGTTTAATTTTCATACTCAGATGATCAAAAATACATAGACATATGACATAAACGAACTATTTATGATGGGTATTAACTAGGGCTGTCAGCATTAACGCGTTAATCGCGATGCGATTAAGGGCCGAGCATAATGCGTTAATTTTTTTTAATCGTATTAATCGCATACCACCATTTATTCATTTATTTTCACTTCACTCAGCTTTGCGTCGTGCCTAACAGGCTACTATTTTGCCGTACTTCCTCGTAACACATCCTGCTGCTGCAGGAATAGCAACGCGGATTTCGGTGCCGCATTCTGGTGCCACTGATATGCCTGCACTTTTCTCTGATGCTCTGAAACAGACGTTACAGGCAACAGAAACATTGCTGCACGTGACGCTAGTTAACACTATACTCGTCAGCAGCTAACGTTAGCCTACCGCTAGCTAGTAGCTGGATTAAAAACGGTTAAAATGCTGACAGCTGACTGCCCTTTTGAGCTACATTGTGGTGATGCTGGCATGTCCCCAGGTCACTATTTCAGGCCTGATTCAAGCACTTATGTGGGCAGACAGCCTGTTTTAACGTCAGCCTAACTATAGCTCCATGTGCTGTTTGGTTTCTAGAGAGCAGTTTTCCTCAGTTTGGTTTCTATAGTTGCTAAAGCACTTTATGGCAGTGCAATATCAATGACTAATGATACTGCTCACCGTTTGGATTTCAGGGGCACTTTTCTGCGCTAATCAAAACCTTCACAGTTTATATTCCAACAATTATGTGGGAAATGAAAGTGTCTGCAAACAAAGTATTAACAGATAATGAAAAAAAGATGCACAGCCATACTAAGCTGTGGAGTGTTTGCACACAAAAAAAGAGGGTGGGAAGGGATTAAATAAGTACCAAGTGCTGCCTATGCCTGCCACCATGGTATAACATGGTAATGCTATCTACATAAAAGACTATTTGTCTTCATTAATGATAGGGCAGGGAGAGTTAATGCTCCCTGCTACAGGCCTTTTTCCTCGGCTGTCCCTATCGCTGCCTGCATGCTTGCTCGCTCGCCTCTTCACAACACTTGGTCTGGTGTTATTATTCACTGTTGTGCTATCTCCTGACAGGTATGCAATGGAATGTAAATTCCCTGCCTTGTTAGAGTGTTGGGGGGCTGTGTACTTGCGGTTTGGTTAATCACTCATCCTTGCTGCCCCTCCTCACCCACATCTCTATACTGAACCCACACTCACCACAGCCTCTTTCCTACCTCCCTCCTGGCTGCTGAGTAGGTGATGGATGAGCCTTGAGGTGAAGAGTGAGAAAGACATATTAGAATTTGACCATATGAAGAAGCCTGCATGTGAGGGCAAGAGAAAGTGTGCTCGCATGTCCGTCATATGGCGCGCTCACTCACACACCCAGACATGGACACGCCGTCATCGGAAATCTGAGCCTCGTCACAGCAGGAGTGGGATCAAGAGCCATTGTCACTTAATCTCCTTGCCCTCTGTTACCTGCTACTAACACCTTTCACTTGCACTCCCGGCCAGCAGGGTACCATGCATTCAACACGGGAGATAAGAGAAAGCGCTGTCGCTTGCTCCCTCAGGTCTTGGGGAGCTTTATGGTTTTTTAATGAATCTTCATGGGCTTAACGACCCAGAAACCTGAGGCTTAAGTCTAATGTCCTAAAATAAATAATTGATTCAGTTACAGTCCTGCGCTGGTTATTTGCACCTGGGTTCAAGCCAGCTGTTTTGTGAGTGCCATGGTTCTGTTTCTCTCTGCTTGGCTGATCCGGTTTCCCCCACGCTGTCCGTCACTCCTCAGCTCTGTCTCCCTGGCCTCTGCAGCAACACCCTGCTGATAACCTTACTGACAGCCCTCTTCCATGAGCCTCAAATGTGTCCTTCCCCCTTTTCACTGAGCGCTGCCACAGGTCTTATCTTCACTCACACACATTGGCCACACACAACAGCACTGTAAACCCAGCGCTCCTCCAGCAAGCCTCCCTGGAAGCTCCTGCTGGCCGGCCGTCACTAACGCATCTCTTCCTTCTCTCTCCTGATAGAAGAGCAGGGAAAAGGCCTCGCCACTTTCATTTTTTAATGCAAACACGCAGTCTTTCAAAACAGATTTCTGCTTTGAAAGAGAGCCGGACCGTATAATGTGACTGATACAGTATGCAGAGAATTACGAGGTGGCATTTTAGTTCCCCCGGAGCATTACACAGTTGTTATCTGTAATGATTTGGGTGCCGATGGAACAAACACGTCTTCAGAAGAGGCTGGTTTTGTTTTCCAAGCTCTTGTGCTCATAATGTGCAGCATAAACATTGCAATCTTCCAGCTTGTTTTGAATATGCATGCAATTAGCCAACCAAATTAAGCAGAACTAAATTAAATGGCGTTGGTGGAAACAAGCATAGCTGGTGATTTTTAGTGCTGCACTGTTTACAGTGATGAAGTGCCATGGGCTAATGAAAAGCCTGGGTAAACAAATACCTGGCCTTAAAAATACGGTCTGCTCCTGGAAGAACAAAGGGAAGGTAAACACAGATAAAAAGGAACCCTTGTCCATTGTTCAAGTATGCTCTGGTTATTTTGATGAACTGTAGTCAACATACAGGTTGTGAAACAAATAATTAATCAGCTGCAGCGTTTACAGCACTTAAGCTTACAGACTGGTGCTCAACCTGGCGGTGTTCAGTCCATGTGACATCCTGCCAACATCACACATTTCCAAAGCAAGCAGGACATGCGATGGACGACACCCATTGTTTTGAAATGTCCCAATTCAAAGTCCCAACATGACCACTATGTGCAGTTAACTTGAATGGCGTGTCCTTTGTCGATTTTGAATTGATAAAAGCTTGTATTCCTATGTCAACAGTAGGTGTTGTGAATGTATACGGATTAAGGATTATGCAAATGAGAGATGACATATTGATCCAAATGCAGTCAGATGAGATGACAAAGATTTAGTAATCTTTGGATGTATTTACATATTCCCTCAGAATTAGTCCTCATACATTTGGCTCTATGTGATGTCTGTGTCTTGAACACTGCTGCCAATGATTACAATAATCAAAGCCTAATTGTATTTAATATTTGGACAGCGACCTTCTGTGTTCTGCTTCACAGGCTTTGCTTAAAGTGCTTTACAATAAACAAACTTACCAACTTAAATAATAACCAAAGGAAAGCCACATGACTTAGACATCATATTGAACGTAACTTACTGTACATGTTCTACCTGATATTCACCTCCAGTCTCTAACACTTATCCTGTTCACTCTACCATCCACAGAGTTGATAATCAATCGAAATCTAAATCAGCTAATATAGCTGTAAACAGGTTTATTTGGTGAGCCTTTAGGGATGATGTGTAAATTAGCTCTAGTGGACTGCTGTTGTTATCTTACGCCAGCAACACACTGGCCGTGGAAGCGTCGTGAAATGCGGTAAAGCGAAGCAGCGTTTTGTGGACTGTGTGTCCCTGGCGTTAGTCCTCAGGTGTAAAGATTCACTCATCCATGCGTGGTGATGGCAAATAGAGTCAATGATTATTCAAGGCCTTGGGGCTAGCAGTACATTTAAATGTGTTACAACGTGAGGGAGATTCCAGTCACCCAGAGTATAAAAAACACCTGGCTCTTGAATCGGCCTGCCTTAATTTTAACAGTGCTAAATGCTATTATTCAGCTGTGCATCCAAGCAAATCTGAGCCACACTCGCCCAAATCGTCTCACAGTGAGGCTGCAGTGTGGAGGCAGCCTTCTGCTCCCCAAACAATTACACGCTAATCTGCAATGTGAAATGAGTATTAGGCTTTTAACCTCATAGGAAGAGAGTCCCCTACTTCACCCCAAAGTAGTGGAAGTTATATTATCTTCCAGAGTTTCTGACCTTCTGTCTCCATTCCCCACCCTCAAGCCCTCCCCATCTCTCCCATCAGGGTAGACAGCAAGCAGCTCCTCCTTCCAGCCACCTTTCTCTAGATTAGCCCCCTGACACCACGGGCCCAGCTATTTAATTGCTTGTTGGATTGAATACTCTCCAGTTTCCTCCTTCATTTAGCCTGCAGATATTGCTTCTCATTAGCATGTCCTGTACCACCACTGCTGCAATTCCTTGCAGGGTAGAAGACAAACAAGTCCATAAGATTATGCTCATCCTCCCACTGAAAACAAGGCTGTATACCGGCCAATACAACACAGTGACACTAATGATTTCGAAGACAGCTGCATTCTTTTCCTCTTAGCTGAAATAGCACTAAGTCAACTCTCTTTAAAGAGGTGTTACTTAAAAATAATTGCTGTCATTCAAGTAAAACTCAGCGGTAAATACTGACTTGAAAATCTTGAGCCTTTAATTAAAAGTTATTAACATTTTCTACTGTAGGTAATTATTGTAGAGTAAATGTTACTATAACCAATGCAGTGATGACCAAAACTACAGAAATAAGACCCAGGTTGTGGAGACAACTTATTGATGTCCCAAAGTGACCTTGTATTCAATATCTGCTGGCTGATTTACTTTGCTGCCAATCTGTTGCTTCTTTCTTCAATTTAACCCCACATACTCCTAAGTCAAACAAGGCCGCCATCGCCCTTACATGACTGATGTGACTGATGTGCAGTATAGCTGTCACATTGATGAAATCAGAGCTTTTAAGCTTTTAAGTTTAGGCTATACCACTGAAGGTTTGCCAATGTTATCCCATGTTTTCATTTCAATCTTTATCATTAGCAGGCAATGTCATTTAATAAAGAATGTGAGTTTTTGGCCTTCACTTCTTTTAAAGTTAGATCGGGCTGAAGCCCACCTCGACATTTTAATTGGAATTGTATTGTGAGTTTTACTATCTTTTTCTATTTTGTTCTTGTATTTGTATGTACTTTTGTTTCTGTTGGTTTTTGCTTCATTTATTCCTGGGCTAATTAGAGGAGCAATTATTTATTCTGTCTGCACCTTTAAGAAGCTTATAAGAACTTCCACTGTTGTTGAAGCTTCTTAATTCATGTTTAAGGGCATTGTCTACTATAAGTAGCAACCCAGATTATTGAAATCACAGTCACTAATTTTATTTCCTTGTACTTACTTTCATATAAAGCAGTAACATCTCCAGCACCATGGACAGTGACATTAAAATGTTCTTAATAGCAATGCCAGTTTCCTCACTGGAAGATCCGTTCTGAAGATTTATGTAAAAAAGAGTTATCAAATTACACATAACACTTTTGACTTCCAGCTTTTCGACTATTGCTGGACTATGTTTCTTTAATAGCCTTGGTTTCTAATGCTAGCTTTTTCAAAGATTATGAAATAAGTCCTCTCTCCTTCCCATTTATTAATTATCCTCAGCAATTTAAGAAGTGGCCCTTGTTTAGTGACATATATGCTTTTGCAAGGGCCCTCAATTTACCCTAGTAATGCCCCGGTTGGACATAAGGCATACATTATTTAAGGGGCAAAGCCTGGGGAGTGTCCACTGCCAGGATGGATTGCTCTGACTGTACATCCCAGTGAAGGATATTGTCTACCTTGTTGTTTATCTTAATATAGAGGCCTAAAGTCTTTTTTTCAAACTCAGCACTATGAGTAACAGCAGAGTGTATGCTGATGTACTGAATCAGTGACTATCTGTACCTGATCTCAAGGCAGCTTTATATTTTATAGTCTACACTTTCAAGGTTGTATTATTTGGGCCTGTCTCTTAAATAACGTCTGTCATACATCATTTCATACTTCTTGTAAAAGTAAGGATTGAGAACTTTGCATTGACACTATATCTGCTGAGACTTAAATTAGTCACTCTGTTTTTCAGTCAGGAGTGTGAGGATTGTTGAGTGAGAGCCAATGAAGAGGGGAAGAGAGGCCAGAGGGCCCAACTTTTCAGGTAGGGTTGGGGTTTAATAGCATTTTATAGAATTCAAATTTGCTATGCAATTTAGTTATTGAGTCCTCCCAAATCCCTAATTGAAGTTGAGATTTAAAATCTGTAAGTAACCTTTGACCATTAGCCCATAGTTAGAAATCCAGATATTTTAACC
This sequence comes from Sander lucioperca, assembly GCF_008315115.2. Classification (NCBI taxonomy): domain Eukaryota; kingdom Metazoa; phylum Chordata; class Actinopteri; order Perciformes; family Percidae; genus Sander; species Sander lucioperca. Next base: position 12,593,904 of record NC_050175.1, read on the forward strand.
AACCTGGAACCAAATCCAATATGGCACCCGCTATCAGAACCCAACCCTACTTACTGGTGAACTAACTTTGCTTCTTTTTCAGTCCTGTTAGCTACTGCTTATTCCTGGATCACAAAACTGTCTTCTTCTCTTATCTATTTTTCACTTACCCCTTCTTCCTTTTCTCTGTTTTCCTTCTTGTTTCCTGTCATTACTTCTCTTTCCTCACTCCCTTTGTCGTTGTCCATTTATGCTTCTCGTTGCTGTCCTCTCCTTCCCTCCATCTCTCCTCTGGTGCCTTGGGCGACACTTGCAGTAGAGATTAAAGTGATCAAGGACCTACCCTGGCCCCCTCCTGTCGGGCAGCTCAACACCAGCCCTCCCCTGGTGGAGGAGCTGGAGTCTCCCTCGCAGACAGCTCAGCCCTCACCAGGACAGACAAGCTGTGACCAGCACCACCATGGTGGGTGTTGGTGTTCACATTGTCCAGCGTTTTTCCCATCAGTTCCCCCCACCACCCCCCCTTTCCATCTGTCAGTCCATTAATCCATCATCCTTCCATCCATCCACTCCCTATAATGTGGTTATATATATATATATATATATATATATATGATTTCATTAATATATATGATTTCATTAAGGAACAGTTTGAGTATGTATGCATTCCCTAAATCAGTAGCATGTAAGATTGATGTGTTGCATATCTGTACCTTTACATTCACATTGTTGTGCCCTGACATTTTAAGGGGAAATTTAAAAAACAACTTACTAATATTAATATGGTTTCCTATATAAACTGGAAACAGAACAGTTTTTTTGGATCATCCTTACAAAACAGCAGCAGTTCCGAGGCACAGTCTATGATTATGTGAAAGTGTCCCCTTTTACTTAACCTGTCAGTGATGACTTACTGAGAGAGCTCACATCTTTTAGAAGCACTGTGTAATATGACTTTAGGTGGTAGCTCAGGAATGACTGTACTGCACTTTTCCATCTGGATTACATGTGGCGGAAAATCACTAATTCTTGTGCAGGTTTTAGGGCTGAAGGCTCATTAGTTTTAATTGTGCTAAACTGTTTTCTGCATGCATAATTGCCATTTGCTGTGACCCCCATTTCCTCTTGTCAACATACTCATAACCGTCCCAGATGTCCTTCTGGCCCGCTGTTCTCCACAGTTCTACATGAATTGAGAAATCAAACTAATTTGAGGCAGTTTCACTTCTTGACTTGAGTGTCTTCACCTCAGGTTTAGCCATATTTACCATTTTATCAAAACACAATGGACAAGTAATCGCATATTTTCAACCAATCAAGCCATTAGGTGATTTTTGAAGCCCTTCTACATACTCAAACTCCTGACTGCTGTAATTACCCGAGGGGAAGAAGGACATGTAGCAGAACTAATGCCAAGAATGGGATTTCCCCTGGCAGAGTGGGAAGACTTAGAGTGAGACCATGTAAGAGGACACCACTGTGTGCTATAGGCGAGGACAGGGCAAGGAGTTGATTTATATCCATAAATCCATGGGAAAGGTTCTGGTTCCCTCTGTGATGTCAGTGGGTTTAAGATTGGCATCCAGCTGTAAAGTGATCCTCTCTCTGTCTGAGCCAGTATGGCCCCACTCTACATCGTTGGGGTCAAAGGCCACTGTGGCAGACAGGGGGGTTGGCCTCCGGGACCCCTGTGAATACAGTTACAATACACTCTCTTGACCTCGGCGTACAGGCAGACCCACAGTAACACAATAGACATTAGTCATCCATTATACACAGGACTGTTTACATGCTCCAGATTGGCTCGCCCAGGGTAAATAGCTAAGAGTCTATGTATGTATATGTATGTAAAGGCTATTGTGGCTTGCTCTAATATAGATCAAGAATAAACAATATCCATTACAGTTCAAGGATATCTGCCTTAACCGTCCAGCCCTCATTATCAAAATTTCGGTGTGGCTTGACACGGCAGATATTACATCTACATATAAATTGAGGGCACTTTTCTCTGAGTATAATGAAGAGCTTTTCGCTTTTGTTTTTTGACATGCATTAATTATACACACTAAAGCATTTATCTTACCTTCTCCTTCATCTAATCTTAAGACTTAAAAAAAAAAAAAAAAAAGAAGTAATTTAAAGATTTCCAGATTTAAACTAGCTTTGAAGGGTCACTCCTTTGTCTTGAAATGTAAAAGAAGAAAGCATATTTCTAGATGGTGGAATCATCAGATATTAACTTCTAGATTTAGCAGCAATGTGCTAAAAATACATTATTAAAAGCTGTCCAACAAATCATTATTTGAGTTCATGATGCACATAATTGATATCAACATAAAAGTGAGTGATTTTTAAAGCTGCCAGTTACTGGGGTGTCATACCACGCTAAACACTATTTTAAGTGTGCAGTGCATTTTAATGAGATGCAGACCTGTTAATCATTTCATACGTCCTGGCTAGAAGACTTAATTTTCACCTAACAATACAGCGGTCGATGGCACACTTCACCCCTCAGACTAGTCATCCTTTTTGATAGGAGTTCCATTAGTAAATGAGAATTAATTAGCCAGCTTAATTAGAGAAATTTGCTCAGGAATGTGTGCAGAGGAGAGGTGGGTGTAGTCAGGTTGTTCAGAAGCCTCATGGACGTTTTTGTAACTACATCTTTGGTGTTTCTTTTACTTTATTTGTTTTGAATATTGTGGTCATTGACAAGTTTAGTTTTGTGGCATTTGATGGCCACTATTAAGTCTCTCTCTCCATGATCTCATGGCATTATTTTGTCTAGTGTATTGTGCTGTGCTGTTCTGAATTACATTGCAGTGTAATCATGGAAATGTCATTTTGACCTCTGTGTTTATCTGTGTCTGCGCCAATCAGTACCCTCTCTCACACACTCTCCCTCCTCTGGGTTTTATAGAGCTCTCTAAAGGAAGCTATGTGTTTGAGGGGGGCAGGCCATTCAGCCATCAGTCACCATCTGACTGACAGTTCAATCTGATACACAGATTCCATTTGCTGTGCTTTACAAGCAACAATACTGATAACACACACAGATGCCCCTGCACATTTACTTATGTGTCTTTGTGCGTGTATGGGAAAGAGAGTGTGTGTGTGTGTGTGTGTGTGTGTGTGTGTGTGTGTGTGTGTGTATGTGTGTTCACCCTCTCGTCTGTGTGCACTGGATAATGAAAGGGGAATGGGTTTAGCTCTCTCCCATTGATATTCAGCCTTAAAACATAATTCCACAACAGTTTGAAGCTGTAGTGTCAGTGAGATGGCTCGCAATCAAAGCAGACATGGTTTCATTTACCTTTGAACAAATAAAATGATAGCTTTTGTTTAGTTTGGAGGCTCTCCCTTTAGGGTAATACTCTTTTTGTAGAACGATGCACTCTACCCGTAGAAAAGACTCCGCTCTGACAGGGAAGGTTGATGAGGTGAGCTCCTCTGAGAATAGCCACTCAACTTTTGCTAGGAGGTAGAGTGAAAAAAGAGTTTAATCAAGGTCAAATAAAGCTCTGATTGTGTTGAATCTGGGGAAGTATAGGAATTAGTCGGTGTGCTAGGAGAATGGAGAAAATGTGAAAAGCTAAGGTCAGGCGGATGGCTGAGTGGGCTGTAGATAGACTGAGAGATGGACTGTGTGGGAAAACCAAGACAGCAACATTCATCCGTATGCAACACTAGCAGATAACTTTAGCAGCCTCAATGTGTAGATCACTGGTGGACTGAAAAAAAACATGTTATGTTCAAAGTGCATATTTCATCCAACTTGTATATGGACCTATACTGTACAGAGATAAAGTTAAACAATTTTGATGAAGGATCAGACATAATCAGTGACTGATAGCCCTGCATTAGGACCATCAGAAACAGTGGAGATAACAGATCAAAGCTGCTAGTGCTCTTTCTCTCCTTTTTTCCTATTAGACGAGAAGACATTCCTCCACAGTCCATTTCACACTATCTTTTTCTGTCCTTGACAAACAAAAACACAGAGGAAAAGACCCAGAGACATAGAGAGACAGGACGGAAGTGTTTGAGATAGAAAGATCAAAAGAAAAGGTGAGGGGGAGAAAAAGAGGACATATGCAAACAGGAAGAGAGAAATTGAAAGCGAAGGAGGGAGAGAGAGCAATTGGCCGCGTCTTCATCTTGTCATCTGTCAGCGTTGACAGGGATGAGCCCGGGCAAACATGCATCTCCCTCATTCCCTTGGTCAGTTTCCATGGAAACGCTATTTCTCACCCTTACACATATACTGTATGTTCATCCTACTCGCACTGTATTCCCAGTCAGCATGTGGTTCGAATGGACTGAAAAAGTAGAAAACTAATGATGTCTGTCATGTGGACTTACATGCAACACAGGAACATAATTTGACTGCCAACGGTCCAAGCATCATACCCTGTGGAAGTTCAGCTACAGCTCATAGTCTTCCACAGGTCTGAGGTTAGAGCCACAGTTTACCCAGCCGTCATGCAGCATTACACTGTTGCTGTCATTTTAAGACTCGGCCATAGCCCTATAACGAACAAAAGTGCAGAGGCCAAGATAACAACGGTAGGCGGAGTCATTTGGAATAATCATTTCCATGAGTTTATGTTTAGGGAAATGCATCAGTGAGCTCAAGGCCAGCAAGTTCAACATGCAGCTGAGTGGAGATGAGGGGGAACCCCTGGTGGTCAGAGCTGAAACAGCAGCACTCTGTCTCAATACCCTTACCTGTTGGATCATATTCCATTACAGTCAGTGGTGGAAAAAAAAACAACGGCCATTTGGCTTATATATTGCCATATATGACATTATTAATACTGATCCATCAATGTGTAAGCAGCATTTTACTGTTGTAGCATGTGACATGGAGCTAGTTTTAACTACTTAATGTACAATAAGGTTGTTTAATGAGAGATGATTAATGGGGGTAGGAAAGCTCTTCTACACAAATTTGTAACCAAAAAACAAGTTTTTTTAGTAAGCGGCCACAAGCCAAACAAACTTAGAACCACTGGGTTAATCTATAACAATGTATTGTATTTTGTAAGCTGGTCATATGTTTTTATGTGAAATCTTTATCAGTAAAGTAACTGGTAACACAGCTGTTACGTTTTGTGGGGTAAAAAGTACAACATTTCTCTTGGAAATGTAATGGAATTTCCAGTAAAGTATTTCTTTTTTTTTATTTAAATAGTGTCATCACAAGATCTCAGGATGCAGCACTATTACAGGTTTACTGTCTCAGTAGAAATATTTTTGGTCCATTCAAAATACCTCTAGACAACTTTTAATTATAGGAATCTCTCTCGATGGCTGTTAGCACTAGAAAGTTACTGTTATTTACTTTGTTGTTTACTTTCATAGTAGACACAACATGTCAACGATGTGTCAAAAGGTTTGGTTAGGTTTACGATGTGTCAACAAATGTATTGTTACATTTATAGTATCTACAGAAGATCCTATATTTTCCTGTTTAGCCCCACTTTGAGGTGACCACAAGCTTAATGAAATTTGTTGACATGATGTTGTCTCGTTTCGCCTAAATTGATTGATTGATACTGTCAGCCCTCCCGCTCAGTCTGGAACAGGAACACTTGGCGAGCTCACAAACTGTAAGTGTAATGGAATCCTCTGACTGGAATACAGAGTCTAGACAGACCAATCTCCATCGACATGTTGTCAAGATCACAGTGCCTGTCTGTCTGTAAAGTACCTGCCATGTTCAGCCCAGGTAATTAAACACTAGACGCGAGAATGGCCATTACCGAGAGCTGCAAAGACAGACGCAACGATCAGAGGCGCTGGCTGTGAGCTTCATACTACATTAACTCCTTCCTTGAAAGTCTCAGCTTTGATGTGTTGATCCTAAGCCCGCTAAGCAGCCATCTCCAGCTAAAGCTTGTCATATACTTGTTGCTGTTATTGCTTGAGAGGCGTATCAGTGGCTCTAAATGGGTCTCTCCAGAGCCAAGGGTGCTATGACATCAATTATAGCGATGGATGACAGAGGGAAAATGGCTAAAACACACATGTACGCACAAACAGAGATAACCACAGTGTGACTCCAACCTCCACCGTCCAATGTTTCACTATTTTGGCCTCCATAACTCTGTGACAGAAGTGAGAATTCACTTTCATTCGGCCTTGTGGAAATTAGTTCTCTTCTGTTCTCATGTTAGCTTTTGTGGATAAAGGTAAATATTTTCCTGTGTGCTGATTGGCTGTGAAGCTGCTCAGTGACCTCCACTAGTCACGTCATGAGCACAGGTCACCTCCAGCCCCCACATACCATCAAACACTTCCCTGTGAAGTTGCCAAGACAGCTTATCATGTCCATGTTGACCGTGAGAGTTTTGAAAAGCCAGTTTAATGTTTAACTTGCAGTACCTGTGAGTGGGTTTGTGTGCAGGGGGTGCGTATTTTTGCATATGACTTTTCCAATTGGGCTTGTTTGCATGACTCTGCACATATGTTTGTGTGTAGTTAAAGAATATACATGTTCACACATACTGTAACATATGTGGGTGTATTTACAGATTTGTGGTTGTTTGAGTTGTTTGGAGGATGTAGGCACGTGTGTGTACTTTGTGTTACTGGGATGTGTGCACAGTGTGGAAGGATTGATCTATGCCTCCTCCACTGTATGTACATGTCCTTCAGTTGGATGAGTTACACAACGTGACACTGTGTGTGTGTGTGTGTGTGTGTGTGTGTGTGTGTGTGTATTTCTGTTCCCACACACACACACCTCATTGCTCTGTTCTAGTTTAGTAGATATATTTCAAAATGTCTTCTTCCTGTTAAGCACACAAGCTTTTCCAAGTGACCTTAACCTGAAGTCTAACTGAAGTATACAGACAGGACTGTGCTGTATCATTATCATAGCTGTTAAGGGTCTCACTGTTTTTAAAAATACCCATTGTAGTCTTCCCGAATAAAATGTTTCAGCTGTTGCATTTTCCTTTATTACAGTCCAGTTTGATAACGTGGAGAAGTCTCGAATGTCGCCTACCAAGGAGGGGAAAACCCGCCCGCTGCAGCGACACTCCAGTGGCTGTCTGGTCAACACCAAAATGACTTCACTAGACCACTGCAGCTCCTCTCTCGGGGAGCGAATTGACCCCACCATGCCCCTGGAAAGCCAGTTGTGAGTCAGATCTCGGTGTTGCTCTGTTATGACTGCAATTTATTTCAAATACACCACTTTTAGCTGTTTCATTTCATTTGTTCAGTTTTCTGCTCATTATAACCCTTCCTTTGTTCCTCTTCTCTCTCATCACTATTTTCCTATTGTTCACTGTAGCTGGTACCATGGCGCAATCAGCCGAACAGATGCAGAGTCTCTGCTCCGGCTGTGTAAGGAGGCCAGCTACCTGGTGAGAAACAGCGAGACCTGCAAGAACGACTACTCCCTCTCCCTTAAGTAAGGACAACGCTTTCTTTTCCTAAATAACAAGCCACAAACAGTGTTATCAGATACACACATTCCGACTGTCTGTGTCAAAACACACACCAGAGACTCGTGGAGCCACAGAAGTGTAGCAGCTACACATGCTTACTGGTGGAGTACACATTGTGGACCAATCTAACATCTTGCTTACAAAGGTCCTTGTATACCTGTGCCCCAATAGTCTGCTGACTCTGCCTTTTCAATATGATAATAATTTTCACCTTTCAGACCTCTATCTCCCACCTGCATCCTGCCCGCCCCTTGTCCTCCACTTCCCCCCTGTAACCCTTCTGACAGGTCGGCTCCTTCATTTGCTGATGTGCCCACAACACAGTTAATGTTGCCCTTCATCAGTGCCCCCTGATCCCTGCCGCATCCAACACAGGGTTCAAACGAGCCAATCTGATTGGTTTAGGCTAGTCTGACATTTGGTAGAGGTTACTTCCGCTTGAAGGCCTGCGGTGAAGTCACATCACATTCTTTTGACGGTAATGTGCTCCTTCTATGTTTTTTTTTTTATGATTTTCACTGCCAGGTGCAAGTACCAGGTGTCAGAATCATAACCAGAAATGTGTAGCCCTCTGAAAACTTGCCAAAGTCAACTTTGGTAATTTAGCTTGAGCCATCAGCTTTAAAAACCTAATAACTTTGCTGACAAATGATCTATTCACATTTACCCTATATACAGTCCATTTTACATTTCAAGGTAGGCTCAACCATATGACATTTAGAGAAATCGCCATAGCTCCAAGGCGACCTCAGGTTAGATAAAACTATAATATGCTAAGAAACATTGATTAGCCTTTGTTATTGGTCATCTTGCTGGAGGCTTATATGTCTTGGCAGGGAAACATAATGCATTTCCCTGCTATAATTATCTTCATGCTAGTATAGGTGACTATCTGTCTAATGTCCTGTCTCAGTTACTGATCATCTGCTTATGCTTGTGTGACTGCGTGTCTTTTTCTGCCTTACTCATTAAAAAAAAAATACTTAACTTACTAACTGCAGAGCTACAGACCTGCTACACTGACATTCTGACAGACAATTTAAAAAGACCAAATGCATTTATGACTGGTAGAGTTCTATACACTGTATTTTTTATTTTATTTTTAGAAGCCTTAGTCTTTTAATTTACCGGAATATAAAGTTACTGAGAAAGATTTTCAGGCCAATTAAATTTTCCTTTCAGATAAAAGGGACGTACATGTAATAATATCACTTTAGATAGCATGAGTAGGAATACATTATTTAGTACTCAAAAAAGCTATGGCCAAAAGGGACATCCAAGGCAGCCAGCAGAGGATACATAATCAATAGTTGTATAGTGCAAACAAAGACCAGAATATATGGTTCAGAATCACACACACACACACACACACACACACACACACACACACACACACACACACACAAACCTTATATTCACCACAGAGATCAATATCTCCAATGTAGATAGAACACATTTTTTTTTGCTATTGGCGGATGATGATATAAGGAGTGATAATTCAGGGAGTGAATTTGATTAATACACTTCTAATAAACCAGTTCAATTTTGGAGCATGAACCTATAATTATATATATTTTGTTTAAGGCTAGAGAGAATTAATCCATCCATATCTCTATTATGGTGAAAATGTGCTTACTTAATGCTGGGGGCTTTATATTGAATGAAAGTTTTTGGCGAGGAAGACCAGAAGGCACTGGCAAAGTGCTGAAACCTGTATGGCTGAATATTTTGTTCACATATTAAAGTCAAACAGGCAGTAATAAGATATTGTATCTAAAATAAAAGTTTTATTTGATTTAGTGTGTGGTGAAACAACGTTTTAAACTTCTGGTTCAGTAATGGCCTCACTAACATTCATGTACAGTAGTTACACTAATTCATATCCCACAGCTGACCCTCAAACCATTCATGCCAGTGGCCACATGGGGAAAAATGCATATAGTCCTGGGCCATGAGCTTTTTAGTTTAAGAGATCGTAATGAGTTTTAAGCACTTTGTGTTGTACATTTGAATCTGTAGCAAGATGATTATATCACTATCATTAAATTGCACTCACCAGTAAGTATCATTTCTAATGGGAACAGTGATGCTGGGATGTGGACTGAATAATTGCTGCCAGGTCTTGTAGTGGAGATTCAATGTACATCACAGAGGTGACTGTCATGTTGGACCTCAGTCTGTTCTTGGTCTGTGTCATAAGTGAAAAGATTAGAAAGATTTCTTGGAGTGGTAAGATGTATTGTTGTAATAACGTAGCCAACTGTAGCATTTGCTAGCTAAATAGCTGGCAGGAAAGCACCTGCAGAAGGAGAAAGAGGGTAAAAACATTCACATAGAGAATGTTTCTTGCAGTTTTTTGCTTGTGTAAGTCAGCTCCTGGCTGTCACAGAATGTTATATGTTTTGCCTTTGGCATCAATCGGATTTAGCCTAGAAAACAGCCAGCAGGCTGATTGGTGGGAATGACAGGTGCCACCACACTGCAGGTAGAGGTTTCTTTGAGTTTAGCCTGCTCACACGAGCCTGTCTCCCCTGCTGCCACTGAAAATGAGTAGAAACCCAAGGTGAGGATCCTCCATGTCTGAGGTTGCTGAAAAATGTATAAGGGCATGAGGTGGCACGTATGTGTAATGCATTATTGATAAAGACAGACGTCGCTAAGACCTCCAGCCTCAAGAGTCCTGTGGCCTGACGGAAAGCATTTTCAGTCTGTTTTGCCCTCCTAACCTTTCTTCTGTTCACCTGCCCCTCTCCCCCTACCCCTCCACCCTTCATTTTCCCTCTTTTTTCTCTATGTGACGAGAAACCCTTCAAGGTGTTTGAAACACATTAAACCCTTCACAAGTCTGTCAGAGCACAGTATCATCCTGTTTCTCACCTCGAGAGAGAGCTCTGCACAGCGTGTTTCCACTGGCTGAGAAGAGACATTGTTAGTGAAAGGAGAAAATCTTATCTAACAGAACCTGTTTGATGCCACAACACAGACAAGGGGAAACTAAATAGCCGATTGAAAAAGCAACCAAAATGTTTTTGCATCTGCAATTTAACTCCTCTTCCAAAGACATGTCATGGTTTTATGGTGTCTTTTTTTATTTATTTTGTTTAGACAGAAAAAGAATCAGATATCCTTTATGTGGTGCAGACGAGACAAACAACCTGTCTAGAACACAAAAGCAATATTAATCTGACTTTGCTGCTTATTTTAACCAATCAAAGCCAAGTTTTTCAGTGTTCTATGGTCCATTAACCACATTGGATATAGATGGCAGATTTTGTTTCTTAAACTTCTTGGCCTGCTTCACACCACTAACTACATCCTTTTTTTTCCATCAATTGTGTATTACTGAATGGTTTGGCTCATCCCAGGTAGACTCATTCAATTTGTGCTCATATGAAATAATAGGCAAACAGGATATCTGATGACCAGTAATGCTTAAAAAGGTCATCACTTCTACCAAGGATTATTAGCTTTTGGCGGATGGATTTTCCTTTTCTGGTGCCACAGATTCATAACACTGACAGCATCATTCATGGAGCAATCCAATATGCTGAAGGTGGAGATAAGCTGTGATTGCTGTCAGGCTGTTCCTGCTCTGAGGACTACAGGGTTCAAATCAAAGTCATAAACCTCAATAAACAAGGACAGCAGACCTCCCTAGTGAGATTCATCCAGATTAGACAATAGAAGACTTCAAACGCATGCATATGAAACACCACAAAGGCCCGTCTTCTCAAAAAAAGCCCCATATTCATTTTATCAACAGCCCTGCCATATTGCTCTGTTGTCCTGGTTTCTGTCTCTGCAGGACTGTAAAGTGATAAGCAGCCATGAACACTGACTGGAAAATCAGTTGGGAATCTAAAAATGATTCTATTGATGTGTTTGCCTTTTAAGTGTGGCTCTGTGTAACCTAACGCCAGTCTCCCAATGCTCCACATGAAGACTCATCAAATGCACTTTGCAGGGAAGATTTATTTTAAAATGATCTCTCCTGGCACCACTTGCAGAATGATAGGACTGTAGACCTGTGGCCAGAGAAATTTGTCCAGCTCTCCTCAAATCATGATGAACTTGTTAATGACATGGATAAATACAGAGGCCAGAGGCAATGAGGTGATGGTCTGATAATTGTGTTTACTTCAGTTATAGCCCAGCAAGCCTGCAGCTTTCTACCTCAGCTCACCTATAAAAAAGTATGTTAACATTTCCGTTTGAAATATTCTCCATCATCTGCCATATACGCTGCGTAGGATTTTCATTTTCTGTAATAACAATAATAATCACACATATATAAAGAAAAGGATTGGTCTCATCTGTTGACATAAAACATAACCTCACAGGAAGGAATCACTATATCCGTTTATTGTTATTCTTGATGGATGTCCCTTTATTGAACCCTGTACATTCTAAGCTGTTTTCCACTTCAGTGATATCTCTGTGCCGGTTTCTCTCTGCGCATCAGGGAGAGAACACATCCACAGGCTTTACATATGCAATTACGAGATAAGTAAAGAATGGACTTGCCTTACATATAAGGTGCCTAAAGCCCACTTCTTGCTTCTGTTCATCACACATAATGGGCATACATTTACAGTGGGCATTGACTTTTCACAAACCCATATAATAGTCAGTAACAAAAACAAATTTACATGAAAAAGAGGAGCATGGTTCAGAGTCATCAACACTCTTGACCAGCCTGTTTTCACTGTATCTTATCAAAACAGAGATGCATGCTTATGTCTGTCTGTCAAAATGGTGTTGCCACATCATAGTTTTGTTGATAATGAGAATAAATAATATCTCTTCTACTTAACACCTTGCACAGATTTATCCTGCTTGTGTACAGTCCTCATGAGAGTCCTATTCTACACCATCTGTGAACAAACAGAATGCATATTGCAGATAACACTTACTGGCCCCATGAGTCAATTGGGCCAGAGCTCTCAAGCTTACCTGATGTGTTTGACTGCTTGTCACAGCCAGGGTTAGTGAGAAATGGTAATCCTTGGGGGGTTTCTCCTCTTTTTCCTCCAGTGTAATGGAAAACTTCTGTTATTATCCTTCTTTTTGCCATGTTTTTCATTATTTGCATTTCAGCAACACGGGTTACATTTCAGATTAGGGAAGTAAGAGATATAAAGTAGAGTAAGTGGGAGTTTAGTGAGCTGGAATGAACTGTTGCACATTATGTTGATGACAGGTCATAATGCCCACTTGCAGCAATATGAGTGCATCGTATTTGAGCCTACAGCAGTCATAAATTGCAAGAAGCATTAGCTGCTGATTGAAAAAAATATTATGCTAATGCATTTTTGTAAAGACAGATTTATCAAAACAGTATATTTACAGCAGGATATAGGGGTCATTAGTTTTGTATCAGTCCCTTACTAAAGGTTATTGTTTGCATCACTTAACTCCAAAAAAGTAATTTTCTATTTTAAAGCGGAAGATTACTGGCAAGCTGTAAAATGTATTGATCGAAAGCCCCAAGAAACACACAGGGAGCTTTTAATTTGCTGTGCTTTTATTGCTGTAGCTTAAGTGATTTATCCTGGGGGTTCATTAGCCTCATCCTTATGCTCTGCATGTAAAACCCAGCACCTTAAGCAACCTGCCTTTTAGTCTCCTCCCCAGACAGCGTCAAAGTTATCAAAGGGTAATCCAGCTTTCAGAACATTGTCACGTACTGTAGGGAGCAACTACTGCACAGGAGTAAATGAGAAAGGAGCTGTCAAGGAGGGGCGATCTCTTGAGTTCCCCATATATTCAGGCTTCTGACATACTTTTCTCTTTAAATTGGTTTTTAGCCATGCAATCGACATGGCTCCAGGCACAGCAGTTACGGTCGGTTGGTCCACCCCTTTAGTCAAGACTGAAATATCTCAACAACTATTAGATGGATTGCGATGAAATTTGGTACACATGTCCATGGTTCCTCCAGGATGAATCCCATTGACTTTTGTGATACTCCTACAGTACTTGTCATTTTAGCGTTTTTACTTATCCAGTGAAATATCTCAACATCGACATGATGGATTGGCACAAAAGTTGGTTGAGACATTCATGGTTCCCATATGATGGGTCCTTTCCTCTAGTGCCACCATCAGGTCAAAAATACAAATTTCCCCAATACTTTAGTTTATGAAAACCTGAAAAACTAATGACATTTCCATCAGCCTCAGCTCTACTTTGTGTTTAGCGCTATAGGAAATAAGATGGTGACATTGACAAAAAAACAGCAAGTTTTCTGGGTTTGCTTCCACGTTTTGTGTGGCCCACTGCACATGCGCATTAGTGTTTCTTCCACTGGCCCCCACCTGTGCGGCCCTGCTTGGCATTTAGACTTTACATTGGTATGAAATCACACACATGAAAGGGGAAAGTTTTACAAATTTAAAACCTCCATGTTTTAAAAGTTACTAATGCAAAGACTAATACTTGATCTTCCTTGCCATTCAAGGTGTCTTGTCAAAAGTTCAAAACAGAAGTGTCTTTTATTAAGGTGTATGTGGGTCACAGAGGACTTTTTTCATGGCCACTAGGGCAAATTGGCAGTTAGGCTTAGTGGCAGTGCCGTATCCAGCTCTCTTAAAGCTTTACGGGTAATTTCTACCAACTGCGTAATATCTGCGGATCAATAGGTTTCCATTAAAGTCGATGTGTGTATTTTCACTGACTGCGGAACGGCTGTGTCCTGACTCCGTCCCAGCTCTCGCAGCGATCGCAGCCCTCCGGAGCAGATACGCAGAGCTTCTATTTTTGTCGGATACCGGAGAGCTCCGCAGAAATTCAGCGCAGTTTTAGATTGTGCAGGACAGGAAGTCGTGCACAGAAACAAAATAAAACATCCGGTTAATTTTCAAAATAAAATACACCGTGCTCACGGCGGATCATATTTCCCTGCACTACACCTTGAAAACACAGCACAGAGTTGTTTCCCCTCTACTCCTCTGGATGGAAACATCCAGAGTTGTTGGTTTTGTGGTTCTATTCTACATGAATTCGCAAGATCTTGTGGGTCCTCGTGACTACAGCTGTCAGTCATGGCTGCAGCCGTTACGCAACAAATCTGGACCCGGTGGGTATTGAAGGACGGAGGAGCACGGAGCCGACACGCAGCGGAGCCGATCCACAGCCTTTCCGCAGTTGGTGGAATTTCGGTGTTACTGCGTAACTTTTTGATATTAATGAACGTCTGTTACATTCAAGCCATTGCCAAATGAGTTGCTACAAAGCTAATTAAGACTATCAGCTCCACACAACTCTCTCTGTGTTTCTCAGTATGGCTATGTTCAGAAGATTGTGTCGTCCGGCGACTTTCCCACGCAGAAACTCGAGTGAAGATAATTACCTCTTCTGAAGAGTCCATCATGTTTTTTTTTTAATCCTCCGTGTCCTCCTTGGCTACTAGCAACTGGAAGAAGGGGTGGGGGCTGTGCCCGATCACGGAAGGCTTGTATCATGTGGACGCGCCAACAGTTTTGTTGTCATTACTTTGAATTCCTCATGGGGCGACAGAAACTATGCACTATAGCTTTAATATATCCATGATACTGACATTAGCATTAGGTCACAACCGTTAGTGTCGCTATTGCCTCTTGTTTCACCTTGTTTTACACAAACAATTTATTTCCATGCTATTGAAGATGGAAATTGACACTTCAGAATATATGATGTCAAACGCAGACTCCTGGTCTTGTTTTTATGGAACTAACTAAATGTTTTCGGCCCCTCTCTCTTGTATTCTTCTGTCCCCAGAAGCAGCCAGGGCTTCATGCACATGAAGCTGTCGCGGACGAAGGAGAACAAGTACATCCTGGGCCAGAACAGCTGCCCTTTTGACAGCGTGCCTGAGATCATCCATTTCTACTCCAGCCGCAAGCTGCCCATCAAGGGTGCCGAACACATGTCCCTGCTCTACCCTGTAGCCATCAGGACACTATAGTGCTCTGGGTCCCCTGCAGGCGTCGGCCCCTGCAGTACCCACTGGGCCACCCTGTGGCTCCAAGCTTCCTGTCCCTCTGGACAGAGCCCATTAGGCTCATGGGAAGATGAACAGTGGCATCCCAAAACTGCTGATCCTGACTCACCTCACTGGCCAACAGATTCCAGACCTGTTTTTGAAGGCCTACTGCATACTATCTTACACATACAGACTCAATGTTGCAGAAGTCTTTATTATTTTATTTTATTGTATTTATGACAAACACCAACTTCATTACATCACAGACTGACTGATCTGTTGAACATCATTTCATTGATTCTTGAGCTGATTTCCCTTAGCACTTAACACTCTAAAGAAAAAGAAAGGTACAACAATGTAACATTTGTCACTGGGGTGTACCTTTTATTATAATATGTTGTACCTTTTTCCAAAAAGAGTGCACATCATGAAAAATTGGGTATGGACAAGTTTGTTTGACTTTGCTCATTTGGTTAGGCTCTGTTGATACTGTAATTGTTCGTAAGGGGACTTGAAGATTGTAAGAGCCGTGTAAGGGAAGAGACATTTATGAGGCATGTTGAGGTAAATTGTCCACATGGGCCCCATACAGTGGTCAGGATATTGAATAAACTGGCCTTGTATGAATGGTGTGTCCCCAGCTGCATGGAAATAGCAGGCCTGTGAGCAGTGCAGACTGATCTCTCTATCTTGTCATAGTGCATGCTGTCTGCTATCCATCACTGAGTGGGTGTATCACACCAATGACAGTGTAAGTACCATAGTGGTGAGACAGGCAGGAGATCATGATGGATGGGTCAACCCATCTGACACAGTACAATTGGCTGAGGCTAGAGACCAGAGACTGTCCAAATGGACCAAATTAGCCCCGCTACCCCTCCTTAGAATGGCTTTGCATCGGGAGAATGAAATATGTCTGCATTGTCTACCTCAGAAAATCAATTTCATTCGCCCATCTGCAGATCAATAGGTACAATGGGATTGCAGACATCGATCTGCTCTCCCTTCGACATTCCCAACTCCCTTAAAATTGCATCATCGGTTTTAGTAATATGATTTTTTGAATAAAGTTAATCCAAGATTTTTTTTTTATGAAAACACAAGCAGATTTTCCAGATCAGCAATTGTATGTATAGTCACTAATATGATACTGTGTGATGTCAGTAACAAATGTTTGGTTAATGCCTTATAATGCATGGGTCAAATCAGTCCGCAAGATCAGCTGATTTCCAGTTCTGCTTTTAACGATTGTTCTGTGACTGTAATTTATTCTGGGGTAATTATTACTGATATGTTACTCCTTTGTGATGGCCCGTCGACCCCCTCGCCCTCATTGTTCTGTGCCGATGTGATAGTGTTTTTTGGGACTACTCCAGCCTCTTTTACTGTGGTGCTTTGCATTTTTGTTGTTTCAAGTTCTGCTAAATGCACGTTTGCCTCGGTGGCCTGACTCTGAGACATGAGTCACGGCGTCTCCTGACCAACAGGGTTGTCAAGCCGCGCGTGAGAGACGATCACATATTCTCCCCCGGACCAATCACAGCGCAGCCTGGCCGAACCAGAAAAAAACACCTACCTTCATTCTGTCATGCTTCCACTTCGCATTAAAATCTCTCTATCATCTACCCTTTACTACCAGATGTTTATACATGTGTGAATGTGAGTGAGCATGCATGTGTCCAACATGTGTACGGTATTAATATGTATGCACACGAGAATTTGTGCACAGACTCTGAGTTCCGGTGTGTTTTTTACCCTGCTGGTACAAACTGGCAGCCCTTGCTTGAACCTCTTTGGTTGTCAGTACCTTTTTTTTTCTCCCCTGAACTCAAGAAACTAGAATTCAGCCCCATGACTCATTCATTTAAATTTCTTCTTGTATTTTCTCATTAACCACATTTTATTTCAGCAACTCCTAGAAATTTCAGTGTCTGTCTTGTGTTCTGCCCTCTGTAGTTTATTGTAACAGAACCAATAATATTTCAGCCCACAGCAGCATTGAATATCTCTGACCAGTTACAAGAAGCTGAGTCTAATGACTTGTGACAAACTGCCTCTTCAGAGGAAACCTTTGTCAGTCTTATGAGTTGCAAAATTCTGTGGTTTAATTAGCAAATCCAAGTAAAAATGGAAAAAAAAATTTGGGGGGGGGCTTTGGTCCAAGCTGAAAATGACTGACATTAAGGAATTAGAAACTGACTTAAGTGAGCATGACCACTTTATATACAAAGTCAAATACATTTTGGCTTTGGCTATAACTCCGCTCTGTGCTATGCAACTCTGAACTGCAGTCATTGAAGGAAAAATGATTGGAGTGTGTGCCTCCACCAAATGTTTATGACCAATATGATGGTACAAAATGTCCACCAGGAAGAGATGTAATCAGCAAAATTACCTGATTAGTTGAAGAGAATAGATTGCAGAAAGTGGGATGTATACAGATGTTTATTTTGTTGGTGCAGTAAGTTATCAGACAGATGTTGCTGTCATCAGATTAAGTATGCCATATGAGGGTGTCTGTTCATGTGATAAGACAACCTCTGCAGCTTTATTAAGAAATAGCATGTTGTCGATTTGGACCTATGTATTTCCTTGAGAGAATATATCCTAAGAAGAAATGCAAATGAAATAAACTATATGTGTGATGTATCCTTTATGTTCTAAATGTTCCCTGTCTAAGTGATGAAATGTTGACAGTGAGGCTCTTTATTTAGTTACTGCTGCTGATGAGTATTACTCCACTATAGGAAAGAGCCTGCATAAGACGGCCACACTGCCTAGAGAGAGGCCTTAGCTTTGGAAAAAAAAGGGAAAATGAGAATAAGGGGGAGACAGAGGGGAAGTTGTTCTGACGGGGAGGGATTTGCTGCAATCAGCAGACACACACTCACATTCGTATATTTCTATTATGAGAACCTGAAAGAGCCCTTCTCCTCCCTTAGAAGTGTCTTAAAGTGTGTGTGTGTGTGTGTGTGTGTGTGTGTGTGTGTGTGTGTAAGCAACCATCAGCCATTGACTTGCCCCGTGTCGATCACTTTACTGAGGTAAAGTGGCATGTATGAGTTTCCTTTGTGTACATTTTCGTGCCACGTATGTATGCAGTACTATAACATATCTCTGTACAGTCCCTCATGGCCAAATGTATATACTGAATGTATTGTATGGGGACATAGAGGCATCAAGGTTCAAAAATAAATAAAATTGGGTTTATGAGTTAATGTGTGATATGTTTCAGTGGTCTCTTTTTTATTCAAACACATACTTATTTAGCAAAGGAAATCTAGCCCCTTCCCGTATCTTTGCCAGCACTAGTTACCATGGTGAAGTCCTTTGACAAATAAGAGAGGGACCATTGTTTGAGTCAAGGACAGAAAGCTGGAGCGATTATCAAGCCAGTACTCCAGCACTTGTTGTCCTCTATTGATCCACTTTGTAGCACAGTCCTGTAATATTATTTTTTTCACTCTGTTGTTCATTCCAGATGCATTTGCTTGATGTGTATCTGTCCGAAGCTTGCTAGTCCATATTTCCTATCCATATTTTCCTGCTTCCAGCAATCACACCTTTGGCCTTTTTTTCAATAAAGAAGTTTATAGCAGCATTTTATGAATGCCCACTGTCAATTTAATGAAGCGCAAATCATATATGATTATTGGCATTTGAAGAAAGTCTTTGCCTCAAGTTAGTACCAGATTTAGAGGACATTTTTTAGCCAACCAAGAAACCAAAAAGTAGCATTGATTTCCAATGGTAACACTTTATTTTATGGGTGTGTAAAATAATTCCCTAATAATTTTCTAAGAATTTCCTGGAAGAACCCTCTGGTTGGGCATTCATTATAGAAAAAGTGTAAAATAAAAAATAAATGAAAAAAAGCTCCAAATTAAAGCCAAGTAATATTAATTTCATTTTAATTCATTGTTGAAAACTTAATTCTCCATATTTGTTGAATTGTATGCTTGCCTATAGATACATTTTACATGGTTGTGTATTCAGATGACCTGCTGAGCACTGACAAAAAGACTGCTTAGGCTATGCTAGCAAATATTTTAACTAACTACCAACTGAACAATGTCTCTATTTTCCCTATGATTAGTTCCAAATTACATAATAGACTAGGCCAATACCATCAAATCCATGTTTTATGGATGCTTTGCTACTACTACAACAACAACAATGGTTGATTTTCTTACTTGTTTTATTTGCTTCTATCATATTATCCATGCATAAATTGTACTTTTTGCACTGCATTATTTTCTGTGATTGTGGATACTTTTCAGCTAGACACATCACTACGATACTTAGAAGCTATCACACCCTCTGAGGTGATACTGCTACATGTAATTCAAACTGCTCAGAGTCCAGCAGTCAGTTCTGTTGAAGGCAATTTTAAAAGTGAAATTCCTAATCCCTTACCCTAAAATCCCTTTCAGAACGGTTGCATTGTGACAGCAAAAACATTTTTACACAGCACATTTTGGCCACAAAACATCTGGCAGAGCAAAGGCAGGGGGTTGATGAAATGAAACAATGAACATTCACAGCCACCTCAAGTCAAGGACTTTGTCTATGTGGCTCTGACAGTGAAACAGTTTGCAGCAGCATTTGTCTGTTTGCAATAGTGGACATTTTTATAATAAAATACACATTATTGCACCATTTTGTTAGCTATTTGGCCACTGTTCTTGTGAAATGGCCATGTACATTTCTACATTAAAAATGATAAGACATTTTTCAATACTCAGCACTGTCTACACACATGCTTATGCACCAAATTACTTCTGAAAATGTCAGATGTCAAAATCATTTTAGGTTCAGTAGTTTTTTTTTCTCATATCACCTGTTTCAATCCAATCCACACCTTCAGACAAAACAGTTGCTATTTTAAGTTTCTCCCAGTGGTTTGTGCTGATCTTTGCCTCTTCCTCTGTAGCAGCTCTATTTTCCTCTATAGAAGCTCCATCAAGGGTTAAAGCACCTGGGATAAATTGCATCAAAGACGCTTTTGTGGACAAAAAGAGTGCTGAAGAAGAAGGGGAAGAATAAAAGCATGGCTTGAAAGCAATGAATGGCCCACAAGGGGATAGAATGGCCTTGTGTCCATCAGAAGCTCATTTCATATTCCGCTCAGTCACGCCAGACAGAAAGCAATCTCAGGTAACAGACCTTATGTTAATAACACATGAGTTGCCTCCTTTCAGAAAGACAAAAGCGGGCGGAGGGCATTATACCAACTCTTTCCTTTCCTCCTCCTCTGCCAGGTCGGAGGATTTCATCTGGAGAGAATAGTGAGAGTACTGTTCTGTTTGTCTGTGAAGGCTTGATTAGAGGAGCTTTTACAGAATTTCAAAAGCTCTGGCATTGATGATTTCTATTGGTTTAACATATTGCCTATAATGGCACGGTGCAGAACCTTGCTCATTACCTGAATCCCAGGTCACCGTGGGAGTAATTGGGCAGATTTGTGCCAGCTTCAAAGGTCCGGGCTTGATTCATTAGGAAGTCATATTTCCAGTTGTTTAAGCCATTTCCTGCTTAGAAGAGGGCTTTTCTTTTCTCACAGATATGCATCCACCACAGTGTTATTTGGTAACATTTGAAAATGGAAATAACACAGTCTCACAGCTAATCAAAACCTTTTTGACTTGGCAAGTGTGGCTTAGGCACTGGTGATAACTGTGGTAAAGCTCAATGAAGACAGACTATATTTATCTAAAACATTATAGGTGGAAATAGACAGAAAAAGAGAAATAACAGTGTGTTTTTTTATTAATTCTGCTCCCTCTGAGATCTTCAAAGTTGGTGGTTCACTTGTGATGGAGAGTGCCGCCAGCAGGTGCAATACAGCCGCCATTCAAAAAAGAAAACCCTCTGAAGATTCACCTCCATCTCAAGTGCTGGATTTTACAAAGATATTTTGCTATCCTGTCTTTATTCCTAAAATTTTAGCAGAATAAATATGTTTTTAGCCAGGTCTTACAATGATGAAGAGGTTTTGAAAGAGTCAACAAGTGCAAACAATACTTTTCAGTTCATGAAGTGTAATGCAATTTCTGTTCTTTTTTGACATAAAGGTGGATATATAGGATTTAATATCAGGCAAGAGATTACATATCGTCAATACTACTCTCACAGCTGACTAACAAAAGAGACTTAAATATGGTGTGCAATAATAGCTTTTTATACCATATGTGATGACATTTCGCACACCATTGAGTGTCTCCATGACAACTTCACATGATTTTCCACAGTAAATTGTTAAGAATGTCCTGAAAGCTGCAGTTATGATGCTTGTGATGAAAGGCTTTGCATAATAACAGTAAACAGAAACAATACACTACTGTAAAGTGTGTGCAACACATTCCACGGACTGACTTCACAGCTTACTAGCAACAGAAGTACAGAAAAAACATGTCTTAATGGAAATCAATGCAAAACTATTCCACATTACTCCGGCTGGGTTTAACATTCCACTAGTTTATCTAGACAGGCAGTCTCCTTTTTAATTTGCTAGAAAAACAATTACACTTTCATTCACTATTGTTTTGTTCAAACTATGACACTGGTTCCTTCAGCACAGTGGAAATGCTTTATTTTTTAAAACACCCTTGGAGCCAGTTGGAGGGGAAAATTGCCCGCAGGTGTGCATGCATATAAAACGGTAATGGGGACAGACGGACACAAAGCACTGTTTGGGTGCTGTGCTCATGAAAGGGCAATCCACTGATTGAGCTGTCACAGTCACAGATGCAGTAATAAAACTAAGCAGGGCAATTACTGTAGATGGAGAACTGTAGGTAGCAGAGGGGGGCACGCAATATGTCCTCCCCTAAAATACCCTGATGGGAGACAACGAGACAAAGCAAATGTAGCCTTCTGTAATAAGGCTGGGGGGAGAAAGGGGGTGCTTAGCTAATGGTAACAATGCTCCAACAAGCACAGCAACACCTCAGTGGATGTTAATACAGCGATCACCTTATCTTTGCAACTTCCTTTTTATGTTACTGGCTGCCTAAGCCTATTGCCTTTAAAAAAAAAAAAAAAAAAAAAAAAAAAAAAAGAAAACCCACAACTTCAAATAAAACAACCACGTCATGTCTGGATAGAACTACTGCATTGCCATCTAGTGTACAAATATATTAACTACACAGGTTTGGTGTAGTTAATATATACAGTATGTTTTTTAAAGCACTACATGAAGCCCATATTTTAATACTGCAACCCAAAACTTTTATAATTATATATGTTTATACAATCAAGAAGCAAAAAAAAATTTTTAATTAGACGGACTAGACCAATGCAGTATGTTACAGTCAATGCCACCTATTAAATAAAAGGAAGACAGGCTCAGGAGATGATAAGGTAAGCATTATTACATTTATTACAAGTCTAGTCACATCAGTAAGAAAAAGCTGGCAAAACGTTTGTGGAACTCAGATGTGATACTGTACAGTATTTAAATGGCGTAAACAGTGTAATAATACGAAGAGTCTGTATACTGTATGTCTAAAGCCATAATTTATTATGTCTGGGCAGCACAATGACAAGCTTTTTTCTGCTTTCTCTCCTCTAGAAAAGGCTTTGTCCGTGGGGTAGGAGCTCAGAGTCCTGGGCCTCCAGCAAATATGAGCTCCAGGGCAGCCTGGATGTCACCATCTGTGGCCTGCAGCGCCCTCAGCATTAGCTCCTCATCCTGGATCCCCATGTCCCTGAGCTGCTGCATCTGGGACTGCCAGCGGCCCTAGCAAAACAAAAACACATTCACTGAATAACCACCAATCATTTTCACTCCTGCCTCGTTTAAGCTCTGCATAAACAACTTTACAGCTGCAGTGTATACCTTACACTGATACCACAAAAAATACAGGCCAGTTACCATTTAAAGTGCTCATATTATGCTCATTTTCAGGTTCAAAATTGTATTTAGAGGTTGTACCAGAATACGTTTATGTGGTTTAATTTTCAGAAAACACCATATATTTGTTGTACTGCACATTGCTGCAGCTCCTCTTTTCACCCTGTGTGTGGAGCTCTCTGTTTTAGCTACAGAGTGAGGCATCACACTTCTGTTCCATCTTTGTTGGGAGTCGCACATGCGCAGTAAGTACTGCTAGCTAGTCAGTTGTAGAGTATGAGGGAGTGCCATGCTAGCAGCTAGGCGAGCATTATAACGTGTGTTACAAAGTGACGCACGTTCGTCACGGAAGTAAAGGCTGGACTACAATAGAGCTGTTTGGAGCAGTTTGTGAACAGTGTTTTCCGTTGGAGATGTTAAGTCCCTTTGGGGTGGACTTTAGGCTTTTTCACTTTGTAAACTTATAACATGCACAAAAAGATATATAACACAATTAAGGTGTTGTAAGGGGAAAAGCCAAAAAGCATAATATGAGCACTTTAAAGCAGCCATATTATGCTCATTTTCAGGTACATAATTGTATTTTAAGGTTGTACCAGAATAGGTTTACATGGTTTAATTTTCAAAAAACACCATATTTTTGTTATACTGCAGTGCTCTCTCTCACTGCTGCAGATCCTCTTTTCAGCTGGTCTCTGTTTTAGCTACAGAGTGAGACCTCTGTTCTTCTTCTTCTTCTTCTGTACTATCTTTGATTGCACTGCACATGTGCAGTAGCTCAGATGTAGATCATGTCAGCTAGCTAGCTCCATAGACAGTAAAAGAAAGGCTGTTTCTACAACTTCGGTCAGTTACAAGGCAGGATTAGCTCGGAGACTTCTAAATGAGGGCGCACATGTAAGTAGTTCTTTTGTAGATTATGGTGAACTTGTGTGTGTTGTAGCAGTGCTTTGCTATTGAGAATGAGGTAGCATGCTAGCGTTAGCATTAGCATGCTAATGAGCTAATGGTTGCGGTTAGCCTGCTCGTTTCGGCTTGTGACGTCACAAGCCGTGCCGATTTTGAACAGCTCACCCAGAGACTGAAGGCAGGACACATTCAGAAACTGTATCTCACTCTAAACAGCATGGATGGATTTTTTTCAAAGTTTGTATGTGTGTGGAAGCACCAGAGACACAACATAACACCCCAAATCCCAGAAAAAGTGATTTTTTCATAATATGGGCACTTTAAACATTATTTGATATTTCAAAGTACATCTCCTTCATGAATTGATTATGTGGGATTTAGTCTGCGAGTTTACATCCCCACCTGTAGAGCAGACATGTTGGAGGCTTGCAGAGCTTGCTGTAGAGCGTGGCTGAAGAGATCATTACTGACTGGGGTCCCTGCTGGCATAGGGGCTACGCCACTGGAGGGGTCCGCCTATATCAAAGGCAGACAAGAAAAACAAAAGATCAATGTATTCACCTGCAATAATGTGTCAGAGATCATGTATTCAATACATAAGAAATGTCTTTAATGGGTCATATTTTAATCTTGCGTCAATTCTACAGTATCTATTAAGTAAGTAGTAAAAAAATATATACATGCGTCTGTATATCTTTTTCTAAATGTAAATATATCTCACCTGGCTTGAAGTTGTTGGAGTGACCGCACTGCTGTCAGGAGTGCTGGCGAGAGCCAAAGCTGTTGCCAGCTCGCTCTGCGTTATTGGTCGAGGGCCTGTCGCTCCACTGTGGCTCAGAGAAACTGGTCGCAATCCTGATGAGCCTCCCGCTCGGTTGGAGGGACCTGCTGGGCTCCCCTGTTACACACATTTAGACACAGAAAGATAGCCTTGCATCACCAGTTTTCCTGTATATGATATCTGATGTTGAGTATCAAGCAGAGTGACTCACGGACTGGAAATCTTCCTCATCGTCAGACATGCCCTCAAACATGAAGCCCCCTGCCGGATAAAAAAAGAAGGATTTGTAAATTTGTAGTGAAAACGCAACAAAAACTGATCGAAAACTCTTTTTCTGTTCAAAATTGCTACATATTTTTTTAAAAGGGCAGACATTATACTGCCAGTAGTTATCTGTTGCATTGCATCAAAATATTAAAGTGCTCATATCATGCTCATTTTCAGGTTCATAATTGTATTTAGAGCTTGTACCAGAATAGGTTTACATGGTTTAATTTTCAAAAAACACCATATTTTTTGTTTTACTGTACAATGCTGCAGCTCCTCTTTTCACCCTGTGTGTTGAGCTCTCTGTTTTAGCTACAGAGTGAGACATCTCACTTCTGTTCCATCTTTGTTGGGAGTTGCACATGCGCAGTATCTAGGTAAGGACTACTATCTAGTCAGAAGCAGAGTATGAGGGAGTGCCACGCTATCAGCTAGGAGAGCATTATAACGTGTTACAAAGTGACGCACGTTTGGCACAGAAGTAAAGGCTGGACTACAATAGAGCTGTTTGGAGCAGTTTGTGAACAGTGTTTCTGTGGGAGATGGTAAGTCCCTTTGGGGTGGACTTTGAGTTTTTTCACTTTGTAAACCTATAACATGCACAAAAAAAAGACATAACACAATAACGGAAAGGGGAAAAGCCAAAAAGCATAATATGAGCACTTTAAACTATTGTCTGCCTCGGATCAGTTGTGTTAATATCTGGAGTTTGTCAACAACAATTCTTTATTACTATAAGCATTCCTCTCTTGCTTGTCATAGATTTGGCTTGTTTTTTACTGCGCCATCGTCCTTGCTCACCTGGCATATCACTGTAAGAACTGGCAGAGACGTTGCGAGAAGAGCTGGCACTGGACTGAGCGGGCATGCTGCCTGCCACAGAGTGCAGGACCAGGATGATGGCGTTGACGAGGGCTGGGTGTGAACTGATCAATCTACGAAACAGAAAAGCATAGATGCAGATTTAAATGACCTTCCACTCGTGTGTCTGTGCTGTACTTATGATGCGTCACATCAGAGCCAATAACAAAAGAAAAGCCACACTCACACATCCAGCATGTTAGGGTCTGTGAACTGCACGAAGAGATCTTTGTCTTGGAGCACCCCTGAAAAAAAAAAGGGCGTGAGGGGAAATGTTACCATTTACATATTTGCATGGTACAGTGAGATGGCATAACAGCATTAATAAAACTCAGCAGGTCTTACCTAGGGCGACTGGGTCTGACCTGAGTCCTGGTGTAGCCACGATGATCTGATCCAGAGACTCTTTATTTGTCAGCATTTTATATACCTACGTGTGTGGAAAAGACAGTAGGTCCCATTTTTAAATATAGCAGCATCAGAAGAAGAAGGATTAATAGTAACCTAGTGGCGGTAGAAATAGTTGCAGAAATAGTAGCGGCCAGTAATTGAGTACTATTTACATCACTAAAGCAATACTTATTTAACCATATACACGATTAGCGTGCATTCCAGATTTGACATTAGGTTGCGTGTGATACTCACTGGTGGCGATACTGATCTAACGTTTAGGCATTAATCTGCAGATCCTTTGCATAAAGATATGCCAGTGCTCGTTTTAACCGTCAACAACATATTACATCGATGGTGTATACCCATGTTTGATTCTGCTGTTTGTTTCAGAATCAGTTCTGTACTCACTCAGCAAATAAAAGCATTCCATTACAGATCAGAATACACTATCTATGCATTGAGGATGGGTAACATGTTGTTTGACTGCTGTATTGTGGTTTTAAAAGGTTTTTCTCACCCGACCCAAACTGGTGCTGACACGTAGCTCCTTCCACATCTGTACCAACATCCATGGATCAATATCAAAATAAGTGAGTGCCAGTTTATGTCAGAAAAAATATGCCAATTCCCATCTGAACTATCCCTTTATCACTCAAGCCAACATGCTGGTATTCTAAAACTGTTTGTACCTACTAGGTTTACACCATAGAAAGCTGCCAGCCTTTAATAGCTAAACCTGTTCCTGTTGAGGATAATCTTTGACCAGCTCGTAGCTGCCCAGGGTCCTGCACACACACACACACACACACACACACACACACACACACACACACACACACACACACACACACACACACACACACACACACACACACACACACGGATCTAGGGTGATTCAATCAGAGATAAAAAGCTGTGAACACAGGTGTGAAGGCACCCAAGTGACTTTAGAGAAAAATCCAAACACCCAAACCAAATAGTCTCCAGGTCAAGGATGTGTGTGTCCAAAAATGAGTATAGTGCAAACACTCCAATGAATCCCTGCATTTGGCAGTGAAAGACAACTTAATTAACTTTTTACTGTGTGTAAGGCATGAGAAAGCTTCCAAACCCTATTGCAAACCGTTTATTGCCGATGTCACATAACTCACACACTAGAGACTAGATTGCAGAGAGGATGAACTCCATATCCCACCTACCCTCTTCTCCAGCTTTATGGCCAAGTGTAAGGCTACAATTACATTGCTATGTTTTGGTTAAAAAATAAATATCTTTTTTGCCACGTTTACAACTCGCATTCCCACTGCTCTGGCGTTTCAGAGCCTCTAAACCGGAGACATTTGAGAACACTTCTGACCCGTTTTGGTTTGGAATCTGAGGGGTTGTGTTGCAGTCTCAAAAGGCACTCAAAACTCTAGATAAAAAAAAATAAAAAAACTTTCTCTTATCATCATTGCAATATCTTAGAGAAACATAACTTACTGAGTTCTGATAATTTTTGTAAATTTTCCTCAATATGCTTAATTTATAAAGTACTACATGGCTTGGCGCCACCCCCACTGCTGGAGTTTATTAAATACAGACAGACTCGGATCACCAGAGCTGTTGTAAAAAGGGACTGTGAGGTTCCTTTTAGAAAAACCTCCTTCAGCCATAAT
This sequence comes from Sander lucioperca, assembly GCF_008315115.2. Lineage (NCBI taxonomy): Eukaryota > Metazoa > Chordata > Actinopteri > Perciformes > Percidae > Sander > Sander lucioperca. Next base: position 12,622,030 of record NC_050175.1, read on the forward strand.
GCACTATCTATTAAAGGATGTGCATTATGGAACACACTACCCCCAACTATAAGGGAATGTCCCACTCTGGCCACCTTTAAGAGCCAGGTAAAGGTGTGGTTTAGAGCTAACCAAACGTGCAATCACCTCTAACTGTATGCTGTACCGTATTAGCCCAGTAGAGCATACTAATGAATTGTGTCTTTGTTTTAACACTTACTAATGAATTGTCCTGTTTTTCTTTTCTTTCTACCTGTTTTTCCCTGTTTTATATAGCAAATGTTACTACTGTATATCTTCTGTCCTTTTTATTGTAACTTCAACCTGTCTTATGCTACTACAGATGGACATTATCCCTTGGACTACAATCTGGCACTTTTATGTGTACTGCTGTACATGTTCATCAAATGTGCATTGTCCTGAAATAAAAGAAAAAAGAAAAAGAAAAAAGTCGTAACGGCCGCAAACAGAGACCTTTGGCAACACTGACACCAAGGTTTCGGTCATGATGTCTCGTTCTCTGAGACTAAGCTACTACCAGCAACCCACGGAGTATACGCTGTCTCCTGTTTATGCCCAGTATACGAGAATGTTGATGAGATATGGGGTTTGGGTGTGTTAGTTTAAACGGAGATTAGCTTTTCTACTGGAGCTAAAAACATGTGTGCACAGAAAATCGCTTGTGGCTCAAAACTCTGCTTAAAAACCAAAACGTAGCAATGAAAATGTAGCCAAAATGTTCAAATATGTATTAGGCAACAGTCCCACTTTCCCTACATATATAATTAAATTAGAAGAGAAGTTAAATCTGACCACAAGAGGACAATCGGGGGGCATTTCAGATATACTGTGAAGTCAAGTCTGAATGTATCTGAATAGAAGAAAACAAAACTACACAAGGCCTAAACCTATGCCCTCCAGTTGTAACAGAAGACTGATATATTGTATCAAAGACTGTCCAAAAAAGGTTATTAATACACATTTGATCCATTCTCTCAAAATACAGTTCTAAAACTAAAAACCTAAGTAGATCAAATGGAACATAATTTAAACTCTTTGGAGCAGAGAGGGGTGTCACCATGGGCAGTGTTGTGCTCGCTGCTGCTGCTGCTGTGTGTGTGTGTGTGTGTGTGTGTGTGTGTGTGTGTTTTCTACTCACTGAGTCTCTGTAGGCAGAGTTGAGAGAGTGAAGAGCAGCATGAAACACCCTGAACTCCCTAGCTGCAGTTGCTCTGTTCACAGGCTCTAGAAAAGAAATACACACACACGTTCAGATTAAGACTTTCAGTTTCACTTACAGTATCCTACAGCTAAAATATAATTTCCGTACTGAAAATGACAAACAGACAGACCTGAGCTGCTCCCTGGCTCTGGCCAAGTCTTTTTGAGGATGTGTAAGGTGGATCCCGGTTGAATCCCACAGGCATCCAGAGTTAGGTCGTCCTTAAGTTTCCGCCCACAGTGGACCAGCTCTGATACAGGAACAGAGATAGAACATTTTTAGGAAAATTAACAATAGGTAGTCAACATACGTTGACAGCACACAAACAGAAACATTTCATTCACAGCTAACATTCAACCGCCACAGCAGGTGTAACACACCTATTAGTTCAGGATCTGGGATGGAATCTGGGGTCTGTGCTGCAACAAGTTGTTTTAAAGTAGCGATTCTGTATCCTCCAGGTGGAACATCCCCTGGCATCATGTCTGGGAAGTGGAAGGTGGATTTGGGATGATTCGCCAGCTTCAAAGACAGGTGCCAGTCTGAAGAAGCCATCTCTACCTTTTACACAAACAGAACACAACCTTAACATGGTGGCGTGGACAGTAACTACAGACTTGATCAGTAGCTAGCTATTGGCGTTGCCTAGACGGCCACAGGCTAGCCTAGAAGTACGAGTTTATATTATAACGTCACTATGTTTTCATTTCAAGATAGATTAGAGAAAAGAATGGCACTTCTATTTTCTGTTCAGTAACGTTACCACATACTATAGAAAATAAACGTTAGACGAATAACATTACAAAAGCAATTATCACCTTCATCTTTATCTTTTTTGGGGTGCTTGACATGACAAGTTAGCTACGTTAGCAAACCCCGGTTAGCTGCTTAGCCGTTGCTAAAAGCAAAACATGCCGATTCGCTAAATGAAACGTTGGCTATCAGTATAGTATGCCTTGTTTAGAACAACCTCTTTGATAACATCAATATAAATGCCCAACAGAGACGCCACGACAACTGTAGTGTTTGTGAAAGAAGCGCAAACTCACCTCAACGTTTTATTGTTGACACTCTATTCCCTTCCTGGTTTTAGTCACGTGGTCTACGTTACGTTTACTTCCACTGTCCAAACAAAGGAGTTTTTACTTCTCTGTCCTTCACTGTATACAATCCTTACCCCCCCCCCCCCCTTCTCTCTCTCTCTCTCTCTCTCGCTCTCTCTCGCACGCGCGCACACCCACAAACACGCACGTAAGGCCTTTTCACAGTCGCAGTTTACAGTTAAGAAAAAGAGAAAACTTGTGTACCTATTTAAATCACTGACCAGCATTAGCTACATTATATATTATATTATATAAACTGCACACTGTTTTGTTTAAGACAGAGTATCTCTATGGCTCTGGTTTAAGAGTGAGTAATAGGCTACATATAATTCTTTCCTACATTCTGTAACATATTTTTTCTAAAGAAGCCCATTTGTATGGGAAGAAAAAATAGACCCTAGTATATGGATGGATCGTGTATGGTCAATGTGCTTATTTGTGGCCAAATTTTTACTGGGATAGTCAGCGGTGGTGTCTGAATATAATTTAGATATTAAATGTCCATCTGTATAGTGGTCACAGTAATATTTGTTTGTTGTGTACGGAAGTAGCATAATCACATGACATGGTATAAATAGCCTACATTTGATTTGACAGAAATAATTGAGGACTGCCTTATATGTATTCATGCTATATTTTCAACAAGTTTTTGTTTATTACTCATCTAAAGTTTTATGTAATTAATGAGACTTAGCTAGGTTTCAGCCCATGACAATTATGAACCACAGCCTCAAATGTTGGTGTTTAGGTGCTGCAGCATATTAGTCAAACAAATGAGAAAATTACCCACACTGTACATTTACCACTGTTTATTATTCTCTGCTCTCTCCGGTGCACCGGTATATCTCCTGGCTCTAAATGACTTCTCAAAATAATAAGATATTATCTAGAAATAATGAGATCACTCATTATTTTGAGAAGGATTCTAATTATTTTGAGATTCTTCGTCATTATTTTGAGAAAGTTTCTCATTATTTAGAGATAGCCTACTAACTCATTCCATGAAGGCCTACAGGATCTTTTTTAAACTTCCACATTTTCCTGTAGGCCTACTGCACACCAGGTTCCCAATTGATTTTCTTGCTGCAAATTCAAGATTTTTTTTTCCTTTAGAAGCTGTGTCATGTCTTGGGCAGACGTAATTCCAGATAATAATTTAGTATGCATGTCTCACTTTAGGCCAATATCTAACTAAAAGTGTAAATCAAGCCGATCTTTGCTAAGCTATTTCTGTAAAGACCACACATCCAAGCCATCGCATGAATTAAGTAATTCGATAGGCAACCTGTACAATATGGAATCAAATCGCCGTATAAATCCACATATTCTTCTGTAAATATAGTAGACTATGGGCTATCTAGCCTACGTAAATGTAGGCTACTAAATCTGTTTCATTTAAAACCTCTATGTTTAAAACGGCATCTATGCTGCAGTGATACGTTTGAGGACCGTATGATAAGTCAACATACGACTTATCAGGTAGCCTACAGATTAAAAAGTAATTTCGAGCGCCCACAGATAATAATAATATATTGGACCATAACCGTTACTTGAATTTATAATGCTGTACATGGAAAGAAAACGAGGTAGATGTGTGCTCACAAATGGTTAACCTGGGGGTCGGGACTCGAGACTCTTTTCTCCCCATGACATCACTGCTGGACAAAGCGCAAGGAGTGGTTTCTGTGAAGAGAACCGTCCCAGATCAATGGAACATACCCACACACTGAAAACACATCCTATAGCGTTATCCACCGTCAAAACAATCTGTTATCGTGCTGGCCAGCAGTTCTAGTAACGCTACAGCGTTTGGTGTTAGAGGATTGAACTACTCTGGAAAATAACAACGGCTGTGCTGGTCAAAGAAAACATTCACCGCCGCTGGATGGTTGGTGGTTTCTAAGTTTCGCCCTCCTAACATGGTAAGCCTTAAGAAACTGTGTTTGAAAGCAGAGCACGAGCTAACAGAAATGATATCACATATAACGTTAGGCTAATAAAAAGATAACTGCACGTTACTAAACTTCGGTTATTCTCAAAGACTAGCAACAGCTGGCGGGGAGCAGAAGAACCCCATGAACTCAGGGTAGGGTAACTGGCTCACATAGTTGGCTCTATTCACTGGCTCTATGTCATGTCTGGTATTTTTGTTTGTAATTTCAAAGCAATACATAGGCCTGCTAAGCTATACAGTATACTGTTTCCCAGATGGAGCGAATGCAATCTATGAATGAAATGAACTGCGCCCCCATTTGACAAAAAGTCAACACTGCATCAATGCATTTAATCTGTGTAAAGCAACTTCCATAATTCAAAATAGGGACAAACAAGTAACTGTCATGCGTTTACGTTTACTGGCAAGCGACTATTTTATCCTGAACCTTGCATTAAGGTCATGTTAGTCAGTTTTCTTTATAAATCCTCACTCAGGGCTATGACTTAGTTAGTCCATACAACTAAAATTACTATAAGTAGGCCTATGTTTTCTTCTCTCTCTTTCTCTCTTTTGTGAATGAATGAATGAACTGTATCAGAATTGGCTAGGTCACAGTGGTTCCCAACCTGAGGTTCGAGACCCAAAAAGGATCACAAGACAAATCTGAGGGGTCAATAGATAATTAACAGGGTAGAAAAGTGAAGAAAAAAACATATTCATGCTACACTAAACTATGCTTATTTTCTTCCAGACTTGTCAAACAATAAAAGGTTGGGAACCACTAACATAGGACATGCTGTACTTTAGGCTGCAATGAGGATGTTGCCTGTCCTGATGCTGCCCTTATCACATGATAGTGCAGCTGTGTACCGCTGGCAGGTACAGCTTCCTGTGGAATGTAGGAGGATGTAGTATGTACTGTTCTGACTTGTGTAGGAAATGGTTTCTGATATAGTGGAGACATAATTATGTTTTTTGACATGTGCAAGATGCTCTATTGCATGTTTTGCCAGGGACGTGATTGCAGTTTGGCAGTTCATAGTATAATTTCATCTCCATATTATTGAACAAAGCTGCCATAAGATAAAGGTTACACTTAATTGGCTCCCGTGGCTTTGCAAAAGCAGGATGTTGGAGTATCCGTCACATTGCATACTAATCCTATACACTTTTCTGGTCTTGAGAAGATATATGTCCAACTGTTGTCACTGCCTCAGTAGCTAGGCTAATTATCAGGGAGATACAAATATACAGTCTAGTACTGCATTATCTTTCCTATTATTAGATTGCTGTATGACACTAATGCATGGCCTATTATGAATGGTAAATTTGAGGTTCAGTAGTTATAAAGAAAGTTGGCAAGTAAAACTTTCATACGTCTGAGCCATAATGCTTTCTTGACGTTTATGGAGCTCCTTTTTTCTTCAGTTTGACAAGCTAATGTATAATTTGACAACGTAATGCACTAATTGACTTGACTACTACGGGGAACATTTCCCTGCATGAGGTGAATTCAGTCATCCCTTAAAATGGCTTGCTAAATTCTCACCCCTGCTGTCATATGGATTTAAAAGGCTCACGTTCATCCCATGATTCAGTCCTCGATGGGGCCGGTGTCTTCCAGGTTGGAAATATCCCCATCATCAAGGGTTGAATGGTTCCCAATGGTTTGAGGAGATAGACAATTGTGCCAGCCATATGTCAATGAGACATTTTAGCCCAAAAGGTCAGTCAGATTCATTATATTAATAGTGTTTAAGAATGGCATTGCCATCTAGGAGAGGAGTGGACTCAAGAACAGTAGTGTCAGTAAAAAGACAAACTGTTAGAGAGCCACTGTCACAGATTTCTCGAAAGAATACTGCAATGGTACAATGACCATGGCGAAATAGTAAATCTTAATGTTCTGTGATACTTCAAGAATCATTTCTCTTTCCTTTGACCTCGGTAAGAAGCTTAATAATCCTTAGCGCAGTGTCAAAATGAAATACACTGGTGATTATGGCTCAAAAGCTTCCGACCAATCACTAAAAGAAATTCAAGACATTCCGACTATCAAATCAAAATCAAATCAAAATCAAAAGAACTTTATTTTTTCTGTGAGGGAACTTTGTTTGTGGTCAGGCAAATTCAAACACAACATCCAACAATACATAGTCGAGGGTAGGAGTAGAGGGGTGGGTAGGGAGAATAGGTCGAAGTCTGGATCAATCGATGGGGGGTGGTTATTGTTTGTTCAACAGTCTGATGGATGCTGGCACTACGTTGTTCATTTTAGGGCATTCTCAGATCTCAGACTCAGATGTCAGACTCAAACGAAAAGGCATCAGGTGTTGGGTGAAAAGGCATCAGGTCACAGGCGAATCAGCATCGGAGTAGCCTAAAAATCATTCAGTCTCAGAAAAACCTCTGTCATCTTCAGACAAAACTGCATTAGGTCTCGGAAAAAACAGCCACGGACCAAAAGTCGTCAGTCTCAGAAAAAGCTCTGTCAAGTCTATGAAAGTCAAGTGTCAGATGAAAAGGCGTCATGTCTCAGAAAAATGTCCCTCAGCTGAAACTGCTTCAAACCATTGAAATCTGAACAAAGAGCCAGCAATAGTTTTGATACATTGGTGCAATAATAGTGATGGATAACATAGATTTTTGAAAAATACAACCTTCTACAGTTAAAGTTTATTGTATCATTATATTTTTAGGTGTTGTGACTTGGACGTGTGGTCAGCTTGTTTTGATCTCTGACATTGGACTGAATCGTTAAAGTTAAATCGTCAAATGAAAGGAAGAAAAGGGGATCTACATGCTGGCATGGGGTCAGTAAAGTACTTGAGTCATTCAGTAAAAAACCCTTTGATGGCTTCCTTGTGTCTGAACAACACAGACACCGTCAGACTGTGGTTTGGTGTGTTGGCATATTTCTCTTCATGCCATCCTTACAGAGCTTACAGATCCTTACAGAGCTTACAGATACTTTTATAGAAATCTTGTCCATTTGGACAGGATAACTGTGATATGTGTTTGGTCGTTTCCTCATTGAATATTTATCCCCATTTTTGAATGTCTGTGCAGTGAATAACCCATATCTCTGCCTCTGAGGGTAAATTCAGATAGTGTTACAAGTCTGTCTTTTCAGTTGGTCTCTAGCAGACTAGCCTTCTGAAAGTCCAGAGAGAAAACGGTGAGTGTGCTGTTATGGAAACTTAGTGATGAAGCCGCACTCCTGCCCACATCCTCTCTGCTTAAGCCATAAATGGAGCCTCATGGAAAACTTTTGGTCTGGCCTGAGGTGGAACTACAGCTGACAGCAATATTGAAATAATTCATTGTACCAAAACATCACGATTGGTTAGCTGTCTTCTCCAACTTCAAAGTATTTATGTCCAAAACGTATTAAAAAACGTAAGTTTGCTGAACTTTTAATTGTGGATTTGTGTAGACATTTAACTGCTCGACCATAGGGTTTTACTTTTGTTGATTGGTGGGCTTTACAGCATTGAAGGTTTAGCAACTCTGAACCTTGATGTTCACAGTTGATCAAAGTTGTGAAACACTCACAGCTGTTACTGTAAATGCTGAGTAAGAAGTGGAAAATGTGAAAGCATTATTAAAGGTGGATACATGTTAAAAAGAAGACAGTGTGGATATGGAAAACTGAGCTATTGCAATGTTTAGAAGCTATATTTTTCTAGTATTGCCACAGACAATATAGGTGTTATTCATATTTTCTGTTCCTGTTTCAAATGACTACATTTAACACTATCGCTGGTCTTAAATGCAGTTGTCTTAAAGTGCTCATATTATGCTTTTCTTGCTTTTTCCCTTTCCTTTATTGTGTCATATATCGTTTTTGTGCATGTTATAGGTTAACAAAGTGAAAAAGCCCAAAGTCCACCCCAAAGGCACTTACCATCTCCAACAGAAATCACTGTTCACAAACTGCTCCAAACAGCTCTATTGTAGTCCAGCGTTTACTTCCATTTGTAGAGTATGGGCAGACAGGAAGACATGGATAACTTACCACAAGGAAAGGAGAGTAAAGAAAGAAAGTATGTCATGCTGTATCAGTTATTGACAGGAAGCCAACTGGTTTACACTGGTAGTAGATTGTTGCTCACATCCTTTTGTGCTCAAGGATATGTCTCGCACGTTCTAACACAATAAAGATACGTATGTGGAGAAGATATCCAATAACTCAAGTGGCTGTAGATTCCTTCTAGATATGTTTATAGTTGGGTTAAGAACTCTTTACTCTGTGTCACCTCCAACTGTGCAATATGTCATTTCTATTCATCCGCGCCTTACCATCTGTATATCTGTGTATATATACTGTCTGTTTATATAAGGGTGTTTATTGTGTAAATATGTTTGTATTATTATTATTATAACTTTATCTATGTTTTTCTATTTCTTTCTTTCTTTTTCTCCTATGTCTATTTAATTTGTATTTGTGTTATTCTGATGTGTGTCCATTTTTTTCTTTTGAGCTACTGTAGCACAGAAAGTTCCCCAGTGTGGGATTAATAAAGTCTATTTTATCTTATCTTTCATAACGTAGAAATACCCTATTTGCTTAAAATGCTGAGTCTGATTCATAATAGAAAAATCTTCCCCCTCTCTTCCTTTCTCTGCTTTTGTCTTCCTCTTTTTCTTTTTGTACCCTACACACTAAATAATACAGTGTATCCAACTATGTACAGCATGGTAGCATTTGGTTTCATTCATTTCAGTTCAACATGAAAACTTGCAGTGACTTGAAACTCGATCTAGGTAATCCATTACTTTATTTTGTCAACAAATACAGATACAAATGGTGACCTCTACCAATCTCTCTGAGAATAATATCTCATAAATATTTCATGAGTAGAAATAGACAGGGAGGGGATAGTTTTGTCTGTCTCTACTCACTCTGGGTAGAGACTCTCTGTTTTCCCTCTGGAAAGCAAAGAGTATGAGTTGGCTGTTTCCTGTCAACTTTGGAAGTCCCCATTTGTCATCACAGCTCCCTCTCTCTGAAAGAGAAAAGCCCCGAGTAGGCCAGAAAAAATGACTGAAATAGTCACCTTCAGACATAATTTCAGATAAATTTGCCAGTCACAAAAAATATTCTGGAATTTTAAATAGCCTTTACTTCATGAAATATGTTGGATTGTCTCATTGTCTCAAACTCCACCCACCGGAGAGAGCAAGCAAGCTGAAACAAAGTAGATACGTACCTCTCTCTGTTTCTATCACTTCCTAATCCTCCTTCTATCCACTCATCTTCTTATTTTGCTGGACTTATTGTGTTCTGTTCTGTGTTGTAACAGTCTTCCTCCTCCTCCTCAGATGTCTGTGTTTTTTTATTTTTTACCTGCAGCTCTGTGTCTGAAGAAGTTGACCTGCGGTTCCAATCCACCCTGGTATACCATGCTGTCCCTCCTGCTGCCCGCAATGCTGGCCGTCCAAGCTATGGGTGGGTGTCGTCCCGTCTATGCCCTGCCATTAGATCAGAGTTACCGCAGTGGGAAATGCCACTGCCTGTTAAACAATACGCCCTGCAGAGCCTATTAGTCTTCCCCCTTCAAAGGTTTCACTGGCCAAAACAACAGTTCAAATGAGAATACTCCCAAAAATAATTTGACAAGTAGTTTGAAAGTTATAAACCCTCCCTGTTTAAACTCTTACCCATCCAGACAAGTTGACACAATACATATTCTTATTTATACTGTATAGACGTAGCCTCAGGGAGTAAAAAGACATTACTCATCTTTAAGTTGAATTTATACAGGGTTACAACTCTATGATATGGGAGTGTGTTTTTAATATATTTTTTAATAATTCAGTGTGTAAAACAAAATAGCTTTGACCTTTTCCAGACATGTGAGGAATAGAGCTTGAGGCTAAGGTGAGGCCCTCGATGAAAAGTGCTAGAAGTGCTGTTTTTCGGCTGTGACTCAGGGAGTGTGGTGTGGAAGTCGTCCTCATATATTTACAACACCGGGAAGCATTGTGGTGGTTGATGTTGCAACTGATGATTCATAACTCATGCACTCAAAAGTTCTAGAAATGGTGCTTAAAGAAGAAATTGTGTCATCATAAAAAAAGATACAGATAGACTGTGCAGGCTTGATAACGTCTCAAGTGATGGTGAATAAAAGAAGGGAATTGGGCATGTCAAAAGAGGGATCGACATTTTATTACCACCCTTTTCCAATTCGGTGTGTACACATAATGTAAATAAAAAAATCTCATAGTAGATGATATTCTGTTCATATTAATGAAGAAGAAGGAGGTAGTCAGCTATGAAAGGTTTTTTCAGCCTGCCAAAAAATAGATTCAGCGTACTTTGGCAAACCCACAAAGTTCACAAAGAACTTTTATTGTCCAAAACACCATCATTTAAAAAGAGCTATTTTTCGCCTTTTCTGCCCTCTGGTTGAGCTGACACAACTTCCTATCGGCCATCAGTGGCACCTTTCAATCTTGACTCAGTGGACCTAAGTGTCTTCAGTGGTTCATTAGGGACCTATTCTCTCCCAGCACAAATGGGCCTGCGGCCTGCTCATTACTGGCTGTGTGGCATCCACTGCCTAACTCGCTCTTCTCACCGGGAGGGAAGAGGAGGAGGTGTCGGGGACTGATGGAGTTCTTTAACTCATGGGTAATGGGCTATTGTAGCTCACACAATGATTCAGTTTCTCTCTGCTAACTGGGACACTAAGTGAATTAGTTGGAGCCTAGTTTGATTCTATAGTCTGCACATGTAACACTGTAAGATGATACAAAAACACTGCATGCTTTGTGGAGCTTATTTAATTTAGTGTAATATAAGTGACTTCAACTGTGCCACTAGCTTTTTAGAGTTGCAGGTGCATTTCAGAGAAACACAGTCAAATTAAATCTGACTTATTCTTTTCATTCTTTGTTAATTAATTAATTAATAAATATATTGAGCATGATTGTGGGCCTACAAATTAGGTTAGTTTCCATTTTTTTTTTTTTTTTTACCAGTTAGGGCAACAGTAATTGTTGGCCACCCAAACAGAAACCCTACAGACATTGTTGTTGTATAATTATGTGAGTGTGTGTGTGTGTGTGTGTGTGTGTGTGTGTGTGTGCTGTCCAAGATTGCGGTTGCAGGTGATGTGCAGGTTAACACCAAACTGTTGTTTTTGTAAAATCTAAACAACCACACCCGTTGTAATTGCCATCGTTAATGTAATAGGATACATTGGCAACTTCTGTGGACTATCCCAGATAGCAAATAGTCATTGAAACGATGTTAAATCAACATCCCGCTGTCAACGATAAAGTCATTGAATCAACGTCGAACTCTGATGTTGATTCTTCATCATGTTGCACCCTCCATTATCATTGAAACGTTTAAATCATACCTAGAGATCAACAGGATTTCAATGGTATTTCGATTACAATGGATATTGAAACAATGTTGAAATCCCAGCATATCAACGAAACTTCACTGGTATTTTAGTATACTATACTATACTATATTAGGTTTAATCTAAAAAGGTCTAAATTGCCAGGTCGATTGCGGGTTTACTTCCCCCGCCAGGAACCAAGACACCGCTTATTACATTAGACTCGAGCGTTTGCGGTTACATTCGGTCTCGACATACTATTTACACACTCATACTGACCGACACTAGACTCACACACTGGCCACGGTTACATTTGGTAGCCTGGTGCGCGGTCTCCTTGTGACAGTCTAACTACCATGTAGCAACATTCACTTCTAACATTTAACTTAACATAACTACCAAGATAACATTACGTGTATTTGTATGTGATATAATACTTTCCCCTTGGTAATGTAGCCTATGAATTTCCATGAACACAATTCTAAAATACAGGAGACATAAGGCTTCTGGGATCGGTTGATAACTCAAACTTGCCGAAAACCTAGACACCCGTTTGATTACATAGACTCATGCATTAGGCATGGTTACGGTCTCGTTCAGTAGCCTGGTGTGCGGTCTCCTGGTGACAGCCTACCTACCATGTAACAAACATTTAACTTAACATAACTACTAAGATAAAATGACGTGTATTTGTATGTGATATCCATCGATAATGTAGCCTATGAATTTCTATGTACACAATCATCTAAGATGCACGAGAAACAAAGGCTTCTGGGATCGGTTGATAACTCAAACTTGCTGAGAACCTAGACACCCGTTTGAATAATAGACTCATGCAGTACCCTCGGTTATGGTCCTTATGGTCTCGTTCAGTAGCCTGGTGTGCGGTCTCCTCATGAGCCTACCTACCATGTAGCAACATTCACTTCTCTAACATTTAAAGGAGAACTCCAGGCAATTTTTACGTTAATCTTGATCGCTATACATATCTGAGTACTGTCGATAGCAAAAAAAAACGAGCTGAATCGGTGGTAGCAACACGGAGCTGCTGCAGCTAATGTCGAGAGCTCCCAGTTAGCTAAAACGGCAGTTTTGGGGGCGTAACATAAAGAGTGCCTTTGTGCCTCTTAACAGACACAAAATGCAATTAAAATGTCTGTGCAACATGAACAGGGCCCTTACATAACAACAAGATGCGTTTTCAACTCAGACATTGTTTAAATTCACCTACCCTGTTAGCTGATAGCTGCCGTCTGGGATGAGTGAGTGTGTTCAGCCAGGCTTCAGTAATAATCATCAAGCAGCAGTTCCCTGTGTATTTGTAGCATATATATCCATTTTGTGTGCGATCCATCTGCCGTTGGTGAATATAGGAGTCTCGGCAGTGGCGAACTGTGTATTAGTTGCGTTAGCCGGGTTAGTAGGCCCGACCTGCATCCTTAGTAGAAGTAGAAGGATGCCGGTCGGGCCTGCTACACGGAGCAACAGCTCCGTGTTGCTACCACCGATTCGGCTCGTTTTTTTTTGCTATCGACAGTACACTCACATACGTATAGCGATCAAGATTAACGTAAAATTGCCCGGAGTTCTCCTCTTAACATAACTACCAAGATAACATGACGTGTATTTGTATGTGATGTACTTCCCCATCGATAATGTGTGAATTGCCATGAACACAATCATCTAAGATGCACCAGAAACAAGGCTTGGTTAATAACTCAAACCGAGAACCAAGACACCGCTTGATTACATTAAACTCGAGCGGCCGGTTGCGCGGTTACATTCGGCCTCGTTCAGTAGCCTGCAGTGTTGCCAACTTAGAGACTTTGTCGCTAGATTTAGCGACTTTTCAGACCACCTTAGCGACTTTTTTTCAAAAAAGCGACTAGCGACAAATCTGGTGACTTTCTGTAGAAACGTCACCAGTATTGTCCAGCGAGCACGCAAGGTATTTCTCTCCTGTAGCCGCCAAAACAGTCTTCTGTTTTGTGACAGAGGAGCAGCGGAGCAGCCTCTCCCCTCTCTCCTCATGTGCAGCAGCACTGCGCACTGTGCGCAGTGCTGCTGCACAGGCAGGTAGAAGGAGAGGGGGGGAGAGGGGGGGACAGGGTGTGCGGGGGCCGGTGTAGGTAGGAGAGACAGCAGGACGCAACGGGAGAAAGACGCCGCTGAACTGGCCTGGACCTGGGCAAGCCAGCTTTCTTTGAGAAATTCTTTATCGATCTTTTTCCCTCCCTTTGTAAAATTTCATCTTTTTACTTAAAAGATAGGCTACCTAAGTAATAATTCTAAGGTAAAATAAATTCCTGTATTTAATTTGTGATTATTTGGCTAAAGAGTTCTATTTCTTTCTATCTACCTTGCTAACACAACCACTAAGCTTTATACAAATGATTGCGTAATGACGTCAACAATATGCAAATGAGCGTATGACGTCATCCAACGACTTTTAGCGACTTTTGGAGCTGGTGCTAGCGACTTTCATTGGAAAAGAGTTGGCAACACTGGTAGCCTGGTGCGCGGTCTAGGTAGCTCATTTCCTGATTGATTCTACCACCACCACTCCAGTGGAGGCGCTAATGAGCTAGATTACTACACACACAGTAGCAGAAGAATACCAGCTACACACAACAGCACGAATGAGGTAAAAGAAAAAAACAGGAGTGAGTCGGTTCATTGACGTATGGCACTCAATTCTCCCGGTTCAGTGACATGAGTCGGGTTAATTAACCGGCTCTTCGGTCAGTTCGTCAACACTACTTTTTACTTGCTTCAGTCTCTCCTGCAGGTGATCTCTTTCTTTTTTCCCTCTCCACCTGGCATTTTCCTCTCTACAAACACATTACAACACTATTAGAGCAACAAATACAGTCACACCCAAACAATGCCTTGCCAAACATCAGTTGAAAATAGATTTGTATGCTAAGATAATGCTAGCTACCGCTTGCTAACGTTAGCTAGCATTAGCTAACATGACCTAATTCTAAAAGTTGTCTTAAGCAAAATCCAAAAGCTATAATGCACAAATGGAATTCAGTCATATCCAATAATTTCCTTGCCAAACATCATTTCCAACTTGATTTGTATCATATTCTAAGACTAGTTACTGCTAGCTAACGTTAGCTAATGCTAACTAATGTTAGCTAGCATTAGCTATTTTTAAAAGTTGTCTTCAGCAGAATCCAAAAGCATGATGGACACTAACCATGTTAACGAGTAACAACATTTGATTTGGTACAATAGTTCATATCGAACAATACATAAGCAAACTTAACCGATCATATGGGTCCCAAGGGTCCAGAAATGAGATGTGTCCGTGCAATACGTTGGTCTATCACCCGATGATCTCCCGGTCAACCAAAAATCGCTGGATTTTCCATCATATTTCCAGGTCAACTATATGTCGATGGCTTTTCAACAACAGGTCGTTTCCCGGTCAACTCTAAATTGATGACTTTTCAACACATTGGCAATATCGCCCAGTAAACCAACGATGTTGGCTTGCTGTCTGGGAAGTGTTTGATTGCGACTATCAAGCGTGCACCCAAACAAGTATTACTCACGGGGAGAATCTACCTGAAGCCGTTGCTATCTCACAATCCTTACTGTGAACATCTATCAGTAGAGGAGCTTACAAACCATGCCTTCCAGCAGTACGTCCATCCGCTGTCTGAACAGCATTGGATGGCTTTCCAGATCCATGAGAAAACCTACAGGGATTGCTTGAACACCAGCCGGTAGCCCGAGCAGAAGTTTATTTCCTCCAGCGATCCAGGAAAGTGGATAACGCTCGCGATATTGCTTAACGGAATATTTTTCAAGAACTTTTTACAGCGGAAAGCAACAGTGGTAAACCTTTCGGATTACAAATCCTGAAATATGTGGCAAGAGTCCTGAAGAAGTTCCCGCTGATACGGCCTCATCCCACACAGGCTTTAACAGCTGACTGGTTTCGCGGACAGCTGGGTTACCTGCGTGAAACCATCTTGCCCTCCCTGGAGACAGAAGCGACCTATATGGCCAGCGGCGCAAGAAGGTGAGCAGGAATAAACTCGCACATCTTTGGCAGTATAAAAGATCTAAAGCGATTCAAATCATCCTCAACCTGCACCTTTGATTCCAGCATGGAGGAGGCTTTCTACACCAAGGTAGTTAAATACCAACCACTCCTAAACACCATCTCAGAGCTAGGCTATAAGTGCAGACTACTCGTTTTCATATTTGGTAGCCTAGGCTAGGACACACACACAGGTTGGTAGTAAGAGGGCTGCAACAACTTGGGATGGCCAAAAAGAGAGCTAAACACCTTGCAAAGTACTGTGCCATATCTGCTATTATTGGCAGCTGCCACATATGGCGGAGACTTTGCTACTTATACCCTTAAGAACTGAGTATTGTGCTTATTAAGTGATATTGTGAACCCTGCTGCATGCCACTTGTCCATGAGTTTGCGTATGTATTGTACTGCATCTGTAATATTTTTGTCCCTGTACCATTTTTCTTCATGTGGACATAAATAAATGGTTAAAATGTGTCGATATGATTCAGGGTCTCCAGGTCCCTTGCTGGGATGACTGGCTCTAATCCTCCTTTACTTCAGCCGTGTTACTCGATAACTCCTGCAAGTGCCCATATCAGTAGACACAATTACACTTTGTAGTCTTGCCAACACACTTCCTATTGTGAGAACAGTATTTGTGGAAGAAACCACAAGGACAGCACATGACAACACTGTCATCCCAACGCAGTGACATTGTCTCTGTAGCTCGTAGCTGTATCCTGACTCAGTAGTCAGATGATGGATCATTCTCTGTGAAACCTCTTCCTGATGTTACTCATACGGCACTGCACAGCTGTTGTGTCATGGCAGCAGTGAAGAGGGTTGTCTGTAAGGGGTTGTTGTTTTTGTGCTTAAATGCACTATTGAGGAAGCAGAAATGAGGAAAATCTGCTACACCACCAACCCAGTCTGGCTTTGACCCTTGACCCTGGTAGTTGCTTAGGTTTATTTTTACCACACTCATTATAACCCATAGTGTTTATAAATGTCAGCAAAATGCATGAAATGTCAATATATATGTACACTAATGACAGTAGCTGAGTAGAGTAACATCCTTGGCTCACTCCAGCACAGCAGTGCCAGCCAGTGGCAGAGCTAACAGGAGGCTGTCTAGCTAATTGCTTGTTGTTGTCATACTCTCTGTTCAGTTAGCACAGCCACTAGGCTGCCAGAGCACCCAAACAATGAAAGAGAATTGTATTCATGCAAATGCAGAAATGGAAAGCTGACCGGATTTCACTCTCAGTGATGGGAGCTGTAAGGTAATTCAAATTAATTAGCATAATTGGATAGATTGCATCTAGCATAGTAGTCGGTAGGCAGACATTATGGCAGGGCTCCGGAGCGTGAAAATAGCCTGCTCATGCCTGCATCTCTGGTGTACTTTTTAAAGGTCTGCTAACTATAAATGCCCACTTCCTGTCCTCCTTTTCTCTTTACAGCAATTGATTCTGTAGAGAGGTGACACTTAAGCCTGTGCACAAATTCAATTTAGGGTTATTACCCCATATCAGTGATGTTCTTGCTAATTTGATTGCGTCCAGTGAAGTATCCTTTTAAAAACAATCGAGAACCGGCTCAACAAAGATTGGTTTCGCCGCAATGCATACATAATGACCAGTCTCTTTTGGCTTGCCTCTGTTTCACCGTTTCCCAGCTCTTCTTTTCTCACAGTGCGCTCATTGAAACAGAGTGCATTACCCAACAAGCACCTCATGATTATTTCAACAAGTCCTAAAAATGCTGCCCTGTGGGATTGTTAAAAAATTGATATGGTTAATATGCCGAGATTGCAGATCTGGAGGGTAAGAGGGGCCTGGAGCCATATGTGTGTCTAGTGGGCTGTGATGAATGGGTTGAACGGATGCTGATCTGTGCTTGGAAAGCATCACAGCTACTGAATTGCTGAGGAAGCAACGCAGCAGCTGACACAGGGAGACACCCACCTCCAGGGTGTTGCCTCTGTGATGTGGCGTGGTGATGTCAGGCACAAGGGCTTTGTCATCGAGACAACGCACAGCTGGTGACAAACTGACCCATGCTTAACCTCGCATCACTTCTGATGCATTAAGCCGTGAATCAGCAAAGGATATGGACCTGTGAAAGAGCAAAAAAAAATAATTTCAAAAGACAGCAGATGGAAAACACCTGCCTCATCAGAGAAATACCAAAAAATATCCTCTTGGTCTTCCTCATCTACTCTTCCTGGCTCCTCTGTAATGATGGTCATAGTGGATGTAGCCTGCCATGATGAGAATTTAGCTTCACTCAAGTCAGATCTGACCCCATGACACTTCTGCTACCTTGCTAAACTTCCCTTTGCGCCACACCGCTAATCCCTTTTCCATCACCAGCCTCCTGCTCATCAAAGGCTCTCTGTCTCTCAGGCTCATAAGCCAGAAGCTTGTCTTTATCTGCCCACTGTTCTTCTTCAGCTGGAACTATTATCTTACAGCCGGAGCCCATTAACAGGTTATTGACGGGATATGAGAAGGCATACATCCATGAAGGAAGCAAGACAGAGGGAGCAGAGATAGGGAGAAAGAAACAGCGAAAAAAGAGATAATAGCACAATATTGAGTCCCATCTTCATTTATGACATTGCTGAAAATAAGCAAGTCAGAGTTCTTGTCTTCCCTATCTGCCATCACCTGTATCTCTCCCTGAGTGAGGTCATTCACATTCCATGATGAGTTCCTGGTGCAGAAATGGGAAAGGAAGAGATTATGTTCAGAGCTTAATGTTGAAAGTGACCCTTTTACACCGCAGAAGGCTTTAAATCTCACTTAATCCCATCCATATTGTGCCTTTTTTCACTGAGGGGCCATTTGAAAACTGCTGCTCAAGACACAGACTCTTTTTCAGGTTGCTAATTTTCAAACCAAATCATGCTTACTGTGCACACACCCATCGCTCCCAGATGATTTTACAGGAAGTATTATGGACATCTACATCTGCTCCTGACGGCATGAAATCAAAAGCTAGCTTTTCCCTCAGACTTTTACATGGATTGGTTATATCATAAGAATAATTGGTATGAAAGGGCTCACTGATCCTTTGAGCAAAATCCTTTGATGTCCAGATGCTGCAAAATGTCCCGAGTGAAAATGTTTTGCGCTGCAGTTAAGTTCTTTAACAGAGGGGGGCAGTGTTGTTAAAGCATATTTCTCCTGCTTGTCTTTTTGCCCGACTAAACCCTAATGTCATTGCAGTCTGTTAGTATTGCACCTGTTTACTTTGCTGTGTCAATATTTCCCCCTCCAGTGCTACTGCTTGATTTTCCTTATGTGTGAAATCATATTAATACTTCCTCCTCCCATGTCATAGGTTTCAGCAGGGTTTTAGACATACCCTCTAAAGATGTGTTCTTATTGTATATATTATTTAACAAATGGCTCCACTGATGTGTAAATAGCTCTGTTCACTGTCTGTCATTCAATGTGACAGTGAGGAGAGGCTGTGAAGTGCTAATTATTGTGTGTTGATATTTGTCAAAAGTTGGAAGTTGTATTTGCTTATTGAGCTGGAAGACCCTGACTTTGGTATTGAACTGTGTGTGTGCTGGACATCAATATGTGAACCTCATCTAAAGTCAGTGAATTGTGAAAATAATCTTTGCAGAAAACTGCAGAAATTACTTACTTAAAAATCTCTGCTTTCCGTTATATTGTGTGTGTGTGTGTGTGTGTGTGTGTGTGTGTGTGTGTGTTTGTACCGACCTGTGTACCTGTGTGTACAAGCACTGTGTACACGGTGTGTATTTGACTGTTGCTGGTCATGCTGATGGGAACCTCGCTGCTCCAGAGCAGCTTTGTTACAGTGTCTCCACTGTAGTGTCAGAGTACCTTGTGTCCAATTCCTCAGACAGTGTTTTGCTGTGGAGCTGTCAGAAGTCATAAAGGTGTGGAATATCAATTCATTCTCTGTTTCTGCATGAAACTGTGTGTGGGGACAGTGTGTGCAACTCGATATTACTTGCAGTTTATTGATACTGATTCAATTGTTACTGTTTACTGATTAACGCCAATGCTCACTAACATTGTACTTTTACCAGTTTCCCTTACCAACAGCACTGTGGAAGACTAAGGCAATCCATTGGAATACTTGTTTAATCACTTGTTACTGCTTCTACACAACATGTTTTGCGCAAAATCATTCCTCTCTAGTTATTAAGTCAATAAACGACAGCAGAAATGAAATAACCATCATTTAAATATCTGACTCATACAGAATTGATCATTATCTGAACTGATCAGTATTTTTTTCCCAGAAGGGATAAACTGAGAGAATCTTGCAAACTCACTACCTTTGGAGCATATCGTGGCTCTCGCTCGGCTTATGTCTTTGGATATAAATGAAGGATGATCAAAAGAATTTTAGCCTCTTGAGAAAGACACAATTTTTCTCAAGTCCTCTCTATTGAGTTGGTTTAATTTGAGTATTGTAGGCTTTAATGTGGCCATAGGAGGCTTGATTTAATGTCCGTTAACGGATTACAAAGTGACCAGTTTTCACAGTGGAAAAAAAACAAACAAATGATCATAAACACTCTTGCAGCATACTCACACATGTATCCTCAGTATATTGTCATATTATAGCCAGACCCCTGCTAAATACATACTTACATACATAATGCCTATCTACATAACTAGATTGACTGGTGAAGGCTACAAATCTCAGTCCAGTTATCTGATGTTGTGCATGTGGGTGTGTGCATGTGCACTCACTAGATTTTATTTACCAACAGCCTTGCACGTCACCCTGCAAGCACCCTCCCTTTAAAAGCTGTAATCCTCCTGCTTACATCCCACGCCCTCCCTGTCTCACACTCAGCCTCCATGCTCACCTCATGTGCCTAGCTAGCATCAGTTCACTATACAAATAACATGGTTGAAGCAAATCCAGCAGCACACCTAATGAAGGCATGATGAAAGTTGGTGTTGATACTGACAAGGGTGTGGGTAGTCTTGAAAGTAGAGTGGAGAGCAGTGTGAAGATCACTTGCAGCGTTTTCTAGCCAGCCCTGTGCCTCGCTGCTAAGCAGGGCCTGTTGCCAGCGCTCAGGAAGGCTGTAATGAGTTTATTTCATGTCGGCTGTGAAAGTGCCTGTCTCTGTCTCGCAGGCACTCAAACAGAGCTGAGGCCCATAAACACAAAGTGCAGTGTGTAAATCCCCACAGCCTGACGTCTCCCAGCCTGCCCTCTATGGCTTCTGAGCATCTCTTTATCGAGAGGGAGAAGGGAGAGGCGAGATCCCCACTTACTCCTGAGAAGACACCACGGGCCTGGCTACAAGGTGCTGCCCGGCCCCTTAACCAAAGACCACCTGTGTAGTTATCTTTAACCTCTGCTACTTACACTTGTCTCTTTAGAGAATGCATGTTTTTTCATGTTGAGAGCAGAGCTGAGGAGAGACGATCAAACAGTCAGCTACCATACAGAAGATGCTGTTTGGTGTAAACAGCAGCAGATCAAAAACAGCCCAAGTGCGCAGTGATTCGCTTTGGCTCGTGGTATTTCACCTTTGACGAATAGGACATCAGATGTGCGCTTTCCATGACGTCAGCCGGCCTAGCTTGCCCTTCTCTCCTGTCCAATCCTCTCGATACAATGCAAAATGCTCCCCTTGAATTCCCTTTCCAAGCAATGGTCGGTGTCTCTACACAAGGTCCCTGTGTAGAGCTGCATCCTCCCAAGGCCTTGGAGCTAGTGGTAGGTTACCGGTTAAAGAAGCAGTGAGTGAAAGAGGAGGAGTGAGGCAGGGATATGGACTGAGAAAGGGGGGGTTTCTATCTCTCTCTCCTCTCTGATATGGCTTTGGTCCCTGTTGAGGGATTAGTGTGTGAGGCTCCACCACAGCCTCTTCCTTGACTTGTTTCCAGATATTATCTTTAAGTGTGAGCTCAATGTCGGCCTTTCTCTCTGTTTCCCTCTTTCCCTTCCCCCTTCCTGGTGTGAGTCATACCAGGCTGCTCGGGGAGTGATTTAATTGCTCTCTCTCCTCCTCCTTCAACATGCACGTCTCGGAGAGGGCTGTCACTGACCCTCCACTCCTACAAAAAACTACAGCGACCTATTCATTATGGCAAAGGTTGTGCCACCTCCAAAGACAGCATAAATACACACTCCAGAAATCTGCTTGATTATCCCTTCCTATTGATGGCGACACAGTACCGGCCGCTCCTGCCATGCTTTGCCCTGATAACTCCTTATTATTGTCTGCCGTGCTGTAGCCCAGCTGAGTCAATGTGGGCATAATACGGATGATAGAAAACCCCCACAACACCAGAAGAGCTTTTGTAATCACAGTGAAGGAAAACACCCTCTGCTGCTCACACCAGGGTGGTCAGAGAATTGTTGTGTGACTGGCACTTGGTTGGTATAGAGGCTTTGATTTGCTCCAGGTCAAAATTATGAAAAACTATGATAAATTATGTTACGTTTTAAGTTTTATTCAAAACATGGTAATGCCATTGATTAGTCACACAATGTTTCCTGTTTCTACTTTAATGTGATGCAATATTTGAGGAGGAAATAATATATCTTCTAGAAGTGCCCATCACTTAAATGTGTTTTTGTTTTGAATGTTTTTAAATTGTAAAATGATTGTGTCATTCACTATATAAGGCTTTCCCTGGGCTATTTTGGCCCAGACACCCAGGTTTAGATGGGGCATGGGGTATTTGGACAGCGATCTGTGCATTTTTCTGTCCCACGTGTCTGCACTTGTGAGGTTAGTCAGTAGGTGGCACTGTTCCTACAGTCGAGCAGGTTGTTTGGGGTGTGATGTGGAGAGGCTACCTAGCTGGGAATGGCTGAATGTGATTGAAAATAGGTCTGCCTTGACTGAGCAGTACCCATCCATATATGAACTCACTCAGATGAAAGACTTGTTTGTTGTTAATAGGGGAAGTAATTATTGCACCTCTGCAGCAGTCAAATCACCTTCACAGCAAAGCGATTCAACATTGACATTGGCTGTCTGATAGGCAGAGCTCAAAAAGGGGTGAGGAGGCTAATATGCCGCTGTGATTATAACAATTAGAGAGGCTGAGCATAAAGTAGAGTGTATTGCTCCAAGGGCCGACTGGCTTTTTTCTCTCCCCTGTGATGCTGATGAGTGTTTCGGAGTTGTAAAAAGAGCAGACAGGGATCAATGGAGAATGCTGACTCTTGAGAATACTATGGATGTACTCTGGACTGCCTGAGATGGCTACTAATCCAAAATGATTATGCAGTGTACTCTTTGCTGTTGGCCTAGTCTAGACAAACGACACACAAAAGTGCAAACACACACACAAACACACATGCATGTGCACAGAAAAATCAGCTGCCTTTGAGTAGAAGCGTTTGGTGAAAAGCAGAGTCACCTTTCATTACCACAAAAGCACACAGTTCTACCCCTCACACACACACACCCCAACAGATATTTTTTTTTAGATTTAACCAACAATTTAACTAAAGTTATAAAGATGTTGTTGCTTCCTTCGCTAAGTTTTAGCACACTGAGCCATCGCCAGGAGGTAAAGCCAATAGGAACACAAACAAAGTCCTAGTGCTTACCTCCCGATCTCTCCTCTTCATTCCTCTCTACGCTATGGTAGCTATGCTACCACGCTGCGCAAACAAAATGGATGTTTCTGAAGCAGTTTCTGCATATATTTCAAAATACTGCATTGATTTTCTTTTTCAAAGACATTACAATTTTGAGTAGATGTCAGTCTGTCACATTTGAACACAGCACACTGAATTAATGCTGTGATTCAGTGAATACTGTACTAGACCTGAACCAAATTCTATTTACTAATACTGTTATTGCCTATTTTAGACTACCTAGGTTACAGGTTGGTGGTGTTATATGATTGACACAATGAAGACCACAGAGTCAAGATATATTTTTCTTTAATATATTTTGAGACAGCTTACAGCAAAACACACCCCTCTCTACTTAGATAAAAACACAATTGTTTAATTCAATTCAGGGATTTTTTTTTTTATTGACATCACTTATATGTCCCACCTCCTCTCTTATAGCTGTGTTGGAATTGACCGTCCCGGAGCAGCCAGTGGTGGCGCTGCACGGCAGTGATGCCACACTCAACTGCTCCTTCAGCCACGCCAACCCCTTCAACTTGTCTGATCTGAGCGTCTTCTGGCAGCTGACAGACACCAAACGCAGTGTGCATGGGTACTGGGGGGGACGCGACCAGCTGGTGGACCAGGCCGAGAGCTTCGTCAACCGTACCAGCCTGTTCCCCGCCCAGCTGGGCCTGGGCAACGCTTCACTCCTGCTGAGCAGGGTGGTGGTGGCCGATGAAGGCAGCTATACCTGCTTCGCCAGGGTGCAAGACTACGGCAGTGCTTCTTTGCTGCTGCAGGTGGCCGGTGAGTCAATCTGTGACAACCATGACATGTGCAGAAACAGATTAACATGCACATGGACACTAATAACCAGTGGCACGCACAAAGTAGATACACACATTGCCAAAAAAACACTGCCCTAACAAGGGACGGGCTGCAAATAAGCTAAATTAACATTTATAAATAGTATTTACTTAAATTCTCTTTCAGAATCATTTTATCAAGCAAAAATGTCAGAAAAAGGGCAACCTTAAACTCACAATTTCCTACCACCCAAGTTTTTTACATTTTATAGTTCAATGATAAATTGATGTGTTTCTTCATTTAATTCCCTTATTTTAAAGCGCTCCAGCAATTTAGTATAGCACTTCCATAAAGTCGGGGGATTCACAAAAGACAGATTTCAACATTTAAGCCCAGATATCTGAATTTTAGTCCGTGGTAGGGATAAAGCCAAAAAATGTTCTACATTTCCCATGATGCAACCTAGCATCTTTTGTTAGGAATGCCCATATCTTTACAACTCCACTGCCAGTCTGTAATGCAGGCTGCATATAATTTCTCTACAAGCCTGAGCATTGGTTAACTTATCATAACTTCTCTAGAGCACAGAAAACATTATACAATTGTTTTCACACACACACACACACACACACACACACACACACACACACACACACACACACACACACACACAGACTGATGACCTTTTCTTACAGAACAAATGGCAAACAAAAAGACAAAAAAAATCATCATCCAGGAAGAAATACTACTATTACTACAAATACTAACTTAATTTCACAGACCATATTTGGACATGGGAGGCCTCCAATTTGTATTACAATGTAGTTATAATGAAATTAAATGATCGCAAAAGTTAAAGGTCAAAATTTCATTAGCAGGCGCTTCATAATTTTTCTCCACACAGAACTATTATATGGAACAATGAATTCATAACCAGACATAATAATTCTTTATATCTACAACACTGGGTTGATAGGAATTTCTTAGACTATACCTAGTGGAATTCTTCAACTAATGAAATGTCAAGAATTGCAAGAATTGGATCCAACCTTATTTGTTAATGGAATAAATATTAAAAGTCATAAATGTACCAATAAACATATAAGGAATTATTTCTACAGCAAAAGGAAAATCACTCCATGGGGGAAATTAGTTTGGAACTCTTTTTATTCTAACATTCATTGGGAATCAACATGGCTTCTACCGTACAAATTTGTTATCCCCAATAAACTGAAAGAATTACATTTTAAAATACTGCACAATAGTTATCCCACTAACACATTTGTTTCAAGATGTGTTAGTATTTCAAATACTAACACACACACACACACACACACACACACATGCACACACACAGACACAGGTTTATTGTATGAAAGTAAGACATAATATAATGATAATGATAATATAATGGTCCCATGAACTAAAACACATGTAAAATTTATGTTTTAAGGATTCTTTCTGTGCAGTATGTTCAATACATTGCCTACATGATGGATAAATGCTGTGTCATTGGCTAATGTTTGCATCATAATTTCTTTTTCCACTTTGAATTGATTGCATTAAAAGTGATTTGAGCTCAGCACTTATACACACATATACACTAATGGCACACAATAAAATGTATTATACAATTACCTATGGAGAAGGTGATTTATGATCATTTCTTCTCACAAGACGTGAGCAGGTGATAAACAGTTTCCTCAGGGCTGCTGAGCAGTGCTTTTGGTCAATGAATGCTGATTGTGGTCTGTCATGGTCAATATCTGCTGACTTTGATTATTAGCTGTTGTTACGGTCAATCAGCCATCACTAACATCTTCTCTGCTGTTTGACTACATCGCCCACCTTCACAGCTGAGAGCCTTTTATTTATTTATGATGATACTGTGTGCCTTTTTCTTCCTTCTCGCATTTCTATATCTGTTGTGCGATTGTTCCTGTATTCTCCAAGGATGGATGTACATTAGGCGGTGTTAATGAATAACATTTTTTTTTCATGACTGGGGAGAGGGAAAACATTGTCTCCAGCAGTGACAAATTGGTTCCATTTTATGCATTAGATTTATAGATGGTCTATTTTTAGCCAACATTTACAGTTAACATTGTACACTTCCTTCATGCTGTGCTGGAAGAAAATGAAAGGAGCCCTCAATGGAAATGTGCCTGTCAGTCAAATGGACAGCTGGGGAAGTTAGTGTGTGTACCACGCTAAATCTATCTTTGTGTTGAGAGTCCACTTTTCAAAAAGCAGCTCAGGCAAACTTATTTCATCTCGCTCTCAGCTCCACCCCATTGTTTGTTGTGCAATGATTAGTTCTGGGAATACAGCAGCCTATTTCTCTGCCACCTCTATACTCATGTTTTAGCTCAAGGGATTGAAGAAGCGTGATTTCAACCGAGGCGGAGGATTCACCCCTCACCTCCATCCCTCTACGCTCTTTTCATGCTATAGGTTGAGTCGTCCCAAATCTCTGAGCCTGCCAGTTTTCTCCTCGGCCTGCCCACCTCCACCTCCTCCTCCTCTGGGAGTGGCTCAGGGCTTTGGGTCTCTAGAGAGAGTGGTGTTAAGAGTGTAGTGATGCAGCATCGGGATGTGCCACAGATGCTGTATGTGTCTGTGGGATCTTAAGCACTGTGTTATGCTAAGCTCCCTAAATATAATTAAGAATTTAATGGGAATCATGTCAAACAGTTCCCAGGGTGACTGTCACTGCAGAGAATCTAACTAAATTCAGTATGTGTCTACTGCTCCCTTATCCCCTCTCCATCCTCACATGCCCTTACCCACCCCATACCTCACCCCTCTCCTCCTCCTCTTTCGGTGTACTTTTCTTCCAGCCCCCTACTCCAAGCCAGTAGTGACTTTAGCGCCTGAATCCAACCTGCGACCAGGAGATGAGGTGGCCCTGACTTGTGTGGCCTACGGGGGTTATCCTGAAGCTGGCGTGGTATGGCAGGATGGGGCCGGGCGCAACCTGACGGACAATATCACCACTTCATTGGTGGCCAATGAGGAAGGGCTATTCTCTATGACTAGTGTGCTGACAGTTGTGCTGGAGCCCAATAGCAACTACAGCTGCGGACTGATCAATCCACTACTGGGCGAGGAGGGCTACGCCTTTGTCACAATCACAGGTGGGTCTTCATCTCTTTTTCTCTATAAATAGCTTCTAGGTCTTTCAGTCAACGTTGTCACCTCCATTCTGGTGTAAAGTAAACAAGCTAATATTCACTGGCTTCATGCAGTGTTTGAATGTTACCAGCTCAGACTAATCTTGTTTTCAGTCATGCATAAGCAGTTTCTTATTAACGTCTCGTATGGTTTTGTGAATCAATGTTTCCTGCTAAGAGTAGCCTAACAGTTCAGCTCCAATGAAAGGAATGAGAAATGATGTAATTAGGGCTGAACGATTAATTGCATTTGCGATAATATCGCGATATGTTAAAACGCGATTTCCTAATCGCAAAGGCTGCGATTTGGTCACATGACTCGCGAGAGCAAATCAGTCTGCACTCCGCAGAGAAAGCATCAACTTAGCACGCTAACGCTACACTGTACCTTGAACTGATTTCTGTCATTCAAACAACTCTGAGTTGTAGTTTAAAACTTTTACAGCCATTTTAATAAAATGAAGGGTTTTATTCTGGTGGTTCGAGTCCATACGTGCAGTTAATGAATACAGACACGCAGAACTGAAGGCTCGGTTGGCAACTAGCTCTGATTAGCGGTTAGCTCCGGTTAGCGGTTAGCTCCGTTATAAAGATATGAGTGGAGGAGCTGCCACTGAGAGGGGTAACAACCAGACTCTGATAAATGACGTTCGGGGAGCTTCCACAGCAGCGTGGCCGCGGTGTTTCAGCGGTTTTATTAGTACAGTTAATCCCACGGCAAGAACACCAGCAACTAGCTAACGTAACAATAGCTTCTCTGAACAAGTGCACTCGGCAGCACGCAACTTCCCGAGGGGGAGGGGCTGGAGGCAGCTCCTCTGTGCACTGTAAAAAAAAAAAAAATACACTGTGTGTGTGTGTGTGTGTGTGTGTGTGTGTGTGTGTGTGTGTGTGTGTGTGTGTGTATATATACTATAATTTTACTTTTTTAACTGTCTAGTGTGTAATTGTGTGTTGTTCATACTATAAAATGATTTATTGTTTCTTTGTTGAATAATACAGAAGACAAAGTTTAAAAAAATAATCGAATCGAAATCGCAATATTTGGGAAAAAAATCGCAATTAGATTATTTTCAAAAATCGTTCAGCCCTAGATGTAATGTCCAATTATGGTTCAATAAATGTAACCCATCAAGTGTTGTGCATCGTTAAATTAGATCAGTGGGTGATTATTTCCCTAAGGATAGTCAAATAGCTATACATCACATATTTCAAAAGGTGATACAGTAATAAAAGATTGTGCTAGATGTAGTGATTGCTGTCTCCTAGCAGCTGTCAGCAGGGAATTATTGATATATGTTTGCCTTTCTCTGATTGATTGTCATCTTGAGCTGGGTGTGTGGCAGTACCTCTGTGACAGGTCTAATGGTCTCCCCAAGCTGGCCACCATCCCCACCCACTGCCCATGTCCCCCTGGCCCTGCTGGTGTACTCTATGTGTTAAGTGCAAGAAGAGTGCCGTGTAAGGTGGGCCAAGGCTGGGTCTCTAATGGGAGCAGCACTGTGTGAAATGGCTCATAAATAAGTGGAGGTGGCCTGAGCCTGCTCTCTGGGCTGGAGCTGGTGCTGGTGCTGGTGCTGGAGCTCGGGCTGTTGAGGCGGAGGTTGAGGCGGAGGTCAGGGAGTGCTGCTCCACTGGGCTGGGAAATGACTGTGCTGTCTGGAAACAGGATGGCCGATTGGCAGGGCAGGCTTGCTGGACGACTGAGGGAGGGTGGCCTTTCTAACAGTTTGGTTGGCCTCTTTCAAAACAGCTCAGATAACCAGTCCGAGGGACCATGGGGGAGTGGAAAGGTATTAAACACATGAGAATGAAATATGACTGTAAGGTAACAGTGGTAAAATAGTCTGTGGCTGCTATAACCCTTTGACCTTTGCGGATTGATGTACTCCTTCAGGTACGGTTGAAATAGATATGATTGTTTTATTAACTTTAATGTCAACAAAATTTTGACTGAGTCATCTGGATTGGCAATTGAAATGCTTGTCATTTTTCAGGGTGGGTGAGTCAATGTAAATCAGTGAGAATTCCGTGAAATTTTCTTTTTTTTTTTCTTTTCTTTTCTTTAGTCCCATAGAGTTTAAAACCATATATGACCATATATAATTTTTTTAGCCAAACCTTTTATCCCATGATGCTGGGTTTTTACTTTCCTGTTTTATTTTGTAGAGTCACGTCCAATGTGTAATGTCTTGTTTGACTTCCTGCCTTGTGTTTTTTGTGTCTAACCTGCAACTCCTGAAAACATGACATTTTAACTCTACAAGTTGGTTGCCTGATGGTGGAATTTTGACATTTCAACATCAGTGGTATAGCCAGCAACACTCAGTTATATACAAAAGTTAAATCCTCCTACTATTAGATGACTTCACAGTGCAAGACATGGAGGCTTGCTCTTCGGGGATGCAATAATGTCGTCATAGTCCAATCTCTCTGCCATCTGTCTTAAATCTGTCATAAAGTAGCGACAAACATTTAGGACTACTTGTCAGCATGGATGCCCTGCTGTGCCATGTGGAGAACAGGCGTTCTACCGTGCACCCTGTCATAGACAGTGTGACAATTGCTCTTAGTGGTTGAATCACTGCAGGGAAAGGACAAGAGTCCAAACTCTCTGTGAGTGATGGATTGGCAGTATTCTCCTCCTTGCCTTTTATGTGCTGCACAAAAACTTGTCAGTCTTTTACTGTAACCACATAGTGTGTGCTGGGCAAATGAAACGTTGCACTGTTTTATTTGGATGAGAAACATCTTGCATTGAGTAATCAGTCCCTGATTGTGTAGTCTCGCATTGCCAGACATATCTCCACAGCGCTGCGGAAGAAGGTTTGGCTCTTCCACACAACATTCCTGGATATACACAAACATGCTCTGTTTTTTTTTTTGCATTTCTTAAAACCAATCACAATGATTTTAGGTGGCGCTAAGCTCCGGATGCAGCGACCAGTACTCTGCAAAATAGTCTCAGGAAGGAACTTGTTTTAGAGTATATATGTGTGGAGGTATTAGGATTGTATGGAGCTGTGATCCCTGATTATCAACCATGCCATATACACATGCAGATGGATTTGTGTGTGTGTGTGTGTGTCCGTATGATAAAGTAATGAACAATTGACCCCAAGAAAAGGCCACATACAATAATAACTTAAGTTTACTGTTCACACAATACAGTAACGTGAGCTATAAAAATTAGCTGGATACATGGTTAAACGAAATTTAACCATGTTAATGCAATGCAATGGCATCGGGGGAATTGGGGTAGCAGGCGAGCCATGCTCACTGGCTGTTTTTGAGAATACTACTCATTTTCTTTGTAGTGTGGAGAACCCCCATCTGTACTAGGATAATTTGTGGACTGTTTTGCTTTATCACCAGTGAGATAGCTTCATCACCGACAATCTTCTTCTTTGACTTGAGAGAGGTTACTTCAGCAGCAAAACTTAAAATTCTTCATTCAGCTGATCATGCATGAAACTAACAAAATACTAGATGCCGTTATTAGAGAAGTACTGTACAGGAGCTCAAGACCAGCTTGGAATTCACCCAAGATAGGTTTAAAGAGATGACATTTGGTAATAAGGAGATTTGAAAACGACAATGAATCCAAAGCAGGAAATGGCTAGGATGTTTACAAAGCTGGACTACATAGAAAATCAATGCAGGAGTACAAACATTTGAATTGATGGGATTGCAGTCAGAGATTGCAACCTCAGGAGCAAGGTTAATGAGATGAACAGAATCTTTTTTAGTACTATCAGAGACACACATGGAAACTAGCCTACTTTTTTTAATGATTCTGAGTTGGCTGTTGCAGTATTTATGTTATATAGAATAGATGGCTACAAATATGGTGGCAGAGTTGCATGTTATGTTCAGGAAAACATTTCAGTTCTACAGAAAGATATAAGTACTGACATTGAACTAATATGGCTACTGATTCACCTTCCATACTGTAAGCCTATTCTAGTTGTTTGGTAGAGGCCGCTCAGTTCTAATGTGAAGTATTTGAATTGAATATGTGAAACTCTAGATTTAGTGACAGATGAAAGTAAATATATATTCCTTCTTGGTGACCTGAATATTGATTGGTTTTCTAAAAATGGTCCATCACATAAGAAGTTAATTTCTATGGCGGATGTTTGCAATCTTATCCAGGCTGTGACCCATCACAATGGACTGTGTTATTACTTCAACCTGTATTGAGCATATTTTCACTAACATACGTGAGCTGTGTTGACAGGTAGTATCAGTGGCAATAGGATGCAGTGATCATAATTTGATCAGATTGCATGTATGTGAGGGAAATGATGCAAAGCGAAGTATTTCTTCGAAAAATGGCATGGACAATTAGTGAAGTTAATGGATGAGCATGCTCCACTCAGGTTTATAAAGTGCAGTAGTGCACCATGGATTAATGATGAGGTGAGATCTTTAATGCTTCAGTAACACTAGCATTCCATTTGTGGAAGCTAATGGGGATTAAAATAAAGAATAAAGACCTGGTGTTGCCTGCTAGCTGAGAGTGTTCCCTCTGCTGGTGACATTCAAGTCAAGACTTTATGTAATTCTTAAATCTAATTATAAATTGAGGAATCTCTGTGCATGTGTATGTGCTCTGCTATGAACCCCGGCTCCTGGGTTAAAGTCCTGTGTTATTTGACCCACCCACCACCCCAACCTGCATCCTTACACATGTATTTTTGGTTTTTAATACTACTCTTTAAGGCAGTTACACACCAACCAGACGGCCGACCGTTGGCAGAAAAGGCAGTTGGACTGATCAGTCTCCCCGAGTTGGTCAAAAAAAGTGCCTCGGAACACACCAAAGCGACGAGACGTAATACGTCTCCATAACAGCAGGCGGCGCTAATCTGTATTGTCGCCCAAAACTGAAAACCGGCTGATTGGACAAACGCGTCACGTGGGTTTGTTTTCTCCGGAAATTCAAAGACAGTCTGTTATGGTGGCTTGTTCAGAATACAATCTCATATTGTACTAAAATAGTTCACTGAAATGTGTTTCTGAAAATATTTTAAGCGAGAAATAGGCCATGCAGTTGCTGAATCTGTCTTCATTTCTGATCAACAAAGGTCAGTTTAAAAGATTTTCGTCAGATTTTGAGAGGCTTAGTCACGCTCATTCCGCTCGCCATTTCTGGGTGAGTCCCGACTGCCCTGTCTCCAACTGAGCACGTCAGGTCCGCCAAAATGAGGGCCGACAGCCCCTCGGACGGACGACGGCACGGAACACCGAACAGACTCGAGTCACCGACCTCGCCAGACTGTCCAACGGCCGATTATCGGCCCGGTGTGTAGCTGCCTCTAAAGTTGTCGCTCTTCATATTACATACTCTTACATAGAGGTCGACCGATTCATCGGTTTTGCCGATTAATCGGCACCGATAGTTGATTGGTGGAACTATCGTTATCGGCAAAAATCCATACCGATGGTTGCGTCCGTTGCTGGAGCGGCTGAGAAGCGCGCGCTGTCATTCATTACACAGTACACGAGAGCTGAGAAGGGTCTGCTGGCATCATGCATTACAATAGCGGCCTCTAGAGGCGAAATAAAAACTATCACTGATGCCTCGTGTTGTTTATTTTCGACACGTGTTACTGCGCGCTGCACGGAGAGCACATGCTGTGCGGAGAAGGCTGACATCAGATGCTCGTTTAAAGCATTTTCGGTCATTTCTGCCGCTAACTCCGTGCTACCCATAGACAGTAGGTGCTACCGACAAGGGGATCTCCCATGATGCCTTTGTTTATGTTTTCAACCAATGGGAAGGCAGGTCCGTCACACATTACGCCTTATATGGGCATCCAAGCGAGAACAAATATATATATATATATATATATATATATAGTATAAAGTGGGAAAGATAGATCCCTCCAGGTCAGAGATCGTCTGTTACCGTTCTACAGAGAAGAATGGCGTCACTGTTTTGAGATTGTTTGTCCTTTATATGAATTATAATGCTCATTATGTTTATTTTTGCACTGGATGACTCCAAATATGTAGGAGAACTGTTTAAGACAACACACATGCTTGTGTAGCATTGCTGTGGGTGTAATATCAATAAATATGACATTATTATTTAGATTATTGGCAAAAGCGTCTGGACTTTTTTTGAAACAATGTATGTATTTTGTCAACTGTATGTTATAAATACTATCGGTCGATTAATCGGTTATCGGCAAATACGGCCCAACCTAGCTATCGGTATCGGTAAAATCCACTATCGGTCGCCCTCTACTCTTACAGCGCCGCATCGAGCTGCTGCTATGTCCGGTGCGTCCCATAAAGACGCCAAAGGGTGCCTTTTGTGTCGGCATCTGAGACCACTGACCAAGCGTCAGTATTTGACGACTTTGGTATGAGAACGGGTTGGTACACAAATGCATGTTAGATGAACGACCAGGCTCTTGGGCTCTCCAGCACGTTGTTTTGTTGCCGGCGGTTGCGAACATTTCTCTGCCCGTTCTGCGCGCTGTAGTGGCTTTCTCAGCAGTCTGAGCTGGGTTCCCTGCTCCCCCCGCCTGGTCCACATCGCCACCTGGATTTGTGACAGCTAGACGAAAAAAAGGGGACACACCGAATCCCTAGATGAGCCGCAGTCAAGCCACGCCTGATTGAACCACGCTTATAGTTAGATAAAGTTGTGGGGTTCAAAAATACTGGGAACCAAGCAATTGGCCCGTTCCGAATA
This sequence comes from Sander lucioperca, assembly GCF_008315115.2. NCBI lineage: Eukaryota > Metazoa > Chordata > Actinopteri > Perciformes > Percidae > Sander > Sander lucioperca. Next base: position 12,655,955 of record NC_050175.1, read on the forward strand.
GGCACGCGCTCTAAACGGCACTGCAGTAGTTTAATTACTTCCCCATTATTTAAATTGAGGACAGTTGCACACAATTGGGCAGCTCAGGTCCACCCACTCACACCATTGTCTACGCATTTTATCTGCAACAATTTTATCTATTTAGTATTTTTTTTCAGCAATTAGGCCAAACATCTGCTGTTTCTAACTTCTTATATGTGACTATTTTAATGCTTTTCTTTGTCATATATAATAATAATAACATAATAAACTGAATATCTTTGGATTTTGAGCAGTTGGTCAGACAAAACAAGACATTTGAAGATGTCCCCTTGGTGTGTTGGAAATTATAATGGTCGAAAAAAGAATTAGATCAATCGATAATGAAAGTAAACGCTAGTTGCTGCCCCAATACTGTAAGGATCAAATTCAATATTAGAGCAGTTTATATATACTTTGATTGTCATTTCCTTTAATCAGTGCCATGATCCTGCTGTTCCCCTAATTTAAAAATAATAAAGGAATCAGTCTGAACAGATCCAGTCAAAGAAAGTGCCTAGGAGCAAAATGGCCTGTTAAAGAGACGTCTAGCCAAAAAGCAATGGCGTTATTGAAGTGTGATGAAGTAAAGATTGAAAGAGGGATGGCAACAGGAGCAAATCTACAAATAAACTAGGGAAAACCCTAAATTAAAAAGTGGTGATCATGATTTTCAGCAATTGGACGGACATGAATAAGAGTAATTTCTCTGTAGGAGCACCAGCACAGCTTGATGATGGCCCAAGTTGTTAGTAAACAAACAGAAGATTTACAGTATTTTGTGTGCCGTGATACAAGGGGACTTGTTTGAAATGAAAATATATTTGCATTTGTTTACAACAGCTGGTATGTGCTTAACAGCTTCTGTAATTAAGTTTGACCCAGAAGAACTCTTCTGCTGTAGCAGAGTGTGGAGTGTGCCGAGCTTGAGTTGATATAGGGAACACACTTGCCTGTTGTATACACTTACAAACACAGCACACCACACTCAGAAAGTGGAGAATCCTATTATAACAATGGGTGAAATCTGTTTAAAATTCTAAATGGACTATGAGAGTGAAAAAAATATAAAAACAAAATAAGAAATGGGAGAGTAAAAAGAGAGCGAGGTGGGGGGAGGCAGAGAGTGAACAAGCATGTTACAATTTCACACTCTCCCCAATCTCTGATTGAAAAATTGCAATAGTAATACCAATCTCCCACAAGCAGAAAAGGAGTTTGACAAGGTTAATTTTGAGAAAATGAACCCTTTACCCACACTGAGCAGAGCACTATGTGGGCTGGCATGATCTACTCCTTGAGAGTCTGTGTTAAGTCACCCATGTTATTCTAACCTCTTTTATAGTCACCACCAATTTAACTACCTCACCAGAAGCATCCAGACTGTCAATAGCATATGCACATGCTACATGAACACTATTATCAGGCATTTCAGAGACAGTTATTTTTGTACACACGCCCTGTGGAGTGCCAGTCAGCTTTTAAGCCAAGCTCTGGAATAGGCAGTGTTTTTGTGTTGCTGGGATATTGATAGATTTTGCAGAGTGCAGCAAAGCTTAGTTGCGAGGAGACCCATAGGAACAGCTGGTATTAATGAACAGTCAAATGATGGAAAGGAGCAGCTTCAGACCTCAAATGAACCGTGGCCTGTCTGCTTGCCTGGCCAGCATGCTTGTGTACCAAAATCCCACCTCCCTCTCCTCCTCATCCACCTGTCTTGATGACTGCCCACTGTCTCACACTCCCAGCCTTTTCTGACCCCTTTGTTCTCAAAAAAAGGAATCATGTTTTGGGAGTTTTTGGGGGATCAAGACCATATCCTATCATTTTTTACTGATCCTTTTCTGAATGTGGAGCTTTCTGTGTATCCTATCTACTGGAGCTGTGTGATTGCTGCAGTGTGTTGTCTGATGGCTGGGTTTCAGGGCCTGTCACTGAACACCCCCTCTAGCACCACCCCCACTCCGTCTGCTGGCTCTCTCAATGAGGATGGCGCCATTTCCCCGGCATCACTCTGCTGGCACAGCATTTACAGTGAACAGTGTGCGGATGGAGATATATAGAGTGGGAAAAGGAGGGAGACAGAGAGATGAGGCAGGGAGATAGAGAGATGGAGCTAGGGAGACAGGGTTAGGAGGGGTGAGAAGTGGATGACAGAAAGCAAGATGGAGACAAAAACGTTTGCTGAGCTCAGAGTTGTGGCACTATGGTCTGGCAGGCAGGATGGAGTCGCTAAAGGGGAAGGAGATCACCCCACGTGGTGTGGAAGGCTTTTTGCTGAATTTTACTATCTAGCTGGCATTCTCTGGCTTTCACTTGGCAACAAAGTGGCTCAGTGGTTAGCACTGTTGCTTCACGGAAAGATGATCCCAGATTTCCGTCCCAGTCCCAGTCCCAGTCCCAGTCCTGTCTGTGTAGCATTGGCTTGCTTTGCCCATGCAAGTGTGGGTTTCCTTTCATCCCGTGGTTTCCTCACACATTCAAATTTCCTATAGTTTATAGTCCTTATGGTAAGTTTTTCTATATTTTTTAGCCCAGAAGACAGAATATAGGTGGCACCACTGGATGAAATTGGCTGGGCCATATTTTACTTGCTGTGAATCAATGTTGTGTGTCCTTGTTTGTCAAATGTTTTTTTAACCAACTGTCATGGACCCTCACTCAGCGCACCTTTGCTGCTATTATTAATCCCCCTGAATCTATTAGAGTCCACACTGTCCAAAGGATTGCCCAACTCAGTCAGCCCCATCAAAGGCCCTTATGCAGGAATAAACATGGTCTCTTATTCCGTGTTTATTCCCTTGCACAGGAATGAAGATACACAGAATCGCTGAGACTTACTGTGTTCTTTTCCCCCATGTCTTTGAGACCACATTCTAACATTTCCTCAGTTTTCTGTCAGATCCTTCCAGATTCCTTCAGTCTTTTCTAATGTGACTTACTCTACTCCAGGTACAGCATTGTTTTTAATGGGGCACATTTCCCCAAGGTGACTGTTTGTTACTGTATGATTGTGAAGCGTGTGCATAACCTTCACTGGGTAAATCAAGGTTAGAAAACATCTTTAATTGCTAAATAAACATTGACCTTAGCTGTGAAGATGGAATCTAACACTGGTGCTAATTGTAGGTGGTGCGTGAGAGCATTCAGCTATTCATTACACTTAGCATTTGTTTTTTCTTCATTATTTGTGTACCAGCTTGCTTTCTTGCCCCTTTTCCTGATTGTTATTATGTCTTAAGAACTTGATCTTCACATTGCATTGTCATTTAAATAGCTACCTGCCATGCTTACTCAAGCGATAAAACACTGATTCCTCTATTGTTTCTTCTAAGTCCCACAATAAGTGTTTTCCCTGAATATTGTTAAGTACATTATTTTTAACTCAGAATCTTTGAAAATATTGTGTGGCAGTTTGGAACATTTTTGTGTCTTAAATTGGAGTAAAAGCATTGCTGTGCTAGCATTGCCAAAGGGCCAAACAGAAAGATGCAGTGATGTACTGGTTCAAAGGTTCTCTCATTAGAGTAACTGTTGGGATGAAATTGTCGTAATTACAGTTATTACTGAAATATTTTACAAGCATTTTTGCGCTTTTCTCTGGTAGGACTTTCTATCAAAATCTCTGTCAATCAACTTTGGGGTAATATGTTGACGAATATCATGTTTTTGCTTCCAGGTTCTATAACAAACTACTGTGCTGGTCTTTGTTTTCTCGTGAACAAGGTCTAATTTAAATACAATTAACAGAGCCTTCGGAGAAGTAGAAAACAATATAAATGAATCTGTTGTCAGTGGAGCAGCTAGCAGGCAACTTTCCCGACGGAGCACTGTATTAATTAGTGTCCAGTGCACAAACACACCTTCTTTCTCTTGCTGAATGCATGCTCTGTCTTATCAGCAGCCCAGCCAGGGAAAACAACCGAATAGACAGATGAAGTAATGTAGGCAATCTAAAATAAATTCAGGTAGGCAGCAATGGCACCATTGTAAGCACATTAATTCCTATCAGGATTATTAACTCGGGCCACTTGCTGTTGTCAGTGGTCTAAAATGTTGAATGTTCTCTTCTGGGCCTTCATTATAGGAAATTTATCCCTGTATTATGGCCTGGGCAATGTTATTTGTCATGTTCCCAGTCTTACTGTTAGCGACTCTGAGGGAGTGTTTGGTTGGATTCAGTTGTGGGCACTTTCTGGTCTGTGTGCTGCTTTTTTAGAACTCTACAGTCAAAAAGATAAAATGAGCGCCTCCCTTTTGTGCTGGGATTTATTTTCCTTTTATTCTAGTTCCCTCTCTGCCATTTTGACTTTTTAGCATTAAAGGTTTTTTGCTCTTGTTGGGTGTCAAAATGCTTTCTTTGCCACAATTAAAAGTTTAGTATTTATAGTTAAAGTAGTATTTCTTCCTGGATGATATTTTTTTGTCTTTTTGTTTGCCATTTGTTCTGTAAGAAAAGGTCATCAGTCTGTGTTTGTGTGTGTGTGGATATATATATATATGCACATGCATGTACAGTAAGTTTGTGTAAGTACACAAAGCTGTTTTTGTGTCTGTCACATGTACACCTTTACTATATTCCTGTCTTCTTCATGTCAACATGCATGTGATCAAAAACAGGCTCCATCTTTGCTCCGAGACCATCACATCATGGCAGTGTGATCATCAGCAGTCTGACATCATTATGCCCGTCTCCGGCCCGGTGAAAGCCTGTCTCTCTCTGTCCTCCCTCGCTTTCCTTTTCAGGACACTGTATTTATGATGGCAGTAAATGCACAAAAGCCCTCTTTTGTTATTGATCGGGTTCATTTTGATTTGGACTCACAGCAAGGACTATCATTGGGACCGGTGGGGCCCAGCAGTGTACATTTCACACAGCTCCCGCTAAATCCTGTAAGAGGGATTGGTTTCGGGAGGTCTGGCATCAGTCTTGGCTTCACGATATGAAATCATATTAGTTTCAGCTTTTCATAGTCACTGGGAGAATAGCCACCAACAAATGGCTGGGCACACCTTCAAAGTTCGCTTATTTAGTTATTCAGCCCTTTTATTTGATGTTTAAACTCTGCAACTGATAACACCATGAATTATTGTCCTGCAAAGGATGTTTGCAACCTCAGTAAATTGCTTTGTTCTCTGCATGCAAACAGTCCAAATTAGTGGCTGGCGACACACAAAGAGCATTGTCTAGCGATATAATGCGTTTTCAGTTAGGAGGCGTTGAGAGATTTAGCTTATTCTCAGGATAGGTAGCTCTTTTCTTCAATAGCCCTAGAGACCAGTAATTGATTACCAAGTGTGAAATGGAAGTTACGAATGGACTGAGTGTGGCTGTGTCCCAGGGGAGAAGAGCAGGCGTAGTGCTCAACTCGCTCACCTCCGCCTCTACTGACATCTTGACTTCAAAATACGTAAGCACCCACTGACTCACTGCGCGATAAGAAACGTACCTATTACAGAGCCTTTTATTTCAAACCCAGTGTCAAATATCACAGTAATGACTGTGATTAAGCCATGCTGCGGTCGTGCTCCTTATGATACCAGTTTGAATGGACAGCAGCTCGCGATGACTCAGATCCCCTATCGGGTTGCATTAATATCTTCCCACTGGCTCGACTCTGTAACCACGCCTGTCTCCCCAGAGCCTGACAACTTGCAGCTCATTACAGACAAACTGTCCACAAGGAAACAAACTCGCTCCTCTTACCTTATTAATATTGTCAACTGTGTTTAATTTCATCACTTGCCCTCCTCGTGTGTGTTGCTGGAGTAAGTGCAAGTCTCTGTCAACGGCAGAGACAGCTCGGTGACCCACACCGCAAGAGTCTGTCATATCTATAATGTATCTGTCTCGATGCTTTCAGCCACTTACTCAACCAGATGAAGAGTGATGCCATTTGTAATGTCGGGTCGTTTTCCTGATGTGGTTATTAGAGGGATTAAGCAATCCAAACAGGGTTACACTGCTATGGATGTGTTGTGGAACCAAGAACTTTAGCAAAAACCAAGCCTTTTGGAAAGGGAGTGGAAAGGTTTTGCTGATATATTTACAGTATATGATTTAAAGAAGTATTTCGACATTTGGGAAATTTGCTGTCTGGTGGAGAGTTAGATGAGGAGATCGATACCACTCTCATGTCTGTGCATGTACTATGGAGGTAGAGCCAGCAGGTATTTAGCTTAGCACAAATACTTGAAACAGGGAGGAAGCAGCTAGCCCGGCTTTGCCGAAAGGTAACTTTAATAACTTTAAATAACTAAATCGGCCTACCAGCATGAAATATAACATCTTAATTAGTGAGCTTTAGAGGTGCTGTTAGGCAGACTTTGTTACTTTTGGACAGAGCCAGGCTTTTGTTTTACCAGTCAGATATGAGAGTGGTATTGATTTTCTTATCTAACTCTCAGCAAAGAAAGCAAATAAGCCCATTGCCCCAAAATGTCACAAATTCAAGAAGGCACACACATGTTTTATTATTATTGCAGTATGTACTGTAGGGTGTCTAATTTTCAATGATATATCTCAATAGGCACCTTACACATTGAGTGTGGTGTGTTGCAGGTTGTGTACACACCTGCTAAATGACACACGCAGGCAGACTGATGCCCTTGGATTTCAATATTTCACTGCATCTCGGTAAAGCCACGTGACATAAAGTGATGACATTGTGGGTGCGATGATGTCACTGGTTATAGTTTTGAAATATGTGCTGCTTCAGCAGAGTGATGACTTATATCCAGAGATGAAAGTAAGGGTGTCCTGTTTTGTATTGTGTACCACGAGAAGAATTAGTGCCGGTACTCCATTGCAGGAAAAGAAGCTGTCAAGGTTACAGAGTAATATAGGATTCAAGTTGTAATCCTCTACATTGTAAATCTGCCATTGATTTACAAGAATGTCTTAAATAATATTTCTCCCAGTATTTTCTTGTTATTTATCATACATTTTAAAGCAAGGGCTAGACAGCTTTAAAAACGGCAGTAGTGTGCATCATACAGTAATGGTGTCAAAATATGATAAAAAGGGAGGAAAAGAGGGCAAACTCCTTTTTACAGTTGCTTCAAGGTATCCCTGTCATTTCAATGCAGAGTGGGCTACTGGGGAACTGATTGCTGGTAGAAGTAATGATCACCCATTCTGCAGTTTGTGTGCTATTAAGATGGGTGTGATGGACACATTAGCCAACAATAGCTTCTTCACGTTTTGAAGTAGTTTGGGCAGTGAAATTGGGAATAATCTTTAAAGTGTAAAGCTCATTATAAAAGTCTTTTGGTTTACCTGTAATTATAATCAAGCCCTGCACAAAATACAGGCCTGTTTAAAACCATAGCCCAACAGCCTGTTTCAATTGTGAATGTGGTTTCCCATGCATCCATTGTTCTGTTGAAAGAAAATGTTCTCAAAGTCATGGTAAAAGAGTCATTTTTGTTTTTATTTACCCAGAAAATACTTGCTTTGCATGCATGCTGTTTATAGTGGTGGCCTGGATCACACACTCCCACCTGGTAACAACCAAGCTCGTTCTGCCAGTCACTGAGCAGCTCCACTGGAGAGTTTTAGGGGTTAATGCCTCGCTCAAAGATGGCTAAACAATAGCCTGCAGCCTTGTAAATTGTTTTCTGCCATGTAAACTTAAAAAAAACAACAGAAAAGTATTGTATTTTCCCATCAGTTTCACTCTTTCTTCTCTCTCTCTCTCTCTCTCTCTCTCTCTCTCTCTTCCTCTTTCTTTTTTGCATATGTTTTTCTGTATTCATCTATTTAAGGCTAGAGCAGTCTTTGTCATTTATTTATTTGTTGACATTTTGATTATCATTAGACACTTGATCAGTTGATCAATGTCATGTTTAATCTTTTGTTTTGTCTCTCTCTTAGACATTTTCAGAACCTACTAGCATTGCTCTAAGCCCTCTTTGTACATATCTTATGGCAAATGAGAGAATAAACATCCTTATTTGTGCATTAGGTCGCCTTGTTTTAGTCATAATGTATTAGTTTTGTGGAAAGTGCTACCCTTGTGGGACATTGGTATGAACATATTGTCCCTGACTTCTTTATCAGCCGGCGGCTGAGCATTTTCTCATGCTAAATGACTTAGCTACACACAAGTTGTGAGACTGTGATTAGCTACATTCCTCTGAGAGAGAGATTTACAGAGTCACTTTTTCAGTCTGTTCAAGATATCATATTTTAAAAGTGCTGGAAGAAGACAACGTATATTTAAGCAGTAAGCCATGAGAAGCTGTACTTGACAGTGATTTTGGAACAGCTTAGAGGCATTGTTAGGGACTCTTCTAAAAAAACTGTCATAGCACAGCTCTGAGTAGCTTTTTGCTTTTGTAAAATGATTGCAATAAAAAGAATGTAAATTTGCCATAAATGTTACATTTTAATGTCATTTCTGTAATAAATGATGCTTTTACCACTTTGACTGGTGATTTAGTTGCACGGTATTTTACAAGAACTTCAAACACACTCAATCAAAACTGAGTGAATAAACAGTTTTATGATTTAAACTCAATGAATGACTTGATTTTCTAAGAGGAGCTGTATTGATCCAGCTCAGCCCGTAATGGACATTGGAAAGTTGTTTCGGCGCTTAAAAGCCTAAAATCTTTGAAATGTCTCTTTTTAATCACTTGATATCACAATGGATCTCAGTGCTCGCTTCTAGATTGCAGTCATTTGTTTAAGCTACAGGGTATTACACAAATATCAATGTGAAACAAAGCTATGTTAAGTATCTCCATGCAGCTGTAAAGGTATTAATCAGACTGTAAAAGTTCAAATTAGATATAATAAAATTATTATACATTGCCATTGTATGGTATGAACCATACTGTATTTATGGTTTCTAAACTGTGCTTTGTGTAAGCTAGGCATTTTCTTAGATGTCTTCTCCCACCAACATGCACACACCTTTCTTAGAAATGCTCGTAATACATTCTGCAGTTTCTTTGAGCAGAAGAGTGATGATAGGAAAAGAGTTTGACGATCTACCCTGAGAAATGTCCTCAAATAAGACACTGTATCCCTGTTAGCATCAAGAGTGTTAGTTGTGTTATTAAATAGCTAAACCTGTCCTCTGACCTCCCTGAAGGCAACAGCTGTGTGGTTCCAAGAGTGTTTGTATTTATTCGCATTCAGACTAAGCAAATTACAGTGCAATTATGTGAAGAGGTTTGTTCTTGAGATAAACGGCAAACAGGATTGAGCTAACCTGCTTCAAACTCTGAGCTCGGCCTATCTCCAGTGCTTTCAGAATATTCATCTGTCTCTCCAGTAACCACCAAAGACTGCAGCAGAGGAAAATGAGAAATGCTGTTTTATAATGAGAGCCCTAGGCAAAGACATACAGATGCATGTCTTTAAAAAAAATCTGTCATTATATATTCTCCTAGTAATACTGCAGAGGGGGAAGCATACTAAGAACTTGCACTCTTTGAAGGCAGTTCTTTAATGTTTTGGATAGAGCTTGCATTGCCTTTTGATATAGGGTTAATCGTATAGCCTGTAATTTTGTATTCAGATGTTATCCTGTAAGCAGCAACAGTTCATGTGGATTTCAGCTATAGCTTTGTTTACTCATAAACAAACATTGATACTTTAAATCAGACAAAATCAACTATGGCTGTAAAAAAAAAAAAAAAAAAGGTTTTGCAAGAGATTGTATAACTAGAGCACATTGGATATAAGGACTAAGTGTTGATGCTGTCAGCTGTCCCATTACAGATTGATAGCAATCTAAAGAGACAAAAAACAAACGTGAAGACTATTACAAAAGGTAGTGCAACTACTGGGTGTGTTCCTGACTTAAATGAACACTTGAATGGATGGTTCAGTAAGTGTTATGTTAAAGTTCATACCCTGGGTGATATCTCTCACCCACTTCACACTATACTGATGTAACACAGGAGTTGTTTCATCAATAGGTGTGTACTTCACAGACTGTCTGCAGAGAGTTTCAAGCTGCAGTTTGTTCTTGGTGCAATGAGCCATTGGAATGAGCTGTGGAGTTGTTGTACTGTCTTTATTTCATTGAAGTTTGTGTAATGAGACCTGTTATTGTTTTTATCTGTGCGTTTTATCACTTAAAGTAATTTGCCATTAGCAGCTTGTGAATATGCACTGATAAAAGAATGCAGCAGGATCAATATCACAGTTTAAAGTGCACTAATCAATATATTTTATATTGACAGTGGATTAAATGAATGAATATAATGTGAAAATATTTGCTTGTAGTAACAAACCCACACATCAAATGACTGCTGTTGAGCAGTGGAGCATTAAAGAGCTAAAGATATTTCTCTCAGGAGTTGGTCAAGACCAAAACAGAGCTAAAAGGAGATTTAAAAAATTAGACTTACATTTGTCCGGGTGGCCAGAAACACAACTGCAAATGAATGCTGATATTACTCTGTCGTCTGGATGTGTAAATAGGTAACCGTTAGTCTCGCTTTGCCAGACCCTCCTCCACAGCGCTGCGGATGAGGGGCTGTCAAGTCCACACAGCATTCCGGGATGGGAGAAAAACGTGCTCTGGTTTATTGGCATTTCTTTAACCAATCACAATCGTCTTGGTCAGCACTAAGCGCCGTACGGAGCAACGGCGCCTCTGCAAAATAGCCTCAGAAAGGAACTTGTTTTGGTGGAACGTGTACGTTCAAAAGTTGTTTTAGCCGTGCAACAGAAAACTCAAATACGACAGATAGTCTAGCTAGCTGTCTGGATTTACCCTGCAGAGATCTGAGGAGCAGTTAACCATAGTCCTCATAAATCGACCGGAGTTTAAAATGCCAACACAAAGAAAGCCCAAGGTAACGGAAATCCGGCCTAAATGAGGGACATTCGGCGGAATTTCCGTTGGCAACGGAGCAATCCTGGGAGTGAAACGTTGTATATATAGAATAGGTAACCGTTTGATAACGTGTTTGTCATGACAGCTTGTTTAGATGATAATTTGTCAATGTTGTCTTTACAGCTTATTGGAATGCCCCACGGGGCTAAAAAAATAAATATTTTATTACTGCTTTAAAAGGAACCAGATGTAGCTCAAGTCAAGAATTAAGTTTGGGTTTGTTTATCAGGATTAATGCATACGCTTTGTTTTAAATGACTCTTTAATCCTTCCATAGCTATTTGTCCTTGTCACTCTGCTCTCAGCTCCTCTACTTGGCATTACCAACTAGCCAGATAGTCTGTTTTGTTACTGATAGCTGTCACTAGTGATTCTCTCCTACACATCCTGAGCATCTCACATGCAGCTCTTGCTTTAAAGCTAATTAAAAATGTAGACACAAACACAATGTTTCTAAACTGAGTATTGCACCAAAGTTCCACCTGCATTGCAAAGATTGCCTAGTGAAGAAATGGAGCAACCAAAGAAAAAAGAAGAAGAAAATCAATAGTCCACTCTGCCTCCAACATCTTAATGCCACTCTCAGTGGAGAGGGATGTGTGAAAGTGATGGAGTCTCTGTCAGTTACTAGACATCAGAGGAGTTTTTAATTGAGGCCCCAGTGGGGCTGGGAGGGACATGGGAGACGTTGAGAGAGAGCTCGCCTGGCCGGTGTTAGATGAGGTGGGCAGGCCGGTTGTTAGACAGTATTGTCTGAGTGCGTGCGTACATGCATTTGCTTCAAGTTCAGGATTTTATTTTGGGTGAAATGAATGCGAGTTTGTTTTATATACCATGGATTCTGTGTTTTCACCATGTCTGACTTGTCTCATCATTAGTACAGGAAATTTGGCAACAATGTGTTGGGTTTTTTCTTTTTACGACAGTGCTACGTGTGTCAGAGCTGGACCACTTTTTGGGTATATTCCTTGTTGACATGTTTCCTCATGATTTGCTCTATTCGCTCTATTGAGCTGTCCGACTCCATTTCTTCACCACCCCTTTTCGTAGCATGCAAATGTGCGTTTGTTTTAATGTACAAGGGTAGGGTATGCTCACTGGTTAACATGCAGTGGGCTGATGCTCGCAGTGCAATTTGACGTGACATTTAAAATTCATTTTGTACCAGGACAAATGGTGTAGCCAAATCCACATCAGGGCACATATCTCCACTGGTGTGAAGTTTATTTTGGTTTTACTGCCCACCTCTACCCCAGGCCATTGTTTATATATTCCAGCACTGATCTGTTACACATTCTCACACCTCCCTGCCTGTAACATAGCATCTGCCTTCCTAACACGACAACCATGCAGTTGGCTCTAAGCTGTATATTCAGTTAATTAGCCAGTCTATTGGGTATGGGATTACCTTCAACTGTAAAGATGAGAAAACCCACTCTAACCTTGCCCCTGGCATATCTGAGTAAGACTTGAAATCATCCCTTTGAATATACTGTACCTGTGACTTAGCTTCGCCCTGCTTTCCTCCCAGACAAATCAGTGACTTTTGTGCTGATTGTGTACTGTAGTAATACACAAAAAGCTTTCTGACAGTTGCTTTTATGGCACTATGAAATACTTCCATCCTAAAGAAATACTCCACCCATAACCTATACTTTGAATATTAGATACTCATCCCCTATGGACCTTATGTGGCACACCCATTTTTTGGTTTGTTCCATTTCCTGTTTTAACTTCTGGTTGTACTGTAGATGCTGTTTTTTAGCTAAATCAAAGGTCGCAGTCCAGATCGGTTCACACAGCCTATTATAATCTCAGAGTTGGGAACACACACCTGACATCACCACATACACCACTGATATAGGATTAAAAAGACCTAAATCTTTGGGGCAAAGTTATGTATGCCGATAACTTATTGTGCAACTCGCTCAACTAGCTTACCATGTGTTGCAGCCATATGGTTGCAGCTTGATGTTTTAAAGTAGCAAGCCTCTGATACTAACTTATCAGTATGGTCATTCAGGTCATAAAGTTATTAGCATTATTTGCATTCTATAAAAACAATCATAAATTGTCATGCAGTGGCCGGGTTGGCTCAGTGGTAGAGCAGGTACACATGTACTGAGAGGCTTATGCTTCAACGCAGAGATCCAGGGTTCGACTCCTATTTGTGACAATTTCCTGCATGTCTTCCTCCCCTTTCTCACCTAGCTGTCCTGAAAAAATTATCCCAGAAATAATCTTTAAAAAAAAAAATAATAATAATAAATTGTCATGCCATTGTTTGTTTTTTTTTGGTCTGGGACCTGATTTATCAACATAAATTAAAACACACCAACTACCCAATATACTATTTATTGTATTAATAATATGAATAGAAATACTTAGCTCCACTGTGACTCTGTGTTTTGGATGAAGAAATATTGTATTGACTCACATTTTAAAGGGTCATACTCAGACAACTTCATATTGTTCTAAACCCACAAACAATCAAACACATTCTAATCAGTCACCATGGCTTTTATAAAAGGTCAGTGGCAGTCTGCTGTGATAGAAAGTCTCTAATTTTCTTCCAGCTCTGGCAGTCCTTTACGCTGTACGTTATATTAATATTAAGGCAATATATAATATTAAGACAAAATAATGGAGTGGTAGCACTTCATTGTTGCTAAAATGCGTAAGCTCAATAGCATTTAAGGTAGCTCTGCTATGATTGTTACAATGTTATTAAAACATTATGTCAGTAACAATGAATTCTAACAATAATCTAATTTCCATCATGTAAATGTTAATACAAACCTTTTTAACCTTTCTTACAGCATAAAACATTTTATCACAAACATATCTTTGTCATTTCTGTAGTGCAATTTATTGTTATACTTATTGATTGATCAATCGACTGTGGTATGCTGATACTGATGTATTTACAGCAAGTTTTTCAATGTCTGGTTATCCAGCATATTGGCTTTCAGTGGGAGATTTTTGTCTTTTTTGTGTCACAGCCAAATTCTGGAAAGGTTTGACTTTTTAAGTGATATTCAATAACCGTCTGTCATGTTCAAAATATGTTGCTGCCTTTGTAAATACCTTTCACAGACATCCAGATACTCCTGATTTACACTGGTAACTTACTTTTTTATTGCTAAGAAACTTATCATTTTCCAACCACCCCATTGTCTTGTTTTGTATGAGCAAGCCACAATGATCCAACTTAATATCCTGCATTGACCTGCCAATTGTAACTCGAGTTCAGTCTGTCTCTTTGTTTCATTGTAACCTCTCTTAGTATTGTGGGTGGGTGGCAGAGAATATTCACCTGTGGATCAATCAGATTAAAGTCTGATTTACCACACACCAACTCATCATTCTAAATCCATAGCGCTGCAGCATAGTCAGAGCTTATGAGTTGAGTTTGGACTAATACCATAAAACCTCATTGTGATTCCAACCCAGTCCTGCGTTCATGTAGTTACCAGCACTGCTTGCTGGTGAACCCACAACCCCAAATTCATTCACCCGCTTTTTTTTCCCCTTCTCGGGTCGCTTGGTCACTCAACCGCTTATCCCATCCCTCCAACCTTCACTGACTCACTAACTCATCCACCTTACTCACACCCGCTTACCCCCCACCACTTCCCCCACCACTACCAGATGGCTTTTATAGTTCTCCCGCTGAGGAAAGAAAGAGGGCTGATAGAAACGTTATTCCTATAAATGCAGAGCCATTACTCTGTTTTAATGTGCACGTCATACACTCGTGTTTGCCACGAGCCCATGGCGTCAAGGGAAGGGCAATAATGTCAGACAAATTGTGTAAGTAAATGGGCGCTAGGTTGTCCTAGAGAAGAGTGCATTGCCTCCCTGCATGCCAATAAGACATTGAGGTAGCATCTTGCTGAAAAGCAATTTATTGAAATGCAAAAAAGAGGAGAGAAGGCTCAGCGCAAAGATGCTGACAGGACAAAAACCTGTCGCCATCCATCTCAGTTTGCCAAGTTTTCTCTCTACAAGTGAGCTTCTTGTCCTCTCCCAGAGAGGACAGGTGTTTCCTAGAAATATTGCAAGAACAGCTGGTGTGTCTGTGTGGTCACAGGCTTTTCATGTTGGCTGAATGGGAAGGGTTCAGAGGTTTTGATAGATGGACGCCTTCGAGGTTGATAATAAAGGCTGGTAATTGAAACTGAAGCTGAAACAAATTCAAAGTCATTCGTTCAATGTAATGCTAATATTCATGCTCATGTTTTTCATTCTGGCTAATCCGTGTCCTCTGACACTGAGGCCATCTTCTTTCCATTAGCACCGTTGTTATTGTTTCTGCCAATCTCTTTCCTGTGAGATCGGCGGCGCTACACAGAAACTGAATAAAGAAGTTTAAATCACCAATGTCTGCGAGCTGCTTGCACTCGCTGAGGTAGTATGCATCAATCACCTCGCCAGTGTTGGGTGAATATGATTTAAGCGTGAGCTCCTGTTTTGTCTCACTGAGTTTTATATCTCATTCACTTTACTGTTTCTTCCCAGCCTTACTGTATTGTCTGAATGAATGTCTTTATCTCTGCCATGTGACTCATTGTTAGAGAGATATATAAGCCTATTTCGAGTTCTGGGCCTGGCTGTGCCTCTGTGGTCTCCAGGGCTGTATAGGCCCTCCAGCAGGGCTGGGCCCTACTGCTGCTCAACCCCTGGGCTAGCCCCTAGTCCACCTCGCTTTTCTCTCATCAACACTCCTCCTCTACAGGACTCCCTCTCTCTTCCTCTATTTTCACATCCAGGCAGAATAAGGTCAGGTTGTTCATCCTGACAATGAAAGAAAAACCTAATTGACTCTTCCTCTCCTCTTCCTCATCCCTCCAGCTTGTCTACAATGAGCCTTGAGGCTCTTTTTAGCCTGAAGCCATCCTTCTGTCAAGGGACATTATTCTCCTTTGGTCACAGCTTAAGAGGCTAGGTTTCTTCTAGGCAGGTAAAACTGGGCTGACAGTTGGAGAGAAAGCAGCTTTGATCTCCGCTGTCTTCCCGTTGCAGAACCAAGATGACAGACAAGGGAGTCTTAGTAGCACTTTATTCCACCAAAGGTGCTGGTGAGAAAACACTCAAGCTTGTAAAAATGCCTGCAAATCTTGGCTCTCACATTCACTGATGCCCAAACAATATCTAAGCTGGTCCCTTGCGAGTCCCCAATAGTGTCTTCTAGAGACTAAGGGAGCCTCATTTCTCACTGGTGATGTGCCCTGTGTTAGAGGCTCCATATGGAGGTGGTGTTTTATCATACTCTTGCCTGCCCCCATTAAATATCTATTTTTACTGTAGCAGTCTGCTGTGGCCTCCTATGATACACAAAACACCTACGGTGAAGCACCACCTATAAGAAGTAATAGTAGAGAATGCGCTCCAGGTGTGGTCGATATAACCTGTAAAAAATGTTGCAAACTTTAATTGAAAGTGCATTTGTAGCTACCAGTTGTACCCTTTCATTATATATCATTTTTATCAGTTTGATAGTGCCCAAAAGCAAAAAAAAAGCTGCAAGAGATGAAGACAGTAACACATTACATTGTATGTACAATATAATAGAACATAATACAACAGCAGCATTTTATAGCCTTCAAAACTACCATAGTGTTGACTCAATGCCGTGCAGACAGTTTTAAAAAAATCTAAACATTTAAAGTAGACTATTCTATTGGATTTGCAATGTATTGTGCAGGTGTCGCCGTAATTGTGTCCACCTACTGAATCTGTCAGTAATATATGAGACAAATGTGACCTCCACACGTTAGTGTTGTATATTTCCGAAAATGATTGATATACATATGAAAATAATCACTGTAGATGTGTGATGTCACAATAAGGCAATGAGGAAGGATTCATGGAAAATGGTGGCAGCAACTCTAACCACTGCATACGGCTGCTGACAGTGCCAAAATGCAAATGTTACCACGTGCAGTTTTCCTGACACACATCAAACATATAGATTCCAATAAAAGCAAAATTCATAAATGCTGCACGCGGTTTGAATGTGCTGAAATATGCAGAATTTCATGCTTTCACGTTGTAGTAAATGATATGACAAAAAATTAAAAGATCTAAATCTATAGTGTAATTTTATGTACACTGACAGGGTACATACCTAGCCCCTATTTTATGTTTACTAGTCAACTGACATTGAGTATTTGCATCAGCAAAATTGGAAGGAAGTACATGAATCCTGGTGAGTATGTGGCATTTAAAATGGTTATTATGATTGTCTTGTTTCATTCTCTATCTTATCATGTCAGTTTGTTATAGACCCCCTGCCACTATTTTGATGTGTATTCTGATGTGTACTACACATTCACAGTATCTAGAAAACATCAAGTGTGTGAAGTGAAGTTTGCCCTGTTTGGTGCAGCTCTGAAGTCTGCAGACTCTAGGTAATGTGACAGTGCAGCCCAAAGCACTCCATCCTTACCCTTGCTCAGAGGGAATAGGGAAAAGGGGAAAGAGAGGATAGGTAAACAGAGCCATTAGAGACAAATCTATTTCTGAAGAAAACAAAATCACATCATCAAACAAGAGAAAAAGAAAAATATGATCCTGCAGCCCTTTGGGCCCCGGCGTAGCAATGATAGCCGACTATGGCATTTGTCTTTATCAGTCTGCCTTGAGGGAGGGAGAGTGTGGTGGGAAGGTGTGCGAGTAAAAAGAGAATGAGAAAGACTATGGAAACAAAGAGCAAAGCTTCTTCTTTACTCGTCACAAAGAGCTAGACACGTGTTACTTTTCTGACTTAAAAGACGTAAACAGCTTGTTTATGATTATTTCTCTTTTATACATGTTTTGTGGTTTTGCTGTTAGTACGAAGTGGCTCTCACATGGTCATTCTTTAAATATAACAGAGTGAAGGGCTCGGTGGACAGCGAGCCAGAGCATCATCAGTCATGACTAGCCTGGGGAGGCATACGCAGCTTCATCAAAATGACAAGATTGACTTTCCAGATTTTATCCTTTCTCTTTGACATTTGGTTGTTTATTCTGCTTTGCAGTAGCAGTACCAGAGAGTCTTAAAAGTGCCTTGTGTATCGAGGGACTCTCTTGAAATAGATATATATGGTTAAGCGGACTATGGTGACCTTATTAAATTGGATGGGACATGGAATGTATAACATGTAATATACATTAATATCAGCCTCTACAACAGTCTATATTGTGTTGGAGGCATTCCTTTTGATCTTTTACTGCCATATAACCAAGGAGTATTAATGACAAGACTAAGAATCTGCAGCCATGCTACCAGCTCTGTGTGGCTGTACAGCGGTGCTTGGGGCTAAATATTAATGTCATCACCGATCCAGTAAGACATTTCCATTGCCGTTTTCATGTAAATCACCCTTCTTCTTTACCCTTGGATGTTGGTTTTGTTCTGGTTTTGTGTGTGCCAATAACAGCATGTACTTAGTACAGTGTGGCTTTGAGCTAAATGCTAATGTCACCATGCAACCATGCTCACAATGCCGATGCTAACATGGCTGATGGGGATGTCATTAGTTTTGCAGGTATTTGATCATAAACCAAAGTACTGGATAAATTAAGATTTTGACATGATGATGACGCTATATTAAAAGTCAATGGATCACCACAGTTATTACAGTTCATCCTGAGGGGAGAAACTATAATAAGAATGCAATTTATCCAACTTGCTTAGGAATCTGTCCAATAGTTGTTCATTTCAACAAATAGAAACCTCATGTTGGGGCTAGAAGAAAAGTCAGGGGATCATTAAAGTCATAGGCTTTATGTTCTTGGAACCATGCATGTCTATACAAAGTTTCATGGCAATCAATCCAATAGTTGTTGAGATGTAGCTATGGTTAAAAACAACACCAGAATAAAGGCTGAACTGACTTCTTAAAATGACCATTTTCTGTCATGATGAGTACATGTCCCTCCTCGTCCTCCTCACTATGGCCCTCTGTGGCCTTTCATTAACTCTGTTTCGTAGGACAATCAGGTACATTTGCTTCTCAGCATCAGATGGACTGGATTTCCATCTGAGAATTGATCACCTCCAAAAGGACGCCTCTATTTGCCCTCCATCTTGGCTGGACTGTATTATAGCCTGTCTGCCTGTCTGCATAGTTGATGCCAAATCCTTACAGATGCTTCATCATTTCCTCTTTCCATTGCCAGTCATTTTTCAGTCTTTTTTTATTTTTTATTATTATCTGCCCAGAGCGGACAGTCTCTGAGGGAGGCCTGTTTGTGCAACAGCCAGGCTCACAGCTATTTAGTGGCTCTGCTGTTTTCCTTTCTTCTCCCTCTGTTCACTTTGAATACCCCAGGGAAATCTGGCTGTGTCTCTGATATCATTTTTTGTCCTGCTGACCAGTTTTTATTCCTCCTCATCAGTTTGCAGTTTGCCAACCTACTGTCACTCATTTTGATGTCTAATTGTATTCAAAATAATTTTAATATAGTGTTGTCCGAAAGATATGCTATCATTGTACTCGTCAAAAAGACCAAAATGTTGTATCAAAATATGTACCGTGCATATTTGTAATATCTCACTGCATATTGGCATTTCATTCCCGTTCAGAGTGAAAATTACATTATAGACATTAAGAAGTTATGGAGTATTAAACCAAACGCATCAGAACTTCAGACATCTGAGCAATGCGTAGCAGAAGGCAGGGGGTGGGATAGTTAGCGCCAACATCCTCTTAATGCTGTGCCAATGCTGTTCAAGTGAAACAACAACACAGCCTTGTGCAACTGCTTAGCTATCTGCCATCTGGACTCAATTGAATGACTCAAGTGTCTTAATTGGACACTAGTAAAGAAGCACTGACTCCGTTCACATTAAGCAAAGGTTCAGACTCTTTGGTTTTCTGTGACGGTCCTAATGTTTTCTGAAAGTCAGACCTTATACGGAGATGATATGAGTCTGACGATGATGACGGAGATGATGATGATGATGCATGATGGCAATAATCGGCATCAGTGTCATCATGTTGTGCTTCATGTTCTGCAGTCTCGATAATTCAGGATTTTTTGACAATGAACTCACACAGCAAAAGTGTCAAATGGTGATGGATACAGCCGTGACAGTGTTGTGCTCTTATTTTAGCTCTGTAAGAGTGAATAATGAGGCTCTCCCTTCTCTGCCCCCCTCCCCCTCTGCTCTTTGCTTCAGGTCAGAACATTGCGTTCCCCCCGGTGGCTCTGTGGGTAACCGTTGGCCTGGCCGTGTGTCTGCTGGTACTGCTCATTGCCCTGGCTGCTGTCTGCCGCAGGAAGATCAAGGAGAGCTGCGAGGAGGCCAGGAGAGAAGGTAGAGGGAATGGAAAAGAGAGAAGGGGGAAGGGGAAAGGTGGCTCTGGACATTCTGCACCAGTGTATATTCTCACTAGGGGTACAATTCATTGGTGATGACTCTCTTAAAAATCCATGTTTAATCTTCAAGGTTAGATACAAGCATGTTTTGGGCTGACTTGCCTTCATTAGGGGCAATATGAAGGCAGTGACAACAAACTATATGCACAAAAAATAAGCCGTTTTTTTTTTTTTTCATGGACTGTGTTAGCCTGCTGCATACACCGTTCAAGGACTTGCTGAATAATGGATGCTAACCTATCATGCTCTCAGGCCCTTTCAACCCTTCTCAGGGCCTTCATTAAAATGCAGAATGACTCCTTAAACTATTCATATAGAAGTTCAGTAGATGAGATCCTTATTGCGACATGTTGCTTGGATCATGTGGGAGGCACAACGAGAGCAGAAAGAGATAAAGCAGAAAGCAGTGATGAGATGTTAACTGCTCAAGGAACATTGAGAATCCAGAGGGAAGTCTGCTTAATGTGTATAGGCAGGATCTCGGATGGTGGGACACATATCTTCAGCAAAGAGGAACATCATTACTCGGGTCCAGTAATTAGCTGTGCAGAATGGTTGAGGATCGCCGCAAGTGCAAAAAGAAAAAGTTTTGAAATGAGATAGATAGTGCAGTGCCACCAGCTCTGCTGTAATGAGATCTGCTCAGAGAGGAGGAGACATTTAAATAAAGGTCAGCCAGTGTCTGCACCAGGGCCCAGAGGTTTAAAAATAAATATGGAAGTGACACAGACTCAGAGGAAAGAGTAAATAGCTCCATGGAACATATGAAATCAAATGAAATGGAAAGAGAGAAATATAATGCAGTTCCTCCCACGGGTAAAAAAGGCTCCTCGGCTTTTCTTCAGTAGGGTAAAATACAAGCTGCCTCCAGCCCTAACACCGAAGGTGGGATTGATTATGTGGTCATCCACTGTCCGCCTTATTGAAATGTTAAGTCTTATTCTGTCCCCTGCCAGCAAGTCTTTGATGGCAATGCTGACTTATTCACATATCATGCAGACTCTTATACTCCTGATAGAATGATACTGTATGAATACAGATGTGGAGGGGTTTAAAATGGGATTGGTATACTCATATCCAGAGCTGAGGGCAGGAAGCAGAGAAGTGCAACCAAATTGTGGTTGTCTTATCTTTTAATGGCGGTTCCCGGGTATGGCTAGATTGAAGTTGACTCTCTCTTCACTGTGTCTGGGTAGCGAGGGTGGAAGGGTCAGTACAAGTGGAGAAGTGAGTAAGTCATTTTTCTTACCTGTCATAATGTATGTGGAGCACCCGAACGTGTATCGTAGCAGAGCAGAGCAGCTTGTGGAAGCTCAATTCCATGGGCAGTGTTGTACCTCACGACCAGCATGGTTCTGTTTTCTCTGATATAATTTTTTTCTTTCAGCCCTCTCTTTTGTCCTTCCTTACATGATGACTATTTATTTAATATATGCTTTCAGTGACCTATCTAGGGCTGCGTTTCCATTTTTCCAAAGCATATTTTAACATTTAGATAAGCATATGATTTAATCAGACTTACGCTGGGAGACCATGTGTAGGTGACATGGGACAGATCTCCCCGGTGTGAAAGATGAAAGTCACAAGGGAAGCAGTGTTTCCCATAGGGGTTTTGACCACAGTGTCTGTCTCACAGGGGTGAAACATGTGCACCCCCCTCAGGTTTACCACAGACCAAATGCTGTTAATTGATCACCTTTTGTGTGCATGTGACTCGCATTAAATAACAGACACGTAGATTGATTTAATTCTGTCTGTGTTTAATTCAGTCTATGTAGCAAACACTAAAAACAGACATTTATAAAATCCCTGATCAAAATATTGGCAGACGAAAGCGGTTCCTCTTGTTTTGTTTTTTTAAATTAGCAAAAATTTAAATTTTTGTCATCAAGAGTTGTGTCAAAGGAAGTGAAAATAAATTAAAACCTACGCAGCACAAACACTGCTGTCATTAAGCTTTATGTCCTAGTGTGCAAAAAGGTTTTTAAAGCTCTGCTGTTTCTGGGGTGCAAGAATGAATGAATTAGGCCCACTTATCAGTGTGTTTATAGTACTATAGGTTTACTAAGAGGCCTTTGCTTACATTTGAAACACCCATGATGTCACAGCAGTGTTTGAAGAGATTCAGCAGCACTGCTGCACCAGTTTTCTGTAGGGGAAACATAGAAGCAGAAGGGAGGATGATGAGGAACAGTAACACTCTTCTGGCTTCACTCAGTAGCTTCCTTTCCCCTGACTCTTTAGTCTTTTATGTGGTTTCTCCAGCTTTTGTGCTTAAGCCATAACCGCCCTCCTTCTTACCCCCACACATCTGGGATGCAGCCAATAGGGGCATCAAATTGTAACACTCTCAATGTACAAGGAAAGCAGTTCTCACTCCTTACCCTGTGGATGCCCTCGTCTTACTTTAAGGTGCCTTTAAATGAGCCTCACTCTCCGATCACATCCCCAAGGTATTTTTTACTGCTGCCACAGTGGTGGGACTGTTGGTCAATTTGGAGGTATTGAATGAAGCAGTGAACGTAAACAGGCTCACACATCTATATGAATGTCACACCACAGTTCAAATGTGTAGTAGTGGTTTATATGTATGTATATATAAAATCTTAAGCTATATGATCAAAGCCATATCTTGTACTGACTAATGATAATGTCGTGTAATATGTGGATATATACTGTGAATACTACAGAAATGTGTAATTTTATAAAATGTGATTTCAAAATACAACATAACACTGAGAAAGAGAAACTGAAGAATGTGGTGTGGGTAGACGTATGCATATACTGCACAGGCTTTGAATCTGGAAAGCATGTTTTGTAGTCCGCTGTCAAAGTCAAAGAAAATCAGGCAAAGGTATAGGAATATAGACAAATTAATTGTGTTGCCTTGACATTTAATTATGTTTAATTATTAGTTTAATATCATGTATCAGACACTAAATATTGGATTTCAACCCAGATTGCTGTGAAAATTGTGTCATAGAAAATCATATCAGTCGCTTGAATACTATTTTTAGCCTGCATGCCACGTGTGTGTGTGTGTGTGTGTGTGTGTGTGTGTGTGTGTGTGTGTGTGTGTGTTTAAGTGTGTAAGTGTGACAGCCATCACTGGGTTGGCTCCCTAACTCTGTTGACAGTGGGTTTTCAGAGAGCCAGCAGCTAAAGCCTGATTACTGTCTCTGCGAAAGGGCTGGATAGGAGGTTAAGGGGTGGGTATGGCTCTGTGTGTATGTGCCTGTGTGTATGATGTGGCAGGGGTACCAATGTGTGGAGCAGCGTTGTCACATAGCTCTCTCACCACAGCTTGTCCTTTGAGCTGTGAAGGATCAGCTCACCATAGGCTTGTGATGAAGTGACTGCATTGCATGCCTGCCTTTGTACTGTGACTCCCACTGATAATGGCTTCTCTGTCTCCCCACAGCTGAAGAGGCCAAGGAACTGGAAGAAGAGGAGTCAAAGACAGGTCAGCAAATCCACATCTGGTCAAGCCTCAGCCTCTGCATGCATGAGGGACCTGCTGTATGTTTTAACTAGCACTGCTGCGCGGGTGCTTGTGACAAATGCTGGTCAGGAAACAGTTGAATATCCACTTGTTAAAGTTCCACATCCTTCAGCTAAAAACGATATTAAAATTTTAAATATGTTTAAT
The DNA here is from genome assembly GCF_008315115.2 of Sander lucioperca. Taxonomy (NCBI): domain Eukaryota; kingdom Metazoa; phylum Chordata; class Actinopteri; order Perciformes; family Percidae; genus Sander; species Sander lucioperca. Next base: position 12,679,853 of record NC_050175.1, read on the forward strand.
GTTTAGCATTCAGCACTGTGAGCAGTGTAATCATGCAAGGCTATAAACACTGTCAGGAACAGGCAACGGTGCATTTTGTCCACTGAAGGGTGGATGAAATGGGTAGGCAGACCAGACCGTGCAAATCATTTACGTGCAAAAGCTCATTGCAAGCTTGATCTAGAATTGTTTCGTTATGTTATTTACATGAACTGTGCAAAGCATTGATGTTACAAAAATATCAAATAACACAAAAATCACCCACAGTCTTCTTTAAAAAGAAGTCCAGGTGGCAGGATGGTAGGGACCTAACAGAACAAGTAACTGAATGTTAAGTTTGTTTACTGAAGTGTAAGTAAACACTGATGAAGCATGAGTGCACGTGAGAAATGAGACCAGCTTCAGGCACTGAATCCGTTCAACACAGCAACCCAGTGGCATAACTCTTCCACTCTGTGTGTGTGTGTGTGTGTGTGTGTGTGTGTGTGTGTGTGTGTGTCTAAGTGCGTGTGTGTGTGTGTAAGTGTTTGAGGCAGAGAGGGGGAGATGGGCACACTAATTTAGTGATGCCAACAAGCTGTTTTACATTATACGTTCCCCCAAAGCTACAGCTATAACAGTGAAATCTATCTTGTCTATAAATTTAATGGTAACAAGTTTCACAAAATGCCAACAATAGTGCTGCCGTGTCCTGCACTCAAATTATCCTGTTTACCAAGCCAAATTGAGTCCTGGCTGAAATGTGTTATGCATATTATTGCCACTTGGAATACATTGCTTTGAATTTGTATGATGAATCATCCAGCAAAATGGACAACACCTGTGACAGTCCTTGCACCACCTAATGCTATACAGAGTTTGGCAAGTCACTATTCTTTCAAATCTAACTAGTTTGAATCACTTAACAAAGGAAATGCCAAGAAGGAGAGCTATGTTCCATATTATAAATGTTGTCCCTCAGTAAAGAGACATTCCACAACTGTTCAAAGTCAAGCATTGAAACAAGGAAATAAAGATGAGTCTACAGCCACACTAGTGGCTCTGCGAGGATGTGCTAAAGTAGAGTGGTGCTTCAAACTAAATGTTAATGTCAGCATACTGACATGCTCACAATGACAATGGTAACATTATGCTATTTGGCAGGTAATATGCTTCAGAGGAAAGACTAAAGAGACTAAATTGCATTGGGCTAAATGCCAATGCTAACATGCTCACAGTGACATGGCTAACATGCTGATGTTTAGCATTTTCACCAACTTAGTTTACTGTATTAGAAAAACACAAAGTTCAGCTTAAGCTGGAGTTTCTGCTGGTTTCCTAGCAACCTTATGGCGATGACTCCAGGAAGTTGAAAAAATGGGCAAGAAATGGTCCAGCTCCCCTGTTACACTGCAATGTGTCGTTTTTACACTTCTGTTATTTGACTATTTTCTACTAGTTGAGATATAACAGTTTTGTTTTGTTCATTTGTGAGCTTTAGATATGCTGATTTCGTTTTACCTTTAGACAGAGCCAGGCTAGCTGGTTCCCCTTGTTTCCAGACGTTGTGCTATGGTGTGTAACTGGTTGCCAGGTTTATATTTACTGTACAGACATCATCTAACTCTTGGCAAGAAAGAAAATGAGCGTATTTACCAAAATGTGAAATTAATTATATAACTTTTTGCTCAGTAGCCTGCTAATCTTTTGCTTTTCATAATGCTAGTGAACCAGGAAAAAAGAGGTGTGTGCTTCTTTTTCTTTGATAAGAGTGATGTGATATTTTGCTTACTATGACCTTATGAGTCTATAATTAATTTCGCCATTAGCAAGCAGAGCAAGCTTCTTCTGCCTGCCCAGCCTCAGTGACTACCCACAGTCCTGAGCAGTTCTCCCTCAAGCATTAATGTCATTAGAGTTATTCATTTGACTCCTTCTTTAGTCTGATTTAATTATTTAGCCTTTATGTGAACGGCAAAGTTAATACCATGTGATTTTAATAAGCTGAGAGGTGAAGGAGAGTCTCTGAGTGAAGCGGAACAATGACTTTCACTCGCTAATGCCTCGCTCATGAATGTTTCAAAGAGATCTGTGCAGCCAGGAGCAGGGTCAGCCATCCCACAACTAGTGATACTTAATAGTTCAGCTTTAGCTAAAGGTGCAGGGCAAAGGAGAATAGAGCTTGGAGACTGTAGTATGCCTGTACTCCAGTGACAAGACAGCAACTTGCAGCCTCCCTCCCTCACTCTTGTTGCCTCTTGTCATCGTCCATACACCTGGTTGATCCAGGTGGACATTGTGGGCGGTGAGCTGGTGAAGTCAAGCTAATGGCTCTGCCTTCTGAGATCACTCTGTAAGCACTCCAGACAGGAAGCTTTGTTTTGCCATCTGGCTCCAATTGCGCTGACAGAGGCAGAGGTTCCTGCATGGGACAAAAGAGCTGAAATGAGCCCCACTTTAATAAACCCAGGATGATGGGGAGCCACGTTTGTGTGTTATCTTAATGAGCTGTCCAAAGGAGAGCGCACCTCCCCATTCAAAGCCAGCCTGAGTTTAACAATTACCAATGATAACTAGGGACCTGGACTCATTCATTTGCAATGGGGAAGGATCCCTTTGTTGCCTCAAGGGAGGCAAATAATGTCTAACAAACAGTGGAGCTCAAATTCTGGATTGATTTGCAGGTGCTAAAGCCACAAGAAACCCCTTCACACACACTAAAATGTCTACACATGCACACACATGCAAAGGGACACACACACCACACACAGAAAGACACACTGTTAAACACTAATCTACATCCACATGCAGAGATGTGCAGTGTGTACAATTCTTGCTGGCTTCATCGCTCAGCTCCCCACCTCCTTTCTGAAATGTGTTCAGTAATCTGAGCATGATGTGCTGTTTAGAGGGAGCTGCAGTCACGCAAGTGCAGTTCCTCCTGTCAGAAGCTGGCTTTAGTTTGTGTGCACTAGCCCCTGTCTCCCTAAATCCTGGACTCCAAGGAGTCAGGCCTTAGCAACAAGGCCCTGGAAGAGAGTTTTAGTCAGTGACCCAGTTCTTTCAAAGACAAAGAATTGTCGGCAAGAACGATTTGACACGCCCTCTGAAAAGGGAGCTCCATGCGAAAAAATGTTTTATTAACCCTTCTTAACTGAGGCAGAGTCCCGCGAAGGTGGAAGGTTAGGGAATATGGGGCCTGATAAAGCTTGATAGCACAAGCCCCACCCTTCACCATATTCTGGTTCCTTCATACCAAGGCCACCACTGAAAGATGGATGACAGTGGCTAAAATCATATTAAAGCTTCAAGCCTAGTAGCTCATCACCCTAAATTATTGTAAGATAGGGTGACCAGACGTCCCCGGTTTCCGGGGACACTCCCCGGTTTCGGTGACCTGTCCCCGGCTGAAGCTGTCCCCGGGAATGTCCCCGGTTTTCATTGTGACTGACAGACCTGAAATTGGAACGAAATAGTCGTGCACCCTACACACAGGCTCAAGACAGCCAGAGCAAGCCTCAGAGCTCAGAGATGTTCTAGAATCCCCATTTTACGATGCTAAAATTACTGTTTATTTACATGGAGTCTGGTGGGTTTAGCGAACGCAATTTCGCGGACTTTTTATGTTTTAAAAAAGGATCTTACTCTTTAACAGAAAGCTCGACCTCCTTAGAAATCCTTTCCATAATGTTGTCAGACACTTAGAATATTAATCTGAGCCTGTCAGTGGCAAAATGAGCACTTTTATGAATGTAAATACAAGCTGGACAATTGACATCCTATTAACTTACATTGTAGCTTGTTTCACCGTTGCCGGCTGCAGGGATCTCGTTTAATACTGGACCAATGTCAAAGGAAAATATTTCCTCAATAGTTTTAATTGTATCCAATACTCAATGAGCTGTTGCAGAAAAAGCCTAGCGTGAAGCAATAAAGCAAAAGCTGTCAGATAAATGTAGTGCAGTAACATTACAGTACAGTACATTACAACATTTCCCTCTGAGGTGTAGTGGAGTACTTGTGAAGTAGCAGCAGGGGCGATTCTAGGATGAGACCTTTAGGGGGGTTCAGCCCCTAATGAGAGTGTGACATGGATATAGTGCATGCAAAAGTGTTAATCTACACCATGAAATTACCAACTTCTTCACAACCGCACTCCTGCTCTTCCTCTGACAGATAGAGACTCAGCCAAAGAGCCAAAATTATAATGTATTCTCATGTAAACTATTTATGTCAGCACAGACATTTTTGTTAATTGCTTAGCCAGTGTATCCCACCATAATGGTTATTATATTGCCAGATTCCAGACAATCTCACTTATATATATATATATATATATATATATATATATATATATATATATATCCCACTTACAAATATGAATATATATTTCTACTGGTATGCTTCCTAGTGACATTAATACAAAAATATGAAGAAAAAACTATTCCACCTGTGTGTGCATGGTTATAATTCTGAAGTGCAAAATTGTTAAGGTTACAGCACAAATATTTCCATCCATAGATAAGAATAATAAAGTCTAACCTCTGAATTTCTTTTCAAAGTGCACCAGATTGATGCATTTAAACGTTAAAATAGACACAATGTTCTTACAGGGGAGCATGCCCATAGATCCCCCTAGGGGGGCTTGTGCCCCAGTGCAGCTCTAGGTCTAGTGACCCCCCTGGGGCAGTGTCCCCGTTTTAAGTTTTACAAAGATAAAAACATTACCTTTTTTGGAGGTATTTACGCTTCTGAGCTGAAAATGTCCCCGGATTTTGTCTCAGAAATCTGGTCACCTTATTGTAAGAAGCTAGCTAGCTAAGGCTGTGTAAAGGTGACTCTTGAGCAGACAGACAAAAACAAGGACAGCTGTACCAGAGTCAAAGTCACCTCTGTGCTTATTATATCCCCCCTCTGTCCTCTCTATTGAGTTATTCACATATCAATGGAAATACAGCTCTTTAATGTGCAAGGAACATAATATTCACCCTATGCCTCTTGAGTAAATGAATTAAGTTGTTTAAATATTTCAGTATGTTGCTTGAAATTGCATATTTTTTTATTGCCTCAGGGAATATTATTCATACATACAGTCAATTTGACTAAAGGTAGGACATTGTTTTTATGTGTCCATTTAACCATAAAAACTGCATTGTAGGGAATTGGACAATTAAGAACTAAAACGTGTCAGTAACGCACCAACAAATTGAGCAAGGCGCCAACAAAGGCAGTGAGGAAGAAGACTTACCTTACACGGCAGCTGGAGTCTCGCAATATCACGAGATCGTGCAAGAATGGCGGAATCACATATCACATTCGTTTAAAAAAACAATGGCAGACATGATAGACAGATGGTTCGTCCAATCACCTGCCAGGTATTATTTAAAAAAAATATGCCTGCCCTTTTCCTAACAGTTTCCATTGACATTTTCTCAGATGGTTCCATCTGAAGCAGCAGGTTGGAAAAAAAAGGAAACCTGGATGTAAACAATGCACTATTTCAGATATTCTGAAAATGGCAAATGGAAAAAAAATGGAAAGAAATAGTATCCTTGAGATCCAGCACACATGCTTTGCAGAAAACTCCAGAGGACACCTTTGAGTTAGTCTGTTTTTCTTATTTAATGTACCAACATACATTTACAAGCCTAGTCTAAGCCACAAAGTATAGGTTATACATGGTAGAGTTATAATGGAAAAAGAAAATTCTTGGACACATGGCAGTACTAGACCAAGGCTTATTGAAAAGTTGCATAGCATATTCTTATAACATAACCCAGTTTGACAGACCTGCTAGTCACTAACATACCATTCCACATGGTTTGAATTGAGAGGGCCTTGGAAAGCAGCTCCCAGGCAGCTCTGTTTGACATGCCCTCCCTTTTCACTGGCAGCACATACAGTACTCAGCCACTGGGCTCTCCCAGCGGTCACACATTACTGACTAAATATATGTAAATAGAGCATTCATGTTGCCTTCATTATTAGATGTGGGTCACTGGATAACTTCAAGAGCGCTAATTAAAAGAGCTCCCAGTACACCATTGCTTAGTAGTTGCTCACACATTACTCAAGCACTTCACTCATGTTCCTTGCTGGTTCTGCACCATACAGTAAGCTACATGTTTACTACTGTGTTTTCTCCAAGTGTGAACCCTGAGAGATGATGTTTTTGTGTTGAAGGCCAAGTAACTGGTTGGATAGTAACGGGAATTATAAACCTATCACATGAATCATATACATGTACGTTTTAAATAAAACAGAATTTTCTAAATAGGTACAAATAGTCATTTCCTGTTCTTGCTTTTTTATATTATTTCTATATATTGCTTACCTTCAACATGAGAAAGGGTTAGATTCCAAAAGGAGATTGCCAGTTGCTGAGAAACTTTATTCTCTCCTTTTTTCCCTTCTTTGTCTTGAGTAGGAAGGAACTCATCAAATATGTCCTGCACACTGAGCTACTTTTGCAACCTGTCAGAGGTTATCTGCTGGTCCGCGAGGAAACGGCCACCCGATGATTGTCAGAAGAGATAGAAAAAAAAATAGCAGCGCCTAAATCATTTGAAATAATGAGTGTTGTCACAGTTAATAAAATCAGTCAAACCACTCAGTGCTGTGCATCACAATAACAGGCCAATCCCACTGCTGGCTGGTTTACATATTAGACAAAAGTAACAGTGTAAAGAGTGCTTCTGTGAGACGACAGGGGTGCTACAGGAGTGAAGCCAATCCTTTTCCTGGGATGAGTCCCCCTGTACAGACACCATTTACATCCTCCTGCCATCCAACCCCCCCCCCTCATTCCCCCTTCTGTCATGTAATCTACGCGCCTCTGACAGCACAGCGAGGCCCGGTGGGATAGTGCCTATCCATCTCTCTACCCCAATCTGCCTCCCCTGTTTGGTTCCACATGAGCACTCAGCTGCTGTGACTAATTAAATAAGGCGCTGTGCCCTCTGCTTCCTGTTAGCCATGGCAAGGTTGGTGCACAGAGATGGAGCAGAGGAGGAGGAGGGGTGCTGAAGGAAGAAGGGACACGATAACAACTACCAAGCCTTAAATGATGCTTTTGCCCATAAGCCAATAGTTACTGTACGTTGATGATGCTGGCACGACCACTTTACAGTAGTTGTATTGCTTACAGATCTTTAAATGACACAATGCTTTGAATTTAAGCTTAAGCATTCTTGTTTGTGTTCTCTTTTTCCAGCCATGACACTACTGAAAAGCTAAGGCCAAGAGAATAAATGTGAGTATAATTCCAATATCTATATCTATGTATATCTTTAATTACACCTGTGTCTTTATGTGTCTCTCAGTTTTCACACTTTTTTTCTGCTTTTCACAATTGCCTGGTGTTCTCAGCAGTAATGCTCTGGAGGACGCAGTACCTCTGTAGGTTATGTGTAAGTGCTGCTGTAATCAGGCTAGGTAGGCTGCATTAATTCAGCAGACAGTGGTGAATATGAGAAGTCTTGACATTTTGATTTTAGGTATCACAGGGACACTGGCTGATATGACAAATCTATTTCATTTTATCAGGCATGCAAACATAAATGTCCTGGCCTTTTCAAAGCCAGTCTAAGAGTCTGAATAATGGTAAACATGTAAGGTGTGAGTCGTGTCTGTCTGAAACTATGCATATTCAGTGTCATCTTCATGAAGTTTTCAATCTGCCAACTTCAGCTTGTGATGAGCTGCAGCAGAGCATTTTGGGAGCCTTACAAAATAGGTTTTATAGCATCCTTTTGCTACTTTCAATGTGCCACTGTTTTTTTGTGGCTGTTTGTCTTGAACATGACATGTAAGTGCACCTCATTCAAATATATTATATTTTGGAGGAGAGAGAGATACATTCTCTGCTACTTGCACAGTAGTTACATATTCTTTGTTTCCTGTTGGCATTGGTTGAACAGATAATGTCACTAACTTTGTCATGCTAAAATATTGCAGTGGTAGTTTTACTTTTTTCGTTGACAAGAAGACTTGCAGCATGATCACAACCCCCCACCTTGCAGTCTCGCCCTTGATAAGCTAATTAAAATGCACCAAAATATATTTATCGGTTAAAGTAATGTTGGTTGAGTGACACTTCATCAGTCTTAAATATGGACAATCTATGGAAACAATGCGAAGTATAAAAATGGCCCCTATAGTAGCACAAAATATATTTTACAGTATGATTCTATGCTCAATGATGATTTTTTAAAGAATATATATTAATAATAATAATAATAATAATAACAATAATATTAAGTAATAAGGCAAAGTATACTCTTTGTTTGTACTATGCTCAGACATTCAGTGCCATGGACAGTTCCACTTCTCACACAGTAGAAGAAGGTGGTTAGGAAGGTGAGCAAAGCTAATCTCAAATGGACTGTTGATATTGATTGTTAACATGTTTCCTTATTTTAATGCTCATTTGTTCCTTTTGCATTTTTTCTTTTATTGGAGAGTCCTCCATATTAAAGAGGCAGACAGGAAGGTGCTCCAAGTTGGATATATATCTGGGTACTGGCTGGCTTGATTTGAACTGTGGTCTGTTCTGGATTAGTAGACGACCCAGAAACCCTCTGTCTTGATAACAGGGAACACAGACAAACAGATTAGTAACTGGATTCTCCCTGTAGGACATGTGGAGAATTGTTATCGTAATCTAGGAAATGGTGTGACCAAACAGAGGAACCTCATTGGTACAGTTGCGTTATTGTACATGGAATCATCAAAGAAAATATACCACATATGGTATCTTTGGAGTACTTTCCTTCTCTTGACTCCTGATATCACTTCACCTCTATCTCTGTGTGTTAGCTCCTGCTGGGCACATGAAAAGGTGGAGGTGGACCATTTTGCTGCAGTGTGGATTGACTCACCTATGAGTGACCCCTGGCCAGTGAAGACTGGTCAGTTCTCCCTCTTTTAGCTGCTATTCACCCCCATTTTTCTAAACCAATAGAAATCCAGATGTCCTTTGAAGACCAGGATACCTATACTTTATACTCTATCCATTTATACTCTGTTTGTATCTTTGTAAGAGTCTTAGGGCCCTCAGTTGTGTTTTGCTGTTTCAGTATCGTCACCTTGTGTTGGGACATCATTCTTGTTTTCATTTTTCTTTAGTATTTCTTCAGTCTCCAGTTGTGAAAACAGCTTTCTCTTGACCATCTTTGAATGTTGGGTAACTAGTTGTTTCTCAGAGAGTGAGGATGATGGTGTATTTTCCCCACTTATATTGTCAGACTGAAGGTTGACTGTGTAGCAGTATTCCTTATTTTTTAATGACTCCGCTCTAGTAGCAGGCTGAGCTGGACCAAGAGCAGCAGCATTTCAGAAACTGATAGGAGCCTGGGTGCTGGCAGTGCCTGTGGCCATTGGGAAGAGAAATGGGACACTCCCACTGGCCCCATATTCACTCGACCATGGCCAGCCTGTGTCAGACACTATATACCTTCCTGCACCCAGTACATGGACCTCTATAGGCCAGGAAAGCCCAAAACCTTGGAGCTATTTTGGGAAAGCTCCCGTGGAATAACCAACGAAGGACAGGAGTTGGAAGGGCAGAGGATATTTTTGTGTTCAAATCTTTTTCTTTTTGAAGAGAAAAATAATTTTCTCTTTTGTTGAGACATACATGTTTTGATGTTGGATGCTGACATTTCTAGAGACATTTTAGAGGCACTCCATCAACTTTGATTTGACAGATATTGTTGAAGTGTTTTGTCTCTATGGCGCTGGTGTGATAACAGGATGTTGTAGCTGATTTGTCTTTTGTTAGAAAAAATGAGAATGAGAAAATGAGAAATGTTGCTATTGGTGAATATTTCCTGCTGTTTAGGACCATTTAAAATGTATTCTACTAACAAGGGAAACCTGTACTAAAGTTCCCCACAGAAGCTTACTTAGAAGCAGTACAGATTTAATGTACTGTGTATATTTGAGCTTGTGACCGGGAGGTCGTTGGTTCAATCCCCAGACTGACTAGGTAAAATCTGGGTGGGGAAAGTGAAAGAGCAGCGCTTGTCCCTCCCTCATTACCACCACTGAGGTGCCCTTGAGCAAGGCCCGTAACCTCCAACCGCTCCAGTGGAGCTGCTCAGTGGCCAGCAGATCAGATTGTAGTGGTTGTACTGGGCAGCTTCCAGGTATGACTGTATAACTGTGTGAATGTGATCAGGGCGTTCCTGCAAAAGAGAGGTTGCTTCTCAGTGAACCTTCCCTGAATAAATAAAGGTTTAAAAAAAAAAAATATATATATATATATATATATATATATATATATATATATATATGTATGTATGTATGTATATATATATATATATATATGTGTGTGTATATATATATATATATGTATATATATATATATATATATGTATATATATATATATATATATGTATATATATATATATATATATATATTTGGTGTCCGTGTGTGTGCAGAGAAAAATAAAGTAGATGATACTGCTCTTTAGCACCACTGTCTATGAGTCACAGTTACTTCTATCTCACATTAGCGTACAGTATGGACCCACTGTATCTGTTCTTCACAGCTACTCTAACATTAATAACCAGCAGTTTCGGTTGTGTGAATACTTTTTATTACTTTTTATTGGACAGTTACAGCTTGTTTTTATTAGACCCTGACTGGTCATTGCCATAAAGCCGCAGCATGCAGAGTGAGTAGAAGATGATGGAAGGTGCAGAAAGTAATTTCCTGTAACTAGCCAAAATAAAGTCTGGTTAGTAGGAGTCAAAGAGAGGACATTTGTCATTACTGTAGTATCCACTGACCTTCACCGGGACTGTTATTGCTAGGTAATATCCTGCAAGCCCCTCGACCTCTCTGCTGCTGAATCATCCTGGATCAATTATTGTAATATTTGTGTGGCAGTTTTGCTATCGATTAATGCATTTATGCAGAGTGCAGCATATCTTATTTAATAAAGCAAGGCTCGGCATTTAATTAAGTAGTTTCAGAGTGAGGCGGCACTTTGTTTTCATAAACCTTTGCCTTATCGATACGTGTTCCTTCGTGACTTATGTTTACCCACTCAAACTTTTATTGTTTCATTACTGGCAGATAACATAGTAAATGGCTATCTGCAGCACACTCAGGGCTAGATTTATCAAGCCGTTTTCGCCTGTTTCCAGGCGTTAATTGTTCGCAAAGACTGACTTAACCGAAGCGGGATATTTACAAACAGGGCGCACTTGGGTAAAGTCGCAGATTGCCTGCCACATGAGCATGAAGAGACAAGTAGCACTTTCAATATGCGTTCGTGGGAGGGTCATGGGGAAAGTGGGAGTTCCACCCAAAAAGGTGGGAGGATACGCGTAAAGTGCACCTAATTATATATTCCGCGGTATTTACAAAGTCTGCCAGTAAGAGCGTGCCTCTATTCTGCGGGGGAAATTCTCCGCCTCTTAAAAGCAGGTCTAAACCAGGAAGCGCGTTTTCCTGTGTGTAAAATTTACCTTATTCAATGGCAGCAGACATTGATAAACAACTATGCGATTATTTAACTATATAACATTCTCTTTAATTAACCTCATCGTTTGGGTTGACATATAAATTATATAAACATATGTATACATACATAAAGCCAACACAACAGTATCATAACAGCCCACACATGCCTTCATTCTCTACAGAGATCTCAGCAGTATCTATGCCGTCCACACCTTCCACCTGTTCGGCAACAAGTGTTTGCTGCATCACCTCTTCAATAGTAGATAGCGAGATTTCTGGTGGACCTGAACCAGTTCTCCTTGATTGTGCCTGGTTGTACGCTACCTTCTCTTCTGCACTTTATGTCTTGCCACCGTTTTTTTACCTCCTCCACTTCTCTCTTGTAGATGATAACGAGTTGATTTTATTTGTTATGGCAATCCAAATCGAATTTTTTTTCCAAGGGTGTGGATGTTCTGCCCTGTAATATGTTCAGGTTTGTTGTTACTTCATGCACTAATAGGTCAATTTCATCGTCACTAAATTTAAGCTTGTGCTTTCTTTTTCCCGTAGGAAGATCCATGATAGATACATGCGGGCCCATTCTTTGCTCTTTTAGAGGGGCGGTAATTACGCTAGAGGGCGGAGTATGTGCTGATTGCCTGATGGGTGTCAGGTTTGATAAATACTACGCAAAATGAGGAAGCATAGCGTGCGCTATTACCAAACTTGCATAAACAGATGCAGCGTAAACTGCGCTAGTGTTAGTAAATCTACCTCTCAATATTTAGTAGATTGTTGCCATCGTTAGTGGTTTAGACGTGTGCTATTAGAGATACTACATACTGATCATTATGGCAACTTTGTGGTTCTGGGAACTTAAACATTAGTAGAAGTAGTTGTGTTCAATGAATAAAATGTGTTATTCTTCCAAGAACAGAATTCTGTAAGCAGGATGTAAAGGAGGGGTTTTCTTTAAAGTAAGTCGTGATTTTATACTCATCCCCTTTATGTATGTAGGGAGATGGTTGGTCATACTAATTCCCCCTCCTCTTAATTCTGACACTGCAGAGTTAACTCCCTGCAGGCCAACACCACTGTCATAAATTGTTGTAGGACATACTCCAGCAACAATCAAAATCAGCCAAAGGTAATGTGATGCTTCAGAAGACTTGGTGAATCAGCTGGTTATTTTCCAAAGTTATCTTTTTAGTCTGAAGTTCCCTCTTTGCAAATGCCAGTGGAAGGATACTACTCATTGATAGTTGCATAACCACAGTGTCTGAACAATGCTGGTTCCAGCAACATTTGAATAAAAATGCTGAATATCAGTGTTGTTTGTCTTTGGGCACTGGAGTTATGACCTTTGTTCATAAACTGCAATGATTGTTAAAAGTCTTTTTTGTTCTCTCCATGTGTAAAGGGTCAATTAAACTTTCTGCACTGTATTGTGTAGAACCTTTGCCTGGACAGAGATGGCTGCAAAGGAGAAGAGAATAAATATTCAAAGGCAGACATGATAGGAATAAAGAAAAGTCAATGAAATGTGGAGCAGCATGGACGATCCCGGTCATCTACCTGACGACTTTCGATGAATTCCAATGAGAGACATTCCATTTTTAAAGATAGGCCCTATAGGTGCAATTAGTGCTACATAATGGCCCTTTCCCAGCTCCTTCAGCAGAGTTGTGAAATGTTGATTTAATTTGCCCCTATATATTCACTTAAACTCTGAAGAATAGATCTCGTTGTTATAGTCATTTGCAGAAATAGCTCAGGGTTTACTCTGTCATGGTTTTATAAGTACTGGCTGCATATAAGGGAGTCCTTTCTCAAAGGATGGGGACAAGATAAAAAGTGAAATTTGAAAAGGACAAAACTAGTTTAAATGTATTTTAAAAGCCTGCTGCAGCTAGGTATTCGAGATGGGATGTGAGCTCTCTGATGATTTTTTTAGTTGGTAAGAAAAAGAGTGACGGACTAGGTGAGACAGAGGGGGGCTCCCCCAGTTCCTCTCTGCTGTATGTGGCAGGTGACGCCCTGCAGACACTGATGTTGTCAGACAGGACACTTACGTTGGACTCTCTCCAGGGAGGTGTCTTGAAGTAGAGTCTGACTCGCTATTCCAGTATCTCTGATCTCTGCATTATTTATGCTTTTGTCTCAGCCATTTATCAGCATTTTTATACCTCGCAGCCTCATTCTACAGTACATCTCCTGTAATGGAATAGGCTGCAGCGATGATAGCCTCTGAGGGAAGCCAATAACCGAATATAGTAGCTCATATTGATATCAGAAAACTGTGGAATGGACAAGTGTGCTGCGTAGCAGTCTCTGCATACTGTTTAGGACCTTGGCAAACATCCATTCACATCAAAATAGTGCATTGAAAAATAAAATATAACAAGGAAAATGCTGTGCTGGCTCCACTTTCTTACCTTTATATTAATTTTTTTAGAACATGAAACTGGTAATATGTGAGCTGTGCTTGGAGCAGCACAGCAACTGAATCTCTGATCAATGACAGCTAATGAACACGGCAGGAGTTCTGCTCTGTTTGCCTCTCGACAGAGAGCTGCCTTCTCCAGAGAGCTCTTTTTTTCTCCCGTTTTTGCCAGAAAAGCACAGGAGCCTCCATTGAAACCAACTGCCTCTGGGCTCAATTAACTAACATAGATTACTCATAATGCAGATGAGAGACTGTGTACAAGATCAGCAGTGTGGTGATGTTGAAAAACACACAAATGGTGCATGCAAGGATACAGACAATTGGGACACTGTGAATCTGAGATATGCCATCAATGTATATTTAGTAAAAACTGCTCAACAAAGGGCCGTAACAAGCAAAATAATGTACTCTATCTACTTTAATAAAAGTGATTATCCCAACAATGAAAACAGACATTATTTGCATGCACAAACATCTATTCCCTGAGGCTATTTTATAAGGCTCTATGCACCAAAGTACATCAGAGGGTGCAATGAAAACCGATACATAGTGTGTGTGTGTGTGTGTGTGTGTATATATATATATATATATATATATATATATATATATATATATATATATATATATATATATATATATATATATATATATATATATATATAAAGCAAAAGGCTGCACTGAATCTACTGTATAGTCTCCACGATAACCTGTAATTCTGTTAAATGTTGCAAACATGCAGCAGGCAGCAACACTTATGATCCCCGCAGCAGAGCTAATGCAGCAGATATATGTTTTGCAGCAATGACATGGTTTGCTTTGTGTGTGGTCACCAGGCCATGGCCATTGTCATAAAACAAATTAGCATCCCTCACTCAGGCCAATCACTGTTAGTTTTTCCTACCTAGTAAAACACGCTTTCTGAACAGTCGTCAAATTCAAGAATCTCTACTGTTTTTGGCAACATGATGAGTCTTTCTCTAAAAGCTCAGAATGTTTGCACTTTCGAAATGTTCCGTTCACGGCAACCAACACTGCCCAGCATAAAGTTTTTTAAACCTAAATTAGTCTAGACACAAGTAGTAGTTTTTAAATGGATCCCAGCCTATTGTTTACAAAGTATTGCTACCAAACAGAATCTGTTCAGCACCAGAGGATTTACAGATGGCACAAACCTAAATAATGAACAGCTCCCCACTGTTTTGGGAGATGCTAAACATGGTGCTTATTGAATGGCGAGATTACTTTTATGTGTCGCTTTCTGAAGTGTGCACACATTATCGTGAGACTGCAGGCAAAGTAGCACATGCTCAGATGAAGGGAGCTTGCAGTAGATGGGCACTGTAGAAGTAGATTAACTAATGAGATAAGAAGGACCATGATCATACATGCAGAGCAAGCCATTCAAAATCAAGTGCACAGAAATTATGCTGTTGAAATGCACTTGATGAAACTGACTTGAGAATGTTGTGGAATGTGTTTTCTTTCAACTAAAACATCAGATGTGATTGTGTCACATGCAGCTTATTAGTGGTGCACTAAACTGAATATTCAACCTGTCAGTCAGTTAGAAATTATACTTTCACTCTCATTTACTCCGGTTGGACATTATTTAAAATGACCTGTGTATTCAGGCCACTGTTTATTACGTCTGGCTTTTTTCATTGATGTCTCTAGTCTGTGGTGTTTTTTAAGCAATTACCTGAGTGTCTGTGTCATTTCCATCGCTCCATTTTTATAGTCTATAGCATTGGCCAAAACAAGGTGTAGAGACACAGTAGGGTATGGCTTAATGCTATAAAATGGGTACCAAATTATTTTTTACACATCATGAAACATTATCATATTCTACATTATTTAAAAATAACTAGAAATATATATACATAATACCACTAAAAATGGTAAATGTTCATCTACTATGGTTTGTGGTCGTGGTGTCACTGCAAAATGCAGCATTGACCTCTGTGCATACCCATGAAGGGCTAAAGTGTGCAATTAAATGGGGCTGAATGTAAACTCATCGACACGTCACAGTCTTTCAGCCATTGCTTGGCTCTGCTCAGTTCAGCTTATAGGGTGACAGTCACCTTCATGCAGCATCAAGGGAACAGCACAGGTGCAAGACGGACACTTGTCATGTCATCCTGTGCGACTCTTAATATCCATCCAGATTTACATACTGAGAATATAAGTGATTTAGGGTAAATGATTGACTTGCCTCTTGAGGTGGCCGGCATCCCAGTGTGAGCGCAGGATATATGTGACTCTTTCTTTTCCACTCCTTCTACCTTTCTCCTGGTACTGAGTCACCTCGCCTTTGGGGCTTACCACAGGAGTCTCTATAAATGATCCTTTAGACTGAAGTGGAGAATCAAGATTAATGCACTTTCACGTCCCACCCAGGCTCCAGGGGAAAAACTCTTATAATTAACACCAGGGGGGCTGCAGGCTGCTTTTGGAGAGAGGTCGAGGGTGAGGTTCCTCGACCGTTGAAAAAGAGCTGATAAAGGTGTGAGATTTTTAGAGCGTGATGTATGCTGCTGCTTTGGAATAATAGTGGAGTGGTAACAGAATGACCTGCCAGACACCTCACTCTGGCTTACTGCTATGAGGACCAAGTGGAGGGGCAAGAGCTGCTGCATTACTGCATCATTCATAGTGATCATTGTTATATATGTTGTGACCTATGTGAATTATCACTGAGGCAGACGACTGTTTTTTTCCCCAGCCTGCTCCCTCAGAGATTCCGATGTATTTTTGCATCACTGTTTAGTGTTAAGTAACTACAGGGAAAATGAGACACATGTACCTCTAATGAAATGTACCAGTCTAAAGAAATGGATGAGAAGATTGATACCACTCATGTCCATATGATTAATATAAAGCTACAGCCAGCAGCTGGTTAGCTTAGTTTAGCTCTGTTCAACAGTACAACATTCCACCTCCCAGCAGCTCTAAAGCTCACTATTTAATATGTTATATCTTGAATAGCTTCGTATGTATCCATGAGACAGAGAGTGGTATCAATATTCTCATCTAACTTTTGGCAAGAAAGTATATTTTCCAAAATATACGATTCCTTTAATAATCCAGCTTTAGAAGACATTAAATGAAAATAAACACTATTAAAAGCCTTTTTTCTCTGATACTTTACTGTATGTCCTCAGACACTTATCCTTAGCATTTAACCAATCAGATGTTAGACAGCAGCAGTGATGGTGTTTTTATCTATTGATTTTATTATTATCATATGTTTTAACTTACGATTGGACATTTCTAAAGTCACTATTGTTTTTATAACTGACTTCAAAACTTGTTTCAAAACGAGGGGGCTGAAAGAAGGGAGACACAATGCAATACTTAACTTTATTTGGTGATGTATTTGGAAGCATACACCACACAGTTTACTTGAAGGCTACTTCAATGCATGGTTAATACTAATAATAATATAACCTCTTATATCTCTTCCCACGCTGATGATACCAACCACTGTTTAGATATACTGTTTATCCCACCCCCCACCATTTGTGTTTTGCAGTCCCCACAGGATCTTATGTCCATTTCAGCTCTCTACTGTATATTGAGGCATGTAAGGCATTTGTTGATATGTAAATGCTCCATAAAAACAGATCTTTATACCATCTACGAGTAGTATACTTTCCATTCCGGCACAGATAAATTGTATGGTGTGTTTGATCATCTGGTAATGATCTTTACGTATCACAGAGGTTTAGCTGCTTCCTCATTATCCTGAATACTTCTCCAAGGTTATTCCCAAACATTTACTTTTATAGTCCCATTCCTGTTGTTTGTCTTTGATAGTAACTTTGATTGTTGTTATTTCTGTGCATGTGTCAAAAAGCAGCAGGCCTGCTGTTTTTTGAAAAAAAGGGGGTGAAGTTACCGACATGGAGAATGAAATATGGCACTTACATTTCAATGTAAATGAGGAAAGTAATGGGCACAGTGTGGATATACAGCGGTTCATTAGATTGAATCCACTGTGCCGCTGTATCTTTCACGTGAACAATCTCCTATAGCCCGAGGAAATTAGTGTGCAATCTCGTGTACCTGCTGTAAATGAATCTGTCCATCAGCTTGTGTCTCAGGTGTTGGAGCGCAGGAATGGTTCTGCCCTGCCACAGCTGCTTTGGGTTCTCAGACAGAGAGAAGCTGTTTGTTAAACACTAAAGTTGGACTTTACTTTTTGATTGCCTGTGTTAACAATCCCAGAAAAAAAATCTTTTCAGGTATGGTTGTTGCAAATTACTGTGCTGCAGATGTTCATCCAGTGTCTTGGTGAAGGTCTTTCATTTCATCTCTGACCTCTGGACTCAACAGCTAGCATATGACTCCTCTTTAAAGGGTAACTACCTTTTCTTTCAACCTTATTTTCCTATGTTTTTGTGTTTAAGTGACTGATGGGAACAACAATTTTTGACATTGGTCAAGTATGAAGCAAGGTCGCTGCAGTTGGCAGTGGAAAAACAAGCTACAATGTAAGTTAATAGGGCAATTGTCTAGCTTGTATTTACCGTCACAAAAGTACTCGTTTTGCCACTGACAGGCTCAGATTTATATTCCAAGTGTCTGACAACATTATGGAAAGACTCCCTTCAGAGATAGACCTTTAAAACCTCTTTGAGACCTTTCTGTTTAACCAGAAACAGCTCTGAAGTTGCAAGCCCTAACCCACCAGACTCCATTTAAAACAGCAATACTTTTAGCGTGTATAGAGTCAACATATTGTCACATGTAAATCGGTAAACTATGTGTTTATTTCAACCAAAACTAGACTTGTGACGGTTGGAAAAGTGGAAAGATGACCCAAAACGGCTTTAGTTTTATTTTGTGTATTTTACGCTTATATGCTAAAATGAGTGTTTAATGACATGGATTCTGGTGGGTTTAGCGAACGCGATTTCGCGGATGTTTTTATGTTTAAAAAAAGGATCTTACTCTTTAACAGAAAGGTCCACCTCCTTAGAAATCCTTTCCATAATGTTGCCAGACACTTAGGGCCTTTGCTAGTGTAAGACCGACACAGTTGTCAATTTCCCGTCCAGCGCCGCGTCGTTTAAATAGCAAATGCACCTGCGCCCATCTTTGCGCCCATGGGCATGCTGGTCTTACAGGGAGGTGTGTTCAGGTGCATTCTTGGAGTATTGCTATCTTGAGGCACTGGAAAGTGATCGCGCCATTGACCAACAAAAACCTGGTCTAAAGTCAATAGCGCAGCATTTCATTGTTATTTTAACAGCAAATTAGTAAAATGTGCCTAGGCTTATGCACAGCGCGCGCACACTATGCTTGTTACACACACACAGGGAAGCGCAGCAGCACGCAAACATGCAAAAGATTACAAATAAAAATATAACCGTGAAAATCCACCATCATAATAGCAATGCGCCAAGGTACAACACTCAACACACTGATAATCAGAGTGTCATCTCCCATTCACAAACCAATCAGAGTCTGATTGGTTTATTGTATGTTACGCCCAAAACACACCTATGAATTAATAAGACACTAAGTACAACCCTTTTGAACTGCCGTCAAACTAGCAAAAGTGGATTTGGACATGCCCTAAACGCACCTGCGCCATGCGCTTCACGCCGTGCGCTTAGATCGTTAAAATAGGGCCCTTAGAATATTAATCTGAGCCTGTCAGTGGAAAAACGAGCACTTTTGTGACAGTAAATACAAGCTGGACAATTGTCCCATTAACTTACATTGTAGCTTGTTTCGCTGCTGCCGACTGAAGCAATTTTGCTTAATACTGGACTAATTTCAAAGATTGTCATTCCCATCAGTCACTTAGACACGAAAACATAGGAAAATAGGGTCCAGGTTGAAAAAAAACAGTTAGCTTTTAAAATACAGATCCTTAGATCTCTCTAGAGGCACGTCGGTTGGGTTTGAATCTGATGAGAAAATGCATGAGTGAAAACTGTGTTGTGTTCATTTGGGTGATGAATAAGTCACCTTCTGAGAGGGAGAAAATGGAAGCCAGACTTTCAAATGTGGCGCTGCTCCGTAAAACAGATATTCTTCAGCGAGCTTTGCTATTTGCAAAGACTCCTATCATTTAGAATGACAGACTTTATTACTGTTTCAGTTTTTGCTTTAACATTTTGAAGCTGTGAGCAATGCCTTTAGGATTTATCCACTTCACACCAGCCTGTCATGTGTAAAATGTAATAAAGGTATGATAATGAGCATCAATTAGGAGGTTGAAAAACCTCACTAACAGAGCTATTTTTGTATTTCCCTGTGATTGATGAAATATTAGGATAGTAACTGCTTCAAACATGAGTAGCGTAGAGTCATAACTATTCACGTTTATGGTATATCTAAATCAGAAGTAGATTCATGCAGTGCAGCTAGGGTCTTAATAGGACACAGAGCATGAGCAGAAGCTCAACTGTACTGATTATTAGCTGATCTCATTTATGTTGGATATCTCACTAGGAAACACAAATTAAAAGATCAGTCCTGATGGGCAAGTCCACTGTTTTCATTTAGAAGTCCAGTTGCATGCGGATATAGCTGACTGACTTGAATAATGTATCTAAAAGCCGAACCTCCAAGCATATAGCCAACTATATTGCTTTTAAAAGCTTCAAGTAGGAGAGCTTCATGTGTGACATAATTAAATTCCACCCAAGTTAATTCAAACTGTTTAATGATGCAGCGAGAACAATTTATTTCGCTGTGCCAGCGGTGGGATGGTCCGCAGGGGCTATGAGTGAGGAGAGGCATTAGAAGTTCAGAAAGACACTTGTGATACAGAGAGGAGGATGTGTAGATGGAGAGAGACTTGAAGGTTGTAGCATCCTTGGAAACCCATCTTCCTATTGGTGTGATTGTTTATTTAACAATACCACATTCGCTTTGTTTTCGTCATTTATTTTACTATTATTTATAAAGATAACAGTAGAAATGATGATTAGTAATCTGCACGTGAGACCAAATTTTACCAGTGGGATTAACTCTGCTTGCTTTAGTTATTGGGTAAGCTGTTGGTTCCTGTGACCCTGCTGCGGTGTTTCATTATTTTTCAAAGCTAATAACCTTTCCCACGGTGAGCAGTGTTGACATTATACGTATTGTGTTTTTGTGTCTTTTTCCAGGAGTCAAGGCCAGACGGCGGGTAGGAGATGAGTCTGGCGGGTAATCCCACTCCACCTATCCATCAACCTGGAGACTATTTCCAGCGTCCCCTACAGAATGTCAAAGCCTCGCTGAGCAGAAGATGAGTCCATCATCTTCTTTCTAAGACTTTCCCTCGAGTTTTCATCAAAACACATAAACACATCATGTGCCATTATTTTTCTATTGCCCTCCCCTCCGTTTCTGTCAGTGGAGGGCCGCGGCAGTGAGCGAACACAGTTGAGTGAGTTGTTCTATGCAAAGGAGAAGCTCTGTTTGAAAAGTACAGGATGTGACAGGATGCTTTCTCTGTCGCTGACATCACTCTGTATGGGTTGTGATGGGGCATGTGCCAGAGATCTCCTGTCTAATAGGAAGTGAGACACTTAAAGAGATGACCCTGCCTTAGTTGCCATCACTGTCTCTCTGCCAGGGAGGGAGCTTGGCTCTCCCATTACTCCTGCACTTGCTAATTAGCGTCTGTCGCTGAAGTAACTTGTACCTGTCAGTGTGCGCCGCTCTCCTATATTCAGTAACTTGAGGGAATTGAAATTGAATGCCAGCTAAGCTCCGACAAACTGCAAATGGTGCATGGGATACACCCTGATTTTCTCACTGACCTGACAGCCTTATATGTAAGAAATTGTTTTTAATGAATACAGAGTATCTCAGCTAGTTTCTACTGCTGGTGTGGAATGTTTTATCTCTTCCAGACTAGGGGCTGTACTGGTTATTTTATTGCATTTCTTTAGGTACTTGAGCAAGTCCATGTGCCATATTTTCTATTATGAATGCCAAAGCCATTTGTGTCAGATAGCCCAGTGCCTATTTACATTAAAGAGACATGGTGAAACTGCCTGGTCATTGGTAATTATTGGTCCCATTCCCGGGGCCACTTTGGGCTCGTTTAGGCAGAACAAGGTCGAGTTTATTACAGACATTTCTTCACCCACAGGATTAGCCATGCTGCTCAAATTCATCCTTCCACTTTTCCATTAGTTGATTTATCTGCCAACTAGACTATTCTACATAATGAGTAAAACATGAATTATAGTCAAAGCAATACAAATATTTCATTTACATGCAGATCAACACTGACATGTTGAATTGTTCCCAGTTAGACACAGTCCTATTTTAGGGCTAATCCCTCTATGTTTGCAGATGCTCAGTCATCCCGAACATTTTACTTGTTTTGAATAATGGATTTTGTCTGTGATTGTTTGTTGCTGTCATACACGAAATAGCTACCTTGCATCAAGTCTGACTTGTATAAGTAGTGCAGAAATACCTCCCCCAACAACCATGCACAGGAGCACATGCACATACTGTGTCCTCTTCCTAAGCTGGATGAGACTGTTGATCAAACCCCAGGCTGTGCCCAAAAGCGCAGCTCTCTCTGTACAGTAGCCCTTGACCTTACTGTGTGTCCTCATGGCCCAGACACCCGCCTGAAATTAAATTACAGATTAGTCGCTCCAGGCCCAAAGAGGGGTTTATTTGGTTGGCCCCTCTCTGAGAAACATCCATTCTCTCATTCAGGGACTGGAAAAATGTCATGGGATTTAAGGAAGAAACTGCCAGTCTTGAAGACATTTTCTTCTGACTGTGAGCGCTGGAGCCAATGGTTCCCTAAAACTGAACTATCTGCAAAGACTTCTAAATCTTACATTGCAGGTTAGAAGGTACAATCAAATAAAAAAAGACAAGAAAAGTCAAACTGAAGGAACTCTGATGAAACAGCAGCTCACTGCTGAATGGACACCTTGGGAATTAAAAAATCAGTCTTGTGAGACATAAGAAGCAAATGCCAAGCCCTCATTAATTTTGAAGTCTGTCAAGCTTTCACAATCCTTAATTCCAAATTACATTCACTTCCAACATTCAAATACAAGTGACCATCAAGTGGCAATCAAAAGGGGGAAAAAATCATGGATATGTGGTTACTGTAGAAAAGACAAAGTTGAAACAACTGTGTTAAAGTTGATAAATACAACTTATAACTTAAAGGATAGGTTCAGATTTCTTCCTAAAAAGAAAATTAGCAAATTTTGGAAAATGCCCACTTGATTTGGCTAAAGTGGCGGCACAGTGGTCCAGTGATTAGCATTGCTTCCTCACAGCAAGTAGGTACTGCCGAGTACCCCTGGCAGGGCTGAGGCTTCACATTACTGTAGCTTCAGCTGAACTTTAGTTAGCATTTTATCGCCCATTGCTTACAGTGTAATTGTGCTAGGGCTTGATCATTTCATTGCCACAATGGACTGAAGGACAGATGACAGCAGTCAATACCTATTTAAATGCACATATTGGCATGTGACCATGTGTGTTAAGACAGATTTGACTTTTCTAAATTAGAAACACTTTGTAGTCAAATGTACATCAACATGTTTCAACATAGGGGGCAGTGAGTGCAGACAGCAAATTGAAATTTGGCAATGTAACTCTATACTAAAAGCTTCAGTCTAAATTTGTTCAAATGCATAGCAGCATGCATCACAAGCCTGCTATCAGTTGACTTCACCTGCCAACTACAGTTCTTCACTTAACTTACTTCACATGCGTAATTGATTGCACTTAATGTCACCTCTTACAGACTCGGGCACAAGAGGATAAACGTTTAAGATGCTAATGTAACATCTTTATTTATCTATCAAAATAAAACTCTTGGCAGGGTTTTGAGTTGCCCCATGCACAGCCAAGCCTCGGACTCACATAAGGGAACATTTCACAGATAAAAGAATTCAAACTCCCACCTAAAGCAGGTAACGGTTTGGTGTGGTGTTTGCATGTACAAGTACAATGCTTACTGAAATTAAAAGGTTGGCATGAGTGCATACAAAGTTAGTCAAGAAACAAACAGAGGCAAACAAATATAGATGTGTCCCTGGAAGCACAAATTGAGGCAAAGATATGTGTGCTCACATTGGCAAAAAAAAAGTCAGGTATCCAAAATTGTAAGTCTCCATGAATGTACGGAGACAGGAGCCAAAAGGGAAACAACTTGAGTTCCTTGTAAGGTTTGATCAGTTTAAACTGCCACGCACACACTTACAGTATAGGCACACTTCACGCACTGAGTTGGTGCATGTTATAGGGAACACATCTAACTGCTATTTATGACCAAAAACACTGAATGACTGAACAAACTTTAAGAAACTTCCCTTAAAGAAAGTGAGGCAATTATATGCTATCAATGCAGATGGGATAAAACAATATCTTGGAGCAAGGGAGAACACCAGTGCTCTTATTTTTCAGAAAGTTCTCCACATTCCGCAGAGCTCACATAACCTGGCTCAGTGGTCCAATCGCGCTGTAGCTTTTTATTAGCACTTCTGCTACTCTGCATTTGACTTGATTTGAACATGAGGTCCCAGTAAAGTAGTCACTGAAAATGGGGCCAGATGCGCTTCTTAAATTTTAGTACACAGTAAATGCTTAGTGTGCTCTTTAGTCAATATCTTCCTTTATCCTGCTCTTTTCTTTAGCAGATATTTCAACGTAAGCATATACACTTCTTACATCCTTTCACTTCTACATTAATCATTTTCCCCCTGTATTAAAAGTAATCTCAGTCAAATAGAGAGGAGGCAGCTGGTAGCTAGTGGCCCATGTTCTGTTTGGGATAGGACACCTGATGTCAGTGGCTCTCAGTCCAAGTACTCTGCATCCAGAGCTCTGTCGGTTTCATTCTAGCAGTCTAATAAGGGACTGATTCACACCAGGGGCCGCAAGTGAATGCAATTAAGTAGACGGTAGTAAAGAAATCCAGGAACAGGATTGAAGACCACTGTGTAATTGGTTTATTCATGGAATCGTGGGATACTCTATCACAAGTTATCAAGGTGCATGTAAATAGCTTGGGCAATGGCCAGTAGTCAGTTAACTCTGGATGTAAGCATGGTGTGTAAACACTTTCTGCGAAATCTGCTCACTGTGAGCATCCTTGCATCATTTTTACGATCTGCTGGGTTTGTTCACCGCTTAAGGAGAAAACACTGCCAGCATTTTACGCTGCGTTTTATTTCTCCTGAGGAGGTTCGATAATGTGTTTAGTATGCAGAGGCGGGAGTGAAACATAAAACAGGCAAATCAACTGCGGTAGTGATCCACCAATATGGGGTTTTGAAAGCCGATACTGTGACCAAAATTAATGCTCAGAGAATATTTGTTACATACATATTCAATTATGAAATGTATATGAATTTACATGAATTAATTCAAAATTAACTTAAATCCCAATTTCATTCTCAACATTGTTAAACAATCGGCTATTGAAATAACTTCTAGAATACCTATGGGATTATTATAGGATTGCTATAACCTCATAGGCGTCTACTTCTTTTCCTCTAAAACACAGATTATTCTTGTCTCAACCTCTGAGGTAATTGAACATAATTGTATGAAGTTTAGGTTATTGCATTAAAGTGAAATATAGAAATGTTGGAGAGTTTGCTTATTTACTTTCCTGCCGAGATTGAGACGAACAAACTGATATCGCTCTCATCTGTCCATAAATATGAAGCTACAGATGGGCTCCTGGGTAGCTCACCTGATAGAGCGTGCGCCCATATACAGAGGCTCAGTCCTCACTGCAGCAGCCGCAGGTTCAGTTCCAACCTGCGTCCTTTGTTGCATGTCATTCCCCCTCTCTCTCCCCTTTCATGTCCAAGCTGTCCTATCAATTAAAGGCCTAAAATGCCAAGAAGAATTATCTTAAAAAAAGAAGAAATAAAAGCTACAGCCAGGAGATTGTTAGATTAGTTTTGCTTAGCATAGATACTGGAAACAGCTAGCCTGGGTCTGTCCAACAGTTAAAGCCTTCTAGCACCCCTAAAACTCACTAATTATGGCTTGCTGTTTCCCTGTTTCTTTATGCTAAGCTAGGCTGACTGCCTGCTGCCTGTAACTTCATACAGTATGTATCAAATAGATACAAGAGTGGTATCGATCTTCTTCGTCACACATGCACTACAACCCTAAACTTACCTAGAACTTACCCGAGTAGCTGTATGTGAAAAAAAAAGACACCAATGAAAATGTCTAACCGGAGAGATGACGAGATTCAAGAACTTCTGTCGGTATAGGCTGACGCCAAAATTGTCAGACAAATTCAAGAACCAGCAAGGTGACCACGGTGTAATCCACGTCATGCCCTGCCTCCTGCACGTTTTACCCAGGCACCACCCCTCGTCTAAACCAAACAGAGTATTTCCAGTAAGTGAGAACACATCCGACACAGACAAGCTCCTGTTGTGTGCTACATGTCATGTGTGAAAGGGCTACTCTGGACAATGTCCGGACCAGATTCTCTGAACATTGTCCAAATATCATATGAGAAAACGGCTATAAGGTGACCAAATAAGAAAACTAAGATAAAAGTACACCATTTCATTTACACTGGCTGACAAATGAAAACACTGAATAAACCACTTGAAATCAGTGTTATCTTCAAAACCCAAAGCAAATATAGTAAATAGTATAGCTCTAGTGTAGTGGTGGTCTAGCGGTTGTTATGTGACAGCAGCCTTGTGTAAATTAATCAAATACAAGTAGAACAAGCATTCATTATAGTCTGCCATGGGAGTTGTGAGTTAAAGTAGTACCAGTGGAATCACCAGAACAAACTTAGACAAATACACCTCTATGTTTTAATAATCACTTGTGGTGAGAATACTGACCTTCAATTATACCTTCTTATTAGAATGCAAGTATAATGTATAAGGATAGCTGTGAAGAAACGGTTGTTAGATGGCAGAAAACCTCTTGATTATGTTCCACTTCTTTTTCAAATCTGTACATCCCTAGTAGTTATCTTAAAGGACAAAAAAGTTGCTCCTTGAGCGAATTCACAATGTGAAAGTAAGAGAAGAAACAAAGAAAACTTGAAAGCACCTGAATTCACAACATTGTAATCCTCCACCCTGAATGGCAAGCAGCCTTACTGGGCATGAGATGTTGCCATAAGGATTTAAGAGAGTTAGAAAATGAATGTAACTGTTGGAAGGGTAGACACGCCTAGCTACAATGAAAGAAAAAAAAGACAATTGAGGTGCTAAGAAGAAAAGCCTCAATCCAAAATGTACAATAATACCAGCTGTGAATATATACACAGAGATGTTTGTATAGCTTTTAAGTTGTACTGTCATTTCAGGCCTTTTGATATATCTGCTGTTGAAAAACTGCGAAAAGACAACTACTATTTGCAGTAGCAAGATAGAGAATAAGATCATGGCTAGGTACGGAAGTAAATATATTGTGGGCATTTTACTGTCATGGTGAAGAGGAAGCTGAGCCTTAAAGAAAGGCTCTTGGTTTACCAGCAGATACCATTCAAAGCTCTGTGTAACTCTGGGTAGTGACAGAAAGGATAAAATTGCATGTTGAATCACAGCTCAGAGTTGCTCCATTGCCACTTTGCATCAAAAGTTGAGGTGGTATGAGCCTCTGATCAGGATGCCTCTGGGATTCTTCCCCATGGAGGTGTTCAGGGAACGTCTAACTGGGAGGAGACCCCTAGGCAGATCAAGGACCCATTGGCCAGGGAAGGTCTTAGGATCCCTACGAATGCTGGAGAGAGTGGCTGGGGAGGAATACATCTGGGTGACGGATCTAGGTAAGCAGTGGAAAACTGATGAATGGAAAACTGTTCAATTATGTTATGTTAGTTACTGAGTGTACTGTAGGTGCTTTACATGCTGGGTCAATATGTCCCTCTGTTCTTCAACTAGCACTCTGTTCTCTGAGGAGGGTTTTGAATTTCATTCAACATTATTATTAATCTCTCCTGGAACCATCACCTTATCGTGGTGGAGAGGTTTGTGTGTCCCTATGAACCTGAGGGCTGTGTTGTCTGGAGCTTTGTGCTCCTGGTAGGGTCTCCCAAGGCAAAGTGGTCTCAGGGGAGGGGCCAGACAAAGAATGGTTCAAAAACCCTATGAAAAAACGAGGTAGAGATGGAGTGACCCTGCCCGGAGGAAGCCCGGGGCCCCCGTCTGGAGCCAGGCCCAGATGGAGGGCCCGTCAGCGAGCGCCTGGTGGCCGGGTTTGCCACGGAGCCCGGCCGGGCACAGCCCGAAAAAGCTACGTGGCACCTCTCTCTCCAACCCATGGGCCCACCACCTGTGGGAGGAACCGCTGGGGTCGGGTGCGCTGCCACATGGGTGGCAGTGAAGGTCAGGGGCCTCGACGGACTAGACCCGGGCAGCAGACGCTGGCTCTGGGGACGTGGAACGTCACCTCTATGTGGGGGAAGGAGCCAGAACTTGTGTGGGAGGTGGAGCGCTACCAGTTGGATCTGGTGGGGCTTACCTCTACGCACAGTCTCGGTTCTGGAACCATACTCCTGGATAGGGGTTGGACTCTTTTCTTCTCCAGAATTGCCCAGGGTGTGAGGCGCAGGGCGGGTGTGGGGATACTCACAAGCCCCCGGCTGAGCGCCGCTACGTTGGAGTTTACCCCGGTGGACGAGAGGGTCGCCTCCCTACGCCTGCGGGTTGTGGGGGGGAAAACTCTGACTGTTGTTTGTGCGTATGCACCAAACAAGAGCTCGGAGTATTCGGCCTTCTTGGAGACCTTGAATGGAGTCCTGTATGGGGCTCCAGTGGGGGACTCCATAGTTCTGCTGGGGGACTTCAACGCGCACGTGGGAAATGATGGAGACACATGGAGAGGCGTGATTGGGAGGAACAGCCTCCCTGATCTAAACCAGAGTGGTTGTTTGTTGTTGGACTTCTGTGCTAGTCATGGATTGTCTATAACGAACACCATGTTCGAACATAGGGATGCTCATAAGTGTACTTGGTACCAGAGCACCCTAGGCCAAAGGTCAATGATCGATTTTATAATCGTTTCATCTGATCTGAGGCCGTATGTTTTGGACACTCGGGTGAAGAGAGGGGCAGAACTGTCAACTGATCACCATCTGGTGGTGAGTTGGGTCAGAGGGTGTGGGAAGACTCTGGACAGACCTGCTAAGCCCAAACGGGTAGTGCGGGTAAATTGGGAACGTCTGGAGGAGGCCCCTGTCCGACAGACTTTCAACTCACACCTCCGGCGGAGCTTTTCGTGCATCCCTGTGGAGGCTGGGGGCATTGAACCTGAGTGGACAATGTTCAAAGTTTCCATTGCTGAAGCTGCAGCGGGGAGCTGTGGTCTTAGGGTCTTAGGTGCCTCAAGGGGCGGTAACCCACGAACACCGTGGTGGACACCGGTGGTCAGGGAAGCCGTCCGACTGAAGAAGGAGTCTTTCCGGGATATGTTACCCCAGAGGACTCCGGAGGCAGTTGCAAGGTACCGAAGGGCCCGAAGGGCTGCAGCCTCTGCCGTGAAAGAGGCAAAGCAGCGGGTGTGGGAGAAGTTCGGAGAAGACATGGAGAAGGACTTTCGGTCGGCACCAAGGTGCTTCTGGAAAACCGTTCGCCACCTCAGGAGGGGGAAGCGGGGAACCATCCAAGCTGTGTACAGTAAGGATGGGACGCTGTTGACCTCAACTGAGGAGGTAATAGGGCGGTGGAAGGAGCACTTTGAGGAACTCCTAAATCCGACTAATACGCCCTCTATGGTAGAGGCAGAGCTGGAGGATGATAGGGGATTGTCGTCAATTTCCCTGGTGGAAGTTGCTGAGGTAGTTAAACAACTCCACAGTGGCAAAGCCCCAGGGATTGATGAGATCCGTCCAGAAATGCTTAAAGCTCTGGGTGTGGAGGGGTTGTCTTGGTTGACACGCCTCTTCAACATTGCGTGGAAGTCGGGGACGGTGCCTAAGGAGTGGCAGACCGGGGTGGTGGTTCCCCTTTTCAAAAAGGGGGACCAGAGGGTGTGTGCCAATTAC
The DNA here is from genome assembly GCF_008315115.2 of Sander lucioperca. Classification (NCBI taxonomy): domain Eukaryota; kingdom Metazoa; phylum Chordata; class Actinopteri; order Perciformes; family Percidae; genus Sander; species Sander lucioperca. Next base: position 12,709,692 of record NC_050175.1, read on the forward strand.
AGGGGTATCACACTTCTCAGTCTCCCCGGTAAAGTCTACTCCAAGGTGCTGGAAAGGAGGGTTCAGTCGATAGTCGAACCTCAGGTTGAAGAGGAACAATGCGGATTCCGTCCTGGTCGTGGAACAACGGACCAGATCTTTACTCTCGCAAGGATCCTGGAGGGAGCCTGGGAGTATGCCCAACCGGTCTACATGTGCTTTGTGGATCTGGAGAAGGCGTATGACCGGGTCCCCCGGGAGATACTGTGGGAGGTGCTGCGGGAGTATGGGGTGAGGGGGTCCCTTCTCAGGGCCATCCAATCTCTGTACGACCAAAGCGAGAGCTGTGTCCGGGTTCTCGGCAGTAAGTCGGACTCGTTTCAGGTGAGAGTTGGCCTCCGCCAGGGCTGCGCTTTGTCACCAATCCTGTTTGTAGTATTTATGGACAGGATATCGAGGCGTAGTCGGGGTGGAGAGGGGTTGCAGTTTGGTGAGCTTGGCATCGTCGGCCTGTGACCTTCAGCACTCACTGGATCGGTTCGCAGCCGAGTGTGAAGCGGCTGGGATGAGGATCAGCACCTCTAAATCTGAGGCCATGGTTCTCAGCAGGAAACCGATGGAGTGCCTTCTCCAGGTAGGGAATGAGTCTTTACCCCAAGTGAAGGAGTTCAAGTACCTTGGGGTATTGTTCGCGAGTGAGGGGACAATGGAGCGGGAGATTGGTCGGAGAATCGGCGCAGCGGGTGCGGTATTACACTCAATCTATCGCACCGTTGTGACGAAAAGAGAGCTGAGCCAGAAGGCAAAGCTCTCAATCTACCGGTCAGTTTTCGTTCCTACCCTCACCTATGGTCATGAAGGCTGGGTCATGACCGAAAGAACGAGATCCAGGGTACAAGCGGCCGAAATGGGTTTCCTCAGGAGGGTGGCTGGCGTCTCCCTTAGAGATAGGGTGAGAAGCTCAGTCATCCGTGAGGAGCTCGGAGTAGAGCCGCTGCTCCTTCGCGTCGAAAGGAGCCAGTTGAGGTGGTTCGGGCATCTGGTAAGGATGCCCCCTGGGCACCTCCCTAGGAAGGTGTTCCAGGCACGTCCAGCTGGGAGGAGGCCTCGGGGAAGACCCAGGACTAGGTGGAGGGATTATATCTCCAACCTGGCCTGGGAACGCCTCGGGATCCCCCAGTCGGAGCTGGTTAATGTGGCTCAGGAAAGGGAAGTTTGGGGTCCCCTGCTGGAGCTGCTACCCCCGCGACCCGTTACCGGATAAGCGGAAGAAGATGGATGGATGGATGGATTATTATTAATAAAAATATTCCTAAATGGAGCTTTAAAAGAGTCAAGGATGTGGTCACAGGGAATAAGTTAGTCTGCTATACTGAATTCAGGGTTGAGTGCAAAATCATTGCTGTCATTTCATTGTGTCATTGAGTGTCATTTAATTGAGAATCAATTTCTGTGAAAAATGTTAATGGTTATAAATTGTTAAAATTGCACTTACGTATGGCGTAAGGTTTGTGTCATATCTCCTGACCGCGATAAAACAAGCTCACGAGCAAATTTGATCATTTCACATGCACAGATATTACTCAATTCAACAATCGAGAGTTATACAAGCAGCTGCAACAAAACATAGGGAGAGGCAAAGAATGGGTGCTATCTTGCGCTACATCTTTAATATCGACGGAAAAACAGTTCTTCGGCCGGGACACCAAGTCCGGGTTTCCAGAACGATAGCTGTCAAGGTAAACTTCGAGGTCCGTTGGTGAGATCGCCTTGAAAGTGAATCAATCATAGGAGGGCCAATGCCTTCCTTGGTTTCCGCCCCCAAAATGTCAAAAGTCAGTTTCATTCGGGCGAGCAGAAATCAACTTTGAGAACAGAGTTTACCTGCGAGAGTGTGTATGTCTTCCAGCGCTCGCAAAGCAGGTGTGTGGTGGCTGCTCTGTGCAGGTGCCATTCTTTGCCTCTCTCCATGTTTTGTTTCACGCTCGAAGCTGCCCGTACAACTCTCGATTGTTGAATTGGTGTGCGAAGAGTAATCTGCGCGTGTGAAATTATATAATTTACTTGTGAGCATGTTTTATTGCACTCACGAGATATGACATAATCCTGACACCATAGATATGCTCCTTTATGCGATCAACCCTCGGCACATTGTCTGTCTGACCCACTCAGTTGAGGTTCATCCATGTGTTGAGGGTCAAAGGGAGCTAAGGCCAAACTCAGTATGACAGTAACAGGTAGGTAAACACCTGGACAAGTCAGTGTGAAAACAATGTATTTAATGGAAACACAATGGCACTGCAGTTAATTAACATGAGTTTTGAATTTCAGTTGTGTATGAAAGATGCAGGAGATTTTTTTCCCCCCATCAGCAATTGATGTTCCTCTATATACTATACTCAAAAATCAAACACACATGCACTCACTATCAGTATGCATGAGTTCACAAATTTGCAGGTTGCCTACCTATACATTTAACAGGTGCAAAAAACCCTGACCTTTTTTTTAGACGGTACTTATTCTCTTGAATCCTTAGCCACTGGAATTGTCAACGATCCAACTTTATCATCATTATCAAAGCAAACCTGTACGCACTGAATGATATTGATGATGTAAACTATGAGTGAGTGAGTGATAGATTCCTGAAGTGGAGAGTGTTTTTATGATGTGAGTGAAGTAATGCTTTCATGTATTATTTTGTATATATTTTATGAACTTTTGTAAGTATAACATCAACCTGTCCAGGGACTGCGGGTGGAAATTAGCATTTTTTGCTATAACCTGGCACATGACATCTCTTCTTTTTTAGACTAATGTTTTTTGTGCATTGTCCCTGATCAAATAAAGAAATAAACAAACTTTTGGCTCCTGCAAAATGAAATGAAATGTCTAAATTCCCCTTTGCTAACTAAACTTGGCAAGACAGTTCCTCAAAATACCATGATTTGCCAAACGAACGAGTACAGCAATAAAAAAGAAAAAAAAGAATATGTTGTCCCATGACTCAGAGCGCTTCAGCTGGCTTCTCAGTCTCAACACCTGGCTTCAGTCCACCTGTTATACCCACAACTTTGGTTTCATTGACAATTTTAATTTATTTTGGAACTGTCACTCTTTTTATAGGCCTGATGGAGTTCACCCAAACAGACTAGGTTGCTCGTTTTTAGTAGTCAACCTACAGCTCACTGTACAGTCTGCCCCACGTGCGTGACTATTTACCCCACACGCCCCTCACTTTCCTTTTCATCCTTTACATCCTGCCACTCTGAAATATCATACGCAAACATGGTCTTCACTTCCACTGCTACGCCGATGATGTCCAGATCTACATTTCTACCAAATCCATCACCACAGCAAAAATCCTCCACCCTGACCAACTGCCTCACCGATATTCAAACCTGGATGCAAACCAACTTCCTCCAACTCAACTACAATAAATCCGACTTGATGCTCATCGGCCCGAAATCCCTCACAAATACCACCCATAACTTCGGTCTCACTGTCAACAACTCCACCATGTCTCCATCCCCACACATCCGTAACCTGGGAGTCATCTTCGACAGCAACCTCAATTTTGAAAATCACATCAACCTAATAACCAGAACTGCCTTCTTTCACCTCAAAAACATTGTGCGTCCAACAAAGAATGACACTACTATCATATGCAGGCCTCACTTACACAATGCACAAACATTGTTCTTACAGAAGGACAATATGTGAATAAATATATATGAAAAAAACAACATACAGTATAAACCAACAACTTCACAATACTGGATGCATTGAAAAAGCATGACAGAGTCTGACACATAAAGTATGTAGTGATGATGACCTTCGACTCAAACTGTACTGTTTTACAGCTAAAATATTCTGCTGCCAAATTCTAATCAATAAGAGTGAATTCATGATTTCAGGTTTTTGGGCACGTAAAACCTCAAATTTAAATTTAAGATGGAGACAAGTGTGTTTGTTTCAAATTACACACTATCTATTTCAGCATGGTTGGATTCTAATGAAATAAAAGCATTTTCTTGTAATGCCATTAAAGTTTAATCACCACTTATCTGTGTCACGTCATGTTGGGAAATAAGATAGCATTATTTACGGTCGATACCTTCCATCTTAGGTTCATCTTTAACTTTGTCGATGCACATAACAGGGAATAAATCTGATGAAGGTATGCAGAGCCACTGAGCTATACAGTATAGAGAGATAGACGGCATATACATTTTGCATTAGAATCCCAAGGATGAAGATTTTCAGTTGTGGTGATATCAAAGGAGCGGCTGATTCTTGTAATGATGAGGTGGAAGGTTGAGCGTTCAAAGTGTCTGACTTTGACACAGGAGACTGTGGTTTGAGTTCCATCTCCTTTAACAGTAAGCATTGTACTAGTGTAACCATGAGGATGATCTCTCCATTTCAATGGACTTGAAATAGTTTTGGGTACCTAAACTTGACCAGACATTAAAGCTTTAGTGCGTAACTTTTTGATATTAATGAACGTCCGTTACATTCAAGCCATTGCCAAATGAGTTGTTATAAAGCTAATTAAGACTATCAGCTCCACACAACTCTCTCTGTATTTCTCAGTATGGCTATGTTCAGAAGATTGTGGTGTCCGGTAACTTTCCCGCACAGAAACTCGAGTGAAAATAATTACCTCGGTGGGCGGTCACGGAAGGCTGGTATCATGTGGACACACCGACAGTTTTGTTGTCTTACTTGGCGGCAGAAACTACGCACTATAGCTAAAAACATAGAGTTCATAGATCAGAGAGCACTCACTCGTATGAATCCCTTTTGGAACTGTCATACCTGTACGGGTGGTTACTGAAGGGCACTTACAAACACCTAAATCTGTAGGTATGAGGGCTTTTGAATAACACCATCTGAGCACAAACTCAATAACAACAACTGAGCAAACAAACCACAAAATCCATCTCTAACACAGTATACTGTCACAATTTATAACCCCCTCAACAGTTTACCCTTGACCTGCAAGAGGTGCACATGTACCCAACCCCATTCTCTGGGTACAATAGCCAACGCTAACAGTCCATTTTTCTCACTAGGCTCCTAAAATAAGGTGTGGCTCAATGAATTTATTCCACAGATAACAATGTAAATGTTTTATTGCTATAGTTTTTTACTCTAAATTGCTAATGTTAATACAGTGTTGCCCCATTTTAGTTGTATAACAAAAACGATGTCTTTTTTGCAAAGCCACCCCATCTGCTTTTCTTGAAAATTTGGTCAATTTTATATAATAAACGCACTTAGAGCAGAGTTTTCCCTCCTGCGTGTCCATATTCTGAATATTGAATAAATCAAGATCTGGGTTTTATTTTTCTCCCAACTGTACTGTATCTGCTTCGAGTTTTAATATTTCATAAACAATGATCAATCACCAAGTGCACTGAAAAGCAAATAAGTAATGACACTCCTGGTTGTCCAATGAAAACTGCAGCTTTTATTTGTCTCTGCAGTTTCTCCTCAATTTTATTTAAAATCTCATTACCTTTAATCAGGATAAAGTGATATCATGCTAGATTTTATTCCCTTTTCATAACAACTTCCTCAGAGGTGCAGAAGTAAATCACTGGTTCAAACTTGGGAAAACAAAATACACTGCATAGGCACAGGCTTATTTTAGCAACTGAAATGTGTGCTTTGTCAGACTCGTTCAGTTGTGCTGGACTAGGCCGTCCCTAATTAAAGTGTTCTGCTCTACAGAGTCCCAGACTGGTCCTGAGCATGCAGAAGCTGTCTTATTCTTTCCATCCATCACATCTACTGTAATTACTTTTGTTTACAGTGGAGGAAACGGCAGCTGTCTGATTAGAAGTTATTGAGGAGATAACTCATAGGTAATTTAGAAATGGCGCTCAACTTCTCTCCTGGATGCAGATGAATCATTTCCTGTATGAAGTATAGGACAATGTAGAGACGCTCATGGAGAACGACCCTGACAAATTACCACAGGGCTGTCAAATCTCCAAACCATTTTCCCCAATGGTGATGATGGTCTCTCTTTTCCTGAGGCAGAAATAAAAAGTTTGCAAAACAGTGGAATTAGTTGCTCTCGTTGTTCAATTTTTTTCTCATAAAGTGGATGAATATTTTTTTCTGATATTATTTTAAAGGGCAATCTCAGTTCCTCAGTATTTTATGATTTCAGTGAGATAGCTATGGCGATAGACTATAATAATCTACTGTATATAAATTGTAAAGTGTCATGATTGTTTTTCACTGTTCTATGACTCAGTGTTTTACGGTATGCACCATATGCCTATGTATTATCATAGAATTATCATAACAAAACATATATTTGTGTGAAATGGATACTGAGATGTCCATTACTGATATAAAAAAAAACGAATGTGCAATATCAAATGGCAAATCGATACTGCAAAATCCACTTCCATTATGGGAAATGGATCCAGCAGCAGCAATATGATATTGGATTTTTTTTATTTTTTTTTTTAGATCCACTGTAGATTTAGAAAACACTGTAGACTAGGCATAGTGGTTACCTGTATTTGAGTTGGTTTTGTTATTAACATTTTGCGTATTTCACGTAATGAACATGTTTATCACACAGTACATTCAGTTACATGCAGCAAGTGTTATCCCTAAATTCTGTTGTATAATATATCAGTCAGTTACAATATTTAACAGAAAGAGACTGACTGAGCTTACAGCCTGTCAGTCAGGATGAAGGACACAGATTCTCATGGAGCTGACATCCTTGCCTCTCAAAAGTCTCATTTTTGGACATTGGTCTGCTCCCCACAATAAATAAATAAACAATAAATGAGCAAAAACTGCAGCTATGCCAGCAAACACAGTTATTCTTCAGAATATATTGTTATCCTATTTTTCTCACTCTTCCAATTTTGCTTACTAGTAATGGCATCACTTTATTCCAGAGTTATTTACATGTACTGTACATGTTAATTGAACAAATACTGTATAATGCCATTTTTGTTTAAACACAATTTTTAGGGACAGTACAATTTGAGCATGATGTAATTGTTTTGGTCACTTGGACAGAACTTTTCATCAAGCTGAAACCACAACGCAACTTCTGACATATTATGACCTTGTAATTGTTGTTATGGCTAACATGTTAGCAGACAGCAAAATTAACAGACAGTATTTGGACTCACTTGCCATACAACTTTGAACTCTGTTTTACTGGTGTTCAATAGTTTGTAAGAATGATATCTGGGCCCTTTGTTTATGTATATAATATGTTTGACCGAGGTAGGTCAAGGTTTATTAGCTTATTTAGTTAAAAAACAGCCTGCTGCTGCTGCTGCTACTGCTGGGATCGGGGCTGCTGAGGGTGGAATTTGTGGCTTGTACAATCAGAACAACAACCTTAACGAGCTCTGTAGAGCTGCAAAGTTGTGTGACATTTCTGTATGCTAATTGATTGAATTGTTATTTCTTATAAATCACACCAAAGATGGTAGTGGTGGTTACAGGCAGTGAAATCAGATCTCGGTGGTCGTCAAGACTCTTCTGTTGTCCTTGAGAGCTGAGTGGGTTCACTCATTAATGGCTGTAATTGGACTGTTTGGAATATCAGCACCGCTAATGTTACTTTGACAGTGATTTAATTTGACATGTTAATCAATCATCAACATAGCTGGAGCACACACTAATATGTTAACAAGGGATAGAAATAGCATTGATATTGTATGCAGACAAAGGTGTGGTACACAAGGCATTGTGTATGATCATAATATATATTTGCTCTTTGTTTATTGATTTATTTTGCTCTTTTATCTTTAGCTATTGAGCCAGGGGTGTTTTTTCTCAGCAATGGATGCAGAAAATAAAAGGAAATGTCATAAAATAAATAGTTCCTGATAAACTATCGTGTGGTATACATGTCATGGTGAGTAATTTCAGTTCTTTGTACTGCTCTACTTTAGTCCGTGCTTGCACCATTAATTAGCTATTCAGTGCCTCTTCATCTGTAAATATTACAGCTCAAAACCAGTTTCAATGAACTTGCTGTTTGTAGAACAGATCCCCTCCCTTCCAAAAGTGTCAGATTAATTACTTTGCTTTAATGGGTCCCACTACTAGGTGCTAGTAATTAAAAGATAATGATTGGTCCCTTTGAATGTTACAAATAAAGATGCACAGACACATTTGTGTTATTCAGGTTGTCCAATAAAAGATTAGGTGTTTATGTGTGAGGGTGGGGGTGTTGGGGGCTACTTGCTATTTCTCAAATTATCCATGCTTTCCTGTGGTATGTCTCTGCTCTCAGCAATCCATATCAGATCAACTTTGGATTATCTCTCTGGATAACAAAAAATGAATAAACACAGCTGTTCATTGGCATTCATCTCCATGACCCCTGTCTCCATGAATAGCTGGAGAAAAACAGAAGTGAAGTGATTTACGTTTCATATTAAGGACTGAATCTCCTTTTCCTACTTTTTATTGGATGTTGACAGCTGTGTTTGGGGATGAAATAGTCCAATCTTTCTCTGCGGGGACTGGTGAAACTCCTCATGAACCTTGTTTACATGTCTTTAAATACTGACCTGCTGCAAATTGCAGAAAAGCTACAACAAAAGAAATTGTAAGGACTCATGGTGTAATTGGTTTATATTTGATTAATTCAACAAGGAAGGAAAAGCTAGATTTTAAACTGTATGTACCTCTGTGTACCTTCCAGAAAACTATGTTCCATTGATATCAACTGGCAACAGTTATAAATGCAGGTCCAGTGACAATGTGTTAGGATTTTGGGAAGTCTCTGGAATTAAGCAAGTATTCCTTAGTTTGTGATCCCTCAACATGGCTGCATTTCTCAGGGGTCGTTATTTTTTTTTAAAAGATGTTTTGGCAGCACTGGAGGAGAAATCTACATCCAGTCGCTGTTCTACTTTATGGAAAACTAAAAATCCCTGCCTAAAAATGCAATTTATGTTGTTGCCTCAGTCATACAGCACAGCCTGCTGAATAAACTTGTGTACTTTTGAACTTTTGTATGGCACAATACATTTTTCAATTGTCTATTGTCCAGCTTCCAGGATTTAATTTGCTAATAACAGGGCCTAAATATAGAGGATATGTCAATTTGTTTTTTCTTCATTCTGTACATCAGAATGAAAAAAAAACCATCAAATACAAAACTAATTGTGCTTTTATTATGATGTTTATATATTACTGTTGTGTAGAAAAAGTTGCAAATGAAAGAAGTGTGATGAATGAAAAGAGGGAATTGGGAGCTATGGATGGTATCCCAGAAAGGAAGCTATAACAGCTGGTCATATTGGCAGTAATCTGAATCTCAAACTCTCAGAAAATGAATCGATATTATATCTGCATGGCTAGATAGTACTATGATGGTAAAGAAATAGGGGTTGAAATAAAAACATACTTTGACTTACAGCCATAATACAATGAAAAAAAGACTGCAGTGTTTCAGTCTGGTTGGACAGTTTAACACTGAACACCACGGTTAGAGAGTTGGAGTCAGTTTGGGACCAGGGGTTAAGGTCAATTTAACCTGGCATACAGCAGGTTATGTTCAGGCCCTTATGTTTTCTCGCCCTGCAGTTTTCCCTGGATTAGAGTGGCACCTAAATCATGGTTGCAGTTATCGCCATGGTCCTGCTAGGTGCCCTGCTACACCCTTCTATGCCCTGCAGTGCCCTGCTATGCCCTGCTACGCCATGCAGTGCCCTACTACTCCCTGCAATGTCCAGCTACGCCCTGCAGTGCCCTGCTACGCCCGGCTACACCCTGCTACGTCATGCTATGTCCTGCTACACCCTGCGTATTTATTGTGACTATAATTGCCACGGTTCATCATACCCCCAACCAGTACCGGCAGACAACCGCCCACCAAGAGCCTGGGTCTGTCCGAGGTTTCTCCCTAAAAAGAAGTTTTACTCACCACCCAAGGTTTCTGCCTAAAAGGGAATTTTTCCTCGCCACTGTTGCACTAAATGCTTGCTCTTATGGGAATTACTGGAAAAGTTGGGTCTTTGTAAATTATAGAGTGTGGACTAGACCTACTCTATCTGTAAAGTGTCTCGAGATAAATCTTGTTATGATTTGATACTATAAATAAAATTGAATTGAATTGCATAGCAACAAACACAGACTTTGATCCTTTTTCCTTTGTTACTGGTAAAAACACAAGATATAAAGTGTAGTATATATCAGTGTAGATTAGATTTGGTAGTTAGATTTTGTTACCTTTGGAGTCAGCCAGGCTAGCTGTTTCCCCCTGTTTTCAGTCTTTACGCTAAGCTAAAATAGCCAGCTGCAGGATGTACCTTCACATTTATCATGACAAACATGATAATCCTATTGATCTTCTCATCTAACTCTCAGCACTAAAGCAAATATGCATATTTCCCAGAATGTAAAACTATTATTTTACATTTCTATAGTATGTCAGCATTACGAGACAGTACACAGTTGAAATGAACAAAAAGAACAGAAAGGGACCCACATGACAAAGACTGTTATATCAGATTCAAGACAATGCATGCATCATTTCCCCCTGAGCCACTGTAGCACATTCAATAGCCAGACATTTGTATGCACTTTAATGGTACATTAAGCCTGAACAAACCCTCAACAGTATTTTGAGGATTTAATCTGCAGTTATCATGGTAAAGTTATAGAACCTGCAGTCAGCAGAGCTGTGGTAATGTTGTTTGTCCTGCAGTCATACAAAAGGCAACCTATTTAAAGCCACCTACACATGATGAAGATGTGGCATGTCAGGTACTATAGTGCATCCAGTAAAGAAAATCATATTTTATTTTCATCATTTTTAAAACAACACAGGTGATGCTCAATACTTTAAATGAAATAAGCAGGAAATGTGATTTCTTGCCCACAGAGTTCATGTATTGCTCAATACTCACTGCAGCAAAACCACTGACAGATGGCCAAATATGGCCTTTGTGATCCGGGCAGGTCATGTGAACTGCAGCTTCTTGGTAATTGACTGAGGAATTATGAAAAGAGGAGGAAAGATTGCTCACATGTAATCAGGCCTGATCCTCTGTCAGGAGTCCCAGAAATCGAGAAGCTATGTAGGGACTTGTAATAAAACACAAGTAATTAACACCTGGTAGTTAATGCACATGACAGGCAACATGTTACGTAAAATCTCAGCACTTACACACTTGCATTTGAATCTCAGCAGGAGAAGAAGCATGAGGCAAAGGAAAGCACTGCTGTGTTCAATCCTTCCTACTGTTTGTAATCACTGGACACACTTGGGGCCTGAAAGAAAGGTTTCTCAGCCATATGACAGCCTCTAGCTCTGTGATGTAGAAATATGTTAATGTTTCCATTGACAGATCTAGCCAAATAATTCGATCATTTATTTAAACTTCCACAGAAATGTTGCGCTTACAGCAAAATGCAAGGATGAAGTCAAAGAAGATTTTTTAATGAGCCTTCTGACATTAAAAAAAGTGTCTGTCCTTTGAAATTTTTACACGGGTATATCATCAGTTTGTGATGTTCCTTGTATTCTATGTATGTGATGAATGCTGCTGTTCCATAGCATTAGTTTTATGAGTAAGTACCATTGAAAGTCGAGCCTGCTTTAAGTGAAAATAAGACAAAAAGGATAACGTTTCAACCCCTGAAAACTGAGAAAAATATACACCATGAAAATTGGAGTGGAGTGAGTGGGTTGTTGACATCTTGTATCAGGTTGAAGTGAATTTGATTTACCTTTTTTTATTCACCCAAACTAGCCTCCTTTGCTTGTGTTTCAATAAATGAGGTTAGAAAATTTCACAAGTACAACACAAGATACTTTGCTTGCCAAACTGATTCCGGGAGCGCAGAGCTGTGCGGGGGCCTTGGGACATTCCAAGATTGTACCTCAGATATTTTAATGTTTTAATACCCTGACTGAGCTGATATTTTGGACATGTAAAATGTTATGGATTCTGGCTTTAAGATTAGCAAACTCTGTATGTAAATATATTGCAAACCATATGTAGGCTAGCGTGTATTTCTGCATGTATTTTCAAGTATTTACACATTTGAATAGCATTAAACAGTAAACAATAAACGTTAACAGTAAACCGAGTACATTTTATGCAACAGTGCACACTGTTGGCTATTTTTTCAAGTACAAAACTTGTTGTAGCCTAATTAGTAATGGAAAAAGTATTTTTTGCACTAATAATAAGAAAAAAAAGTTTGCATGTCTGCACAGAAGGACACAGGGATATTGTGAAGGCCTGTATTTGAAATCATACACTGTCAATCTCCTCCTGTATTCCCAAGCCGTCATAGAAAAACACATTCAGCCACTAATTAAACTGATGTTTCCTCTGGCCAATCAGAGGAGGAGGTTGCGGTAACCCGTCAGTGTGCGGTGTCCTTTGCCCTTTAATGCACGTGACGCGCAGCTGCCAGGAGGTCAAGATTATCATGGATGATTTGCGATTGTTTGTACGTGCCTTTAGTTAACTCGGGCGTCCTTATTGGGCTGTGGAGTGAAGACTCGTTAATAGTTAAATAAAGATTCACCTGGTGCAGCTAAATGCTTGGTGCAGCTAAATATTCCGTAGCTAGGCCACCACTAAACATGCTTGCAAATAAGTTAGCTAGCTAAACATTACACTAGCAAGTTAGCTAAAATTGAATGACGCATAAGCCGATGGTGACGTTCTAACCCCCTTGTTTGCTCTGGCGGTGAGGGAAGAGTGATTAAAGCTGTTAACTTCGAGAGGGACACGATCTCCTTTTTCTTCGGGAAAATGATTTGGACCCTGGTGAGTGTAACTACAGACTGTCAATAGACACTTAAGCTCTCACTTTTAGTGCCCCGTTATGAATCTGCATCAGTGGAAAAGCCTTTGCCAGAAATAAAAAATATTTTACCACGAGGTGTACAGTGTAAAACAATATACACATTTCTAGAAACAAAAACGTTACATTTAACGTTAGGCTACTGGACAGATTGAATGCTCCTACATGAGTCCTACATTTGTCATGTTTCTAGAGAGTGAATGTTTATTTATGATATGGCAAGTAAAATACGGTATACAAGTAAGTAAGTAAGAAAGTAATATATGGTATACTACCTGTCAAAAGTTTGGGGTCACTTAGAAATTTCCATTCCACTCCATTATAGACAGAATACCAGGTGAGATCAGTTGCATTGTTTTTTTTTAACCAGGGCAGCAGTTTTCAGATTACATTATGTGTTTACGTAATTGCAAAAGGGTTCTCCAATGTTTTTAGTTAGCCTTTTAAAATGATTATGTAAACAGAATGGGCCTTTGTAACACTGGATGAATGATTGCTGATAATGGGCAATGTAGATATTGGATTAAAGATCAGCCACTTCTTTCTACAACAGTCGAGAACCCTTTTGCAATTGTGTAAGCACATAATGTAATCTTAAAACTGCTGCCCTGATTAAAAAAACAATGCAACTGATCTCAGCTGGTATTCTGTCTATAATGGAGTGGAATGGAAATTTCTAAGTGACCCCAAACTTTTGACCGGTAGTGTATGTTTTAAAAAAAAACAAAACTAATGTATAACAGAAATTGCACATAAATGATGCATGGGCCTACATCTAATTTTAATCTTTAGTGTCAAAACCTTCCTTGTGAATCTTTTGATGTTAGATGTGTTTTTTATTCATGGAGTCCTTGTTTTCAATGGAACTTTACATTATTTTCTGCCCATTACATTGTACCCAGGAAATCGCTGAGTTGGAAGTGGGATCTTCTCTAGAAGACCTGTCCAAGGTTTGCTCCAGTCTTGTCCGGTAGGCTGTTTCCATTAGCTCTTTCTGTGGATGTTGTGTCTGAGTGACACTGTTGTGTATATTTACAAAGTACTTTGTGATAAAAATGCAGCAGGAAAGCAGTTTTTAAAACGCTGAGTTGGAAGCTGCAGAAACAGGTAATTGTTTATAGCACTCCCAAGTGTCTCCATAAATGCCTCTTTGATTCTAATACCAGGCAAACTAACAGGAGCTTTTCATTAACAGCATTTGCCAAATCAACATCTTAGGGGGAATATGAACATGTTTCCAAGAGCAAATGCTGTGATGGATGCTAGACAGAGTGTGTTGATAATTACACAGTGGATAATGGACGGAGGGCAGTAGCACATTGCAGGAGATGCTGGACCCAATGGGCCATGATAATTAACCAAAATCTTAATGACACTAGGCAAAATGATTTTCCCCCCTGACTCGTATATGATAAATATTTAATGTTTCATTACAATAATGATGGGAATGCAAAATGCCAAACCACTAACTGTCAAACTTTTGCTGCTGTTGTCTTGTAATTAGAGGAAGCTCTGTCTCCAACTGTCTTATTTCCCAGTGCAGCCTCCACCAGCATTTAACACTCTCATGAAAGAGTGGTGACAGGAAAGGGAATTGTGTGTAGAACACAGTTGGACTGCACATTCAAGAGTTTCCCGTTAATTCAGTACTTGGCATCCACTGGTGTGTGGATGTGTATCCTATTGACAATTAAGAGTTACAAAAGGTAGACCTACTTACAAAGAATGCAATACTTTGTGTACTTATGTTTCCAAGACAAGTGAACCAAACTTAGTTTTCCCGTGGATAGAAAAGCACTTTTATGTTACAAGAACAATCTATTACCAAAAGCCCTAAAGAATTGACTTTTTGTTACAGTTGTGGTCAGACAAATGAGTGGGCATCTTGTAGAAATGACGAAGTGAACCAGAGTGGTCTTATACAAACACATTAGTCAAGTTATTTTGACCACTTTGTGTAAGCTTGCTCTACACAGTTGAGAAATCCCAGTTCAATTTTCGTCCTGGCTGCTTTAACCCACATATACACCAGAGGCAGTGGTGATCAATACACTGTACTTGGCCATCATTATCAAGACTTATATCCCCTTCAGCTCAGGGCCCATTAAATCAGAGGACCACATTCTTCCCGCCCAGTGTCTCAACCACGACTCTTGAGTCACATTAAGGTCTGATTTACGTGTCTTTAATGATGGGCCACCCTTAATTAGCTGATGGCGCAAAAAACACAGCCGCTACGGAAAAGGATGACCATCTAAGGCTCAGGAAGATGTTTGCTTCGGGCCACTCGCAATCTGTCATCCATATCAAGCTGCGCTCACATTGCAAAAACAGCTTCCTCTCGTGGCTGTGGCCATACCTCATGTGTTGAGAGATGCCAGAGGCAATAATGAATCCTCGCTGAGACGCCCGATCCCTTGCATAACTTCAAGATTTCAGTTATGTGAGACCAGCAAGGTCTGTAACTTCTCTTTCATGAAGTGTTTGCTGTCAGACGGTGGACTCTGATGACTTCTTCCTCTCTCTTGTTTTGGTCACAATCCATTGGTTCCAGCCTGAGAGGCTCTCTATATCATTAGCAAAAAAATAATTTGGTTAGTTTAATGGAGTGACTTAGACTAAGAAGTTGTTGCAACAAGAATACCCTGAAGTGACTTGAGATGTATTACCACAGTAGCCGTGGCTGCTCATTAGCTCCTTGCAGTGTTATTGCAGTTAGGCTCATAAGAAACCTGCATAATATCCATGCACGGCTGTAAAAGAGAGACGGCTGATAAATTGCATAATAACCAGATTAGCAATATGTCACACTAAGCCTCTGGCAAAATGGCAAGGGAATTGGGAAGATTCTACCCTCCCTGTGAGATGAGAAAGATATAAATAGAAACCTTGAAGCACAATTTGTCAAGTTACATGAGCAGAAATGCATTCCCCTTTCAACCCCACCTAAATATGTAAGGTTTTAAAAGCAGATTTCATCAAGTCATTATCAAATGGTCATGTATCCGTAAAAGACATTGACACAAGACCATTGACAATATCAGTCATTTGAAAACCTCTAGTTTGTGAACTGTATTTCATAGTGTGGGACTGCAAATATGATGTAGGGCATGGCAGTCTTCTATAAGACAAACTCTGGCTATTGCAACGTGACAATGTGTTCTATTAGGCAAAATTATGTCTTGACGATCATTTTGGCTGTTTCAAAGCTAAAAGTCAAATTGGATTGTGCATTTTTGTCAACGGCCTGGCTGAACACTTTGGTCACCAATAAAGTTGCAATACTCATAAAATGTGATGAACTCCGAAAACAGGTTCTTCTACATTACATTTAGACTTATTTGGTTTTGATGTATTGCTATATAAATAGTACATGAATAGAGGAACTTTTCAAAAGGCACATTAAACTTTTTATAAGGCACTTTATTCCTCTTTTACACAAACGTGGCGGGGCAGAGAAAGAGCCTTAGTCAGTTTGCTGAATGAAAATGTATAAAACTAATTATGTTTTTTCACATGAAATTCTGACACGTGACCGTGTGTTATGGCATTCGCATGTTGAACTCCAAAGGCAAACTGACACATTTTTTCAAGTTGCCTCTACTTACAAAGTGCCATTGTGATGTAAAAGACATCATTTAGAGAGCTTTTAAAGCCTCTTTGAGCTTAACTGAGCATTTGGATTCTCATATTCTGCACCCAGAGATGTGTGTTATTTATCTAACAGGCTCACAGGCCTGGAAGTTCAGTTTAGGTGTCATCAATTCTCTGCCTTTTTAAAAAAAACAGTTGCATATTTAGACAACTAAAGGTAAAAGTAAGGTGGTGTGGTGGAGAAGAGAACATTTAATTAACTCATTCTATAGAAATATCACTGACTACAAACAAAGAATGGAGAAGCAGCTTCTTAGAAAGAAAGAATAAGACAACACTGTACCACTGTACCTGACTATTTTATAACTACAAAAAAAAAGGAAAGATGGAGAACGATGGCTGGTTGGTAACTTAAATTCAAATTTGACATTCATAATAATATAAGCCACAATCTTTCCAGCACGCTTCAGAGTCCTGGTGGCGTATAGGTCCTGGAGTGGCGGCAGATTGCAGCCAATCACCTTCTCAGCTGACCGAATGACACGCTGCAGCCTGCCCTTGTCCTTGGCAGTGGCAGCAGCGTACCAGATGGTGATGGAGGATGTGAGGATGGACTCAATGATGGCTGTGTAGAAGTGCACCATCATTGTCTTTGGCAGGTTGAATTTCTTCAGCTGCCGCAGGAAGTACATCCTCTGTTGTGCTTTCTTCACGAGGGAGCTGATGTTCAGCTCCCACTTGAGGTCCTGGGAGATGGTAGTTCCCAGGAAGCGGAAAGACTCCACAGTGTCAATTGTGGAGCCACAGTTTCATATTTAAATGTTATGAAACTGGAAATTTGTGCTGCTAGGACATAATGATTGTCCTAATGGCATACTCATGACAGAACACATGGTCCATTTAAAAAAAATAAATAAATAACGAGTTATCCTTCGACTCTGTTTGGAGAAACAATGTTTTGTCCTCTGCTCAGTATTTTGATAATGAAGCTCACTGCAGGTTGGTTATTTTGCTTCCACATTTCTCAGAGGAGCTAAACTCAACCTTACATTGCTTTCTCACCAAGTAAAAAAAAATTGGCCATCACAACCTTTTTGTTTATTTATGACTCGCTTTTTTTCTAGTGTGCTTGCAGTAGTCTGCACTTTACCGGTTTACTCTCTGTCGTAGTGGCAAATATAGTTTGTTTTTCGCTTCTTGGTGTCAGTGGAGCTGCTGCGTCTCTGTTCTCTACAGGGCAGCAAATGAAAAACGTTGTGCGTTTCAGTGACGTTGCAAACAAACCAAGCCATGAATTTAGAACAGAATACTGGCTAGAGGGGAGCGGTTTGGAAAGTAATTACATCAAAGGCTGTTGTGGGAATATTTACCACACAAAAATTGCTACTTATGATAAGCAAGGCCCCACAAGGCAGTAATTAGGTACTCCTGCCTTATGGCCAGTGCATTGTGGCTCTTTCTCATGCTAAATAATTCTTCTTACATTTATGAACCTGCCAATGTGTAGGAGCTATGGCGAGTGCTGAAATATATCGGTGTTATTGTCTGTCATGCCTCTGAATGACATCTCACTCACTGATCCTCTGCAACTTAAGTTTATGTATGTATGTTGTGAGTTTGAATCACAACATAATTGTGTTAAAAGTGGATATGTTTTTGTTTTTAACTTGCCCTTATCTCTCAGTAAAGTTGTAGTGTTCTGCATGGCTTCTATCTTGGGAGCTTCCTGGATGCCAACTCCTCACATTATCTTACTGTAGTCTAGTGAAATGAAGTGAGCTGTGTGATATCACTGCATCCTCGTCTTTGTCAATGATGTACAGCCAAATCAGCTGCTTCAGAGTGCTGGGAAGCGCATGACCTCTTTCTGTACCTATCCTGACTGTGTTTAGCCATTAATAGTTGAGGAGTGTGTGTATCTGTCTCTTGTGCATGAACTTTCTCTACAATGTTCATGTACACCCCCCCCCCCGAAGCATATAGAGCCTGTCAGACGGTGTTGACCTACATAGTCACTGTCGTCATGGATGCAGAGGTGGGTTTTGACAGCATTATATAGTTTTGGTTGGCAAGAAATTATGGTTTACCCTGTTTGGCCAGCAATGTGCTACTCTGTTTAGCAGTGTGGTCAAGTCTGTTGTCACAGAAATGCGATTACTATAGTTTTGTCCAGTTAAATTTGTCAGAACCAGGCTGAAATTCCCTCATCGCATTTTCCACCATCCTCTGTTTGCCCACACACATCATTCATGCCATTTTGTGCTGATACAGCCCACAGTTGGCAGTGAGGGATGACAATCAAGACATTTTGCTAATACAAGTACCCATTCATTTAGTGTAGTATGCAAATTCTATTTTATTCCACAACAGAAAAATATGAATAAATGCTGTCAAATTTGCATGAATATTGCAATGGTTTGCAATCCTGCTGCACCACTGCAGGCTTCAGTAATGGCCAATCTCCTGTTCTCTCAGGAGAGAATTGTTGTGTGGGTAGTACAAAATGCCAAAGCAAAAATACTATATTCAGCACCCATAATATGAACGAGCAGCACCCCAAATATGATGTCCCTTTTCATACCTCCGCGCCGGCGACAAATTTCACACAAATGTCTAAGAAGATAAAAATTATAAAATGATCACATTTAATATCCAAGAGGTTAACTTCACTGTGACAATAGTCCCTTTCTGACCGGAGGGATTTTTGCAGTTCCTAGAACATAACGTTCCTAGAACCCTTTTTTACTCGTGTTCCGACTGGACCAATTTGGGGATTGTTAAGTTCCTCTGACCGCAGTTCCTGTAACTCTTTCAGCTCCTGCTTCTGGGCAAGGTCTTTTCTTTTTTTTCTTTTCCGCATAGGAACCCTTGGTGACCTAGCAACGTCTGAAACACAAACAGTACATATTCTTCATTGTCTGTTGCAATTCGCCTACGTATGCTAACTCATAAAACAAACGTCACGCATTCAACCAGCTAATTGTTAAAAGAATACGCCACTGTTTGTTGAAATAGGGTTATTCACCGTCTCCTCTATATTTATATAGGTGGGCGAGCGCATTTTTGTCTCAGTGCATGCATTGTCTTAGTCCGGCAGCGCCGCCGCTAGCTTAGCTTAGCGTAGTGAATGGAATCCTTTGCGTGATCTCTATGCCCAAGTAGCAGTGCTTTGGCTGTAGCCTACTTCTACCCAATATAGTCCCAAGTCAATATCTGCCTAGGAAATCGTCTAGTCTTAATCTGCATTGCTATTTGTACTCGTGAATACGCAGGCCACAAGAAGTAATTAGGTTTTGTTTTTGTTGTTGCTATTGGGTCACTTTTACTCACGACATGCTAACCGGCAACAAAGGATTCCATTCACTACGCTAAGCTAGCGCTGCCGGACTAAGACAATGCATGCACTGAGACAAATATGTGTTTGCCCACCTATATAAATATAGAGGAGATGGTGAATAACCCTATTTCAACAAACGGTGGCGTATTCCTTTTATGCTAGTTAAACTTACCCGTTGTTTTGTTTGCGTGTTGCGCTCTGCTCTTCTATCTTTTTCCATAATATTAATTAGGATCATATTACGCTGGAGCCTTCATCTTCTGTGTTTCTCTGTTAAGTACTCCAGCCTAGTCTTTAAAAGCCGCCGTTCGAACTCCGTTATGAGAATGCTGGCAAGGCACAACAGGAACATTCCGATGGCCTCCTCCATGCTCGTTTGTTGTATGTGGCGGTAAAGTTAAGTGACGACGCTATTAAGACCGTTGCCGTGCTTGCGTCACTCCCTTACCCCTGCTACCAGTTCCTATGGCAACTTGGCCAGTGCGAATGCAAATGGCAAAACCGTTTTTTTTACATTACATGTCATTTAGCTGACGCTTTTATCCAAAGCGACTTACAATTAAGTGCTTTCAACTGTGAAGGTTCAAACTCCCGACAACAAGTAGTAAGTGCAAGTACATTAGCTTTAAATAAGCAAAGCTACAAAGAGATACATAAAAATGCAGGTTCATGCAGGTTTTTTTTTATCCGTGGTGTAGTCGGAAGAGATGTGTTTTTAGACTTCGGCGGAAGATGTGTAGGCTTTCGGCCATCCTGATGTCGATGGGGAGCTTGTTTTTGGTAGCCAGGACAGTGAACAGTCGGGATTTCGTTGAGTGATTAGTTCTCCCTCGCTGTGAGGGAGAGTAGTTAGTAGAACTGTTTAGAAGTGGACTGTTCCTATAACTACGTTCCTGTAACTACTTGGTCAGAAAGAGGCTATTATAATGTTCTGCAAAAACACTTTTCTGGCCATTATTCAATTTGACATCATTTTGCACCATCATTATTACCATATCTGTGTCTGAAACTGCACAGGTCAGATTTAGATCTAAATTCTCACACACACTCACATCTAAGCCTACACACACGTCAAAATACACAGGAATGATTCACATCGGCCCTATTTTGACATCGGAACGATAACGATGTGTAAAAAAATGACCATATCGGCCGATATTATATCGGCGGCCGATATATCGTGCACCACTAGGCGCACACCTAAAATCGACCTGCAACGTAGTTTTTACATTTCCCCCAATTTAACTGTATTACTGATGCTTTGGTAATAAATACAGAAACAATGTGCTGTTTTATTTCGGTTCAGTCACATTTTAATTGAATGGCGCTTAACAAATGCACTTTCAGAAATGTAAAAGTATTATCAATGTACTGTATTACTGCCTCATACAGGCTCTCCCTCCTCTGTCTTTTTTTGTTAACACTGAAATAACAATCATATCTAAGGGGATTAAACTTCCACTGAAAGGGGAGTATCTAAGTACCCAGTGTGGGAAAGATGAGTGATGAGCAAGCCAGAGAGAGAGGAGCTCACGGCATTAAAAGCATTATTTGTTTTGATGAGGTAAATAGTTATATATTTGATCAGCAACCTTGTATTTAAAACCAAAATTAAAGTAACGTGCCGTTTGCTTATGGCCAGGCAAAGCAGCCTAAATGTATTTTTGTTTTCATAGAAGCGGTCTCCCCTCTCAGCTGTCACATCTCTACCTCTCTTACCCATGTGAGGGAGCGGTACTGTGGCGTGTGGCAAATGTCGGAGCTAACATTAGCATTGACGTAAAAATGCAAATACATCAGTGAATGCACAGGCAAGTGAGTGATATCCCTGCAGTTGTGGTTTTGAAATAAAATCCAGTAATTTTTGTCTGAGACCGAGACAACACTGAGTAAAAATGCGGTTGATTTTGTGACGAGACCGATTACTAAAACACTGACGAGGGCTACAACCCCGTCTCCGCTGACTGGAAGTGCTCGCAGACGGGGCTTAAGACCGTAAACGAAGTCGAGGGAAGAGAGGAGGGCTAATGTTAGGCCAAGGCTAACTTCTTATCGGCTATCACTACGCAGCATTTTCCTCGCCAATGTACGGTCTTCAGCAAAAAAATGGTTGAACTTCGGCTGCGGATCACCACTCAGAAATGGATTATGGACTGCAACATCATGATTTTCACAGAAACATGGTAACAATAGCGCAACAACAGCATGTGCATGTTTTGCCATGGTTGGCTTTTACGGACAATGAGTCTGGCACGTGACGCAAGGGTAGATGACGTTACCCCCGCAGTTGGCTAATCACTCACGGACCCTCCTCTTTACACACATATTGGCCAGCTCTGGCAGACTAGCTTCCTCCTAGTTTTTCAACTTAAAATTAAAAAACATTTTTTTTTTTTTTTTTATTTGCAGGTCGCAAAAATACTCGCACTGTCTCAAAAAATGGTCGCAAAATTGTGTCGCCGTCTGGAGCCCAGTAAAAAACCCTGCCCTAAGGTACTGGTATGAGTCCACCCTCTTCTCTTCCTCTCCCTGGATGACATCCAGAGCAGGGGGCCTGAGGCGGTAATTCTAGTTGTTTACTAAACTGACAAAGAAATGTGTTATTCCATGTTCATATTTGGGTACATCTACATGTGCACAATAATGCTGTGAGAAAAGCAATCCAGTCTGTTCAAGCCATTTATAGTACATGATTTCATAAACTGACAGGCCTCCATAATAATCCCATTTGCAAAACATAAAATATTATTTTGAATATCCAGAGAAAAGGGTGTCTGGAGTTTTGCTTCAGGAAAAAAAGTGCTCTGAGATATTTTAGGAGGCTCAGTGTGCATTGATCCTTATATAATCTGAGTGAGAGTGATTTGAGTGTATAATCTTGAAATCTGCATGAATAGCCAAACAGATGTGCAGAAAATCACAAGAGGTCATGGACTTATTCTACCAGAACTTGTTGCAGAGTTGGAAGATATAATTGCGGCTCCTATGCTGTGTGACTCGTGATTGGGAAACATGCAGCACAACCCTCAAATGAATGCAAATTACATGCACGTATTGTTGCTGCTTTAACCAGTTGAAAGGTTTAGCCCCTAATACATCTTCCAGGAAGTTGTGAAGAAATGATTTAACAGTACCCCAAAGAGGACACCGGAGGCTCTGTGTGAAACAAAATTAGTAACCATATCTAGTATAAGATAACCAATCTGCATCAAAAAGAAGGCAACATTTATTTTGTATAATATTAATCAAGACAGTGATGGTATTTTATTCAGTCAAAATGGCAAATTCTCTGAATTTATGCAGCAACAATATAAAAATACATTTACACAAATTTGAATTTAAAACATTTGTCATTTGTCATTTTCTCAAACTGTTGGTAAGAATCAGTGGATGGATATAAGGCAGTTCTATTCTGATCTGAAAGAAGGAAATTAAAATGTACTTGATTATTTATCAAAAAGCTGTTACCTCCATTTATTTTATGCACTATTCAGTGTGTTTACAAGGTTTGCTCATGTGTACCAGAATAAAACGTGTGTATATGTGGGAGTAGAATTGGGATCTGTGTACAGAAGCAGATGTTTTCCCCGGGGGGGGGGTGCAGTGCGCTCAGCAGTTTTTGGAAAAGGAAGCACGCTGTGCTCACTGTAATTGGTGCATGTGTTAAAGCCAATCCTTGCTGAGGTCCCTTGTGCAGTTATACTGCATCCCCACCTTCTTCCCAGTGGATTGGAATCCAGGTCGTTGCACTTCAGACATAGTAACTTGCTTATAGTGACTGAAGGGAGACAAATTACACTCAAAGATACTGATTGCTCCTTTTGAGCTCACCATCTATCTCTTCTGTGCATGTGTGTGTTGATCACATTGGTGTTTGATTCTGGCCCATGTGAGTTAAGTCATCAGAAATGATCTAGTGAAGGTTTCATGACCGTTTTTCCTACTAACACATTTATCTCACTACCTGACTTCAACCTTCACAGTTGACTTCTACTCTAGTTTTGTGATTCTTGAACAATGAGTATCTGTAAAATGATTGCCGCAAGAATGAAATAAGGCTGTTTACATTGCGCTGTAATGCATCAAGGGATCAACTTGATGTGTGGAGAAATGTTACCATTACAAGGCAATTTGGCTATTTCTGGGCCCATTATAGAACTGCAGTTTGCAACATCTGCTGTGTCACAACAGATTATGCTGGATTGACAATGTCAGTCTTTGGCACAGTTGTGTAAGTTAGTTTTAAGGTGAGACAATGAGCATTTAAGCATTTAACTGACTGATAGGAAAGGTGAATCTTACCAACTGTTACTGCAAAAAGTGTTTTCAGGCCAGTTACAGTTAACTAACTTAAATTAGTTTAGTACTTAAAATTCAGACCCATTAAAATGGTGTGTGGATTTCACAATTATAATCATTTAGACAAAAGCTATGCATATTATGTAGTACTATGCACTTTCTTTTCTTCTTTTCACCAAGTGTTTGTAGAAAGCCAAGGGGTGGCCATCATGTGTTCAAATGTCAGCCCTGGTCCATTTTGTATTTTGATTTCCTCCTGCAATTCAAAGACCTGCATGTTAGGTGAACTAAAGAGTGGCCCCTACACATGGAAATGAGTGATTGTGTTTGTGTTTATGTGTTGGTCCTACAATAGAGTGGTGAACTATCCAGGATGGATCGATTGTTTTGGCAGTTGTTTCCGAAATGTTGCTACTGTTGATAATGAGTTAGCTGCTCACTTTAACACTGAGAAACCTTTACAGTAAGAACCTCCCGGTAATGAGATTATCAGTGACAATAAACATGCGCATAAACAGGCAGATGAGTCAGTTGTACAGTAGATAAAGGCCTTGCAGTTGCTTTACAAAGCATATTATTGTGTTGGCTTCAGAGCTACAAATGAATATGGATATGGACAATATAATGATATTTTGGAAAAAGAATGTAACCATAGTGTGAATATATATGAGCAAACCATAAAAACATATATGCTGTAGAGCATAACTGACAAAAACAGCCATTCTCACTGTAAATCTTAACCACGTTTAAGTGTCTTAACCACGTTTATTTCACACGTCATTAATGTATCATTAAACACAATCTCATAAGGTACAATAATCATATATAAGCCGTGTGAAATGGGGAACCCCAAATAAGCTACTAAAAGCTTTTTGGAGGGGGCCCGATAACAAGAAACAACAGATAATATACAATCTAAAAACTCAATTTACCAGAAACACAAAATAGACAATAGAAAATACAACAAAATACAGACATTCTTAGACTAACATAGACAAATACTACAGACAGACAGACGATCCCAGCACAAACTATAGCATTTAAAGAATAATCATCAATCATATGTTATAAGCAATTTTTCCTTGAGGTTTTTCTTGAAGATGGAGACAGAATACGACACTTTCAAGTTTTCCTCAAGCTCTTTCCAAATCTGCGGTCCCCTACAAACTATACTCATGCTCGTACATTTTAACCAGCGTTTTTTGGCCAGT
This sequence comes from Sander lucioperca, assembly GCF_008315115.2. Taxonomy (NCBI): domain Eukaryota; kingdom Metazoa; phylum Chordata; class Actinopteri; order Perciformes; family Percidae; genus Sander; species Sander lucioperca. Next base: position 12,734,943 of record NC_050175.1, read on the forward strand.
AATTAGGTGTTTTTTCCTTGTGTCATAAGTGTGCAGGGGATGATTTATTGGAATAAGCTCACACAAACGGTAATTTAACCTATGGATAACCTGGAATATCATGCATGCATTCTGAAAGACATTATATTCGGTAAGCCTTAATATACCCAGACGACGAAATAGAGGACGAGTGGGGGTATTGGGCTCGGACCACGTTAATGCCCGTATGATTATTTTTTTTCTGTAAAATCTGTAGTTTTTTCAAGTGGCTGGGAAAAGTATTACACCATATGACATTACAATAGTTTAAGTGAGGCTCAAACAGCGTTTTGTATAAGGTGAGAAGTGCTGAGTGTGGGAGAAAATGTCTTAATTTAAAAAATAACCCAACATATTTAGATAATTTTTTTGTTAGATGATCAATGACATTTGAAATTTAAACATTCATCAATATAAATACCAAGGAAGTGGTATTTACTCTTTCAATAATTTGGTCATTTATTTTAAGACAAACATGCCTGTTTTTCATTTGATTTTTGTTGGAATGAAACACAGTGTAGTTCGTTTGATGTTAAGAGATTGAAACCAAATATCTACATTTCTTAACTCTCTATTTACTGTTTCTTGCAGTCCAACTGGACTCTTATGTGACATAAATAAATTTGTATTGTCAGCAAATAAGGATGTGTAAAACCATGGTAGAATTTTCAAAGTCATTAATATATAATATAAAGAGAAGAGGGCCCAAAATGGATCCCTGTGGGACTCCAAATTTGATGGTTTTGCTTATGGAAATTTGTTCCTTAATATTTACGTATTGCTGTCTGCCAAATAAATAACTTGTAAACCAGCTAAGTGCTACTCCTCTGATTCCATAATGATGTAATTTATTCAATAATATATCAAAATCATTAGTATCAAATGCCTTATTTAAATGTAAAAATATACCTATACCACAGTCACCGTTATCAATGGCATCATTAATCTTTTCAATCAGATCTAGTACAGCCATACATGTAGTACTTCTTTTCCTAAAAACATATAAATGCACAGCAATGGATCTCATAAAATGATCAATTCATGTGATCCCAAAACTCACATTCACATATCAATCGCTGTATTCTCACTGTGTATACCACACTTAATGTCAAAAAAAGAGGATGAAACAACACCAGAACTACATTTCTATCCTGTGCGACATGAACCAAGCAATGGCCATTTCCTCATATTGATTTGCCAGCGCTAATGATCAGCGCAAAATCTTTCTTAACAGCTACTGATATTCCGTGGGAGATTTATAATATAATGCCCATATTCCTAATGTTTTTCATTGAGGCTCTGGCAGCTGGCTGGTCATGATGCTCCCTCTGTGCTTGTCAGATTACAGGCAGCCTAGACCCTGAAACCAGGAGACTATTTTTAGATGGCTAATAAGAATTTATTTAAGGCGGCGCCTTCAGTTGAAACAATATGTTCAGTGAACAGTACTGTCAAGGCAGAAAAATGGGGTGAAAAGTGAGCAGAATTATTAATTACCTCCACATCTTTGACTATATAAACAATAGAAGAATAAAAAAATGGATCTGGTTCATCTTTTTTTTCAGAACCACACTTGAAACATTAATGGCTTGCTGTGGTTTTAAATCATGTCCCACTTGAGCTACAGCAACTGTATGTGTCTATTGTATCAAATAAATATTTCAAGCTTCGACATGATAAGTCCCTCTTCCTGTGTCGCCTCTCCAAGGCAGCTCTTTGATACCAGATTCCTCTTTGCTGCAGTTTCACACGCTGTGGGCAGCTGTCATATGTAGTCCACGAAAACACATCTGAAACATACAATATTCATGGCAATATCCGCAAAGGCGTTTCCGTAGACACAACTGTTGAAAAATGCTCTCCCACTTTCACAATAAAACACCATTCATAACAGCCCTTACTATACGTAGATAGTTATTTTTTTAGCCAATTAAACTTGTACTCAATTATCCATCCATCTTCGTCCGCTTATCCGGTGTCGGGTCGCGGGGGGAGCAGCTCCAGCAGGGGACCCCACACTTCCCTTTCCCAAGCCACATTAACCAGCTCCGACTGGGGGATCCCGAGGCGTTCCCAGGCCAGGTTGGAGATATAATCCCTCCACCTAGTCCTGGGTCTTCCCCGAGGCCTCCTCCCAGCTGGACTTGCCTGGAACACCTCCCTAGGGAGGCGCCCAGGGGGCATCCTTACCAGATGCCCAAACCACCTCAACTGGCTCCTTTCGACGCGAAGGAGCAGCGGCTCTATTCCGAGCTCCTCACGGATGACTGAGCTTCTTACCCTATCTCTAAGGGAGACGCCAGCCACCCTCCTGAGGAAACCCATTTCGGCCGCTTTTACCCTGGATCTCGTTCTTTCGGTCATGACCCAGCCTTCATGACCATAGGTGAGGGTAGGAACAAAAACTGACCGGTAGCTCGAGAGCTTTGCCTTCTGGCTCATCTCTCTTTTCGTCACAACGGTGCGATAAATTGAATGTAATACCGCACCCGCTGGGCCGATTCTCCGACCAATCTCCCGCTCCATTGTCCCCCCCACTCGCGAACAAGACACCAAGGTATTTGAACTCCTTCACTTGGGGTAAGGACTCCTTCCCTACTTGGAGAAGGCACTCCATCGGTTTCCTGCTGAGAACCATGGCCTCAGATTTAGAGGTGCTGATCCTCATCCCAGCCGCTTCACACTCGGCTGCGAACCGATCCAGTGAGTGCTGAAGGTCACAGGCCGATGATGCCATCAGGACCACATCATCTGCAAAAAGCAGTGATGAGATCCCCAGCCCACCGAACTGCAACCCCTCCCCACCCCGACTACGCCTCGATATCCTGTCCATAAATATTACAAACAGGATTGGTGACAAAGCGCAGCCCTGGCGGAGGCCAACCCTCACCTGAAACGAGTCTGACTTACTGCTGAGAACCCGGACACAGCTCTCGCTTTGGTCGTACAGAGATTGGATGGCCCTGAGAAGAGACCCCCTCACCCCATACTCCCACAGTATCTCCCGGGGGACCCGGTCATACGCCTTCTCCAAATCCACGAAACACACGTAGACCGGTTGGGCATACTCCCAGGCTCCCTCCAGGATCCTTGCGAGAGTAAAGATCTGGTCCGTTGTTCCACGACCAGGACGGAATCCACATTGTTCCTCTTCAATCTGAGGTTCGACTATCGGCCGAACCCTCCTTTCCAGCACCTTGGAGTAGACTTTACCGGGGAGGCTGAGAAGTGTGATACCCACTCAATTATATCTAACCATATTCAAAATTTCACTAGGTTATAAAGCCACATTTTCATAAGACATAAAATATGGTAGCTTTCTAGATTAGAGATCCAATTAAAATGACTTGTGTAGAGGCAATAGCAAAATGCATTATACACTATAATTTTGCATATTTATGTTGCTCTAAAATTAGGCTTTTAAAGTAATTATTGTTTAATCTGTAGTGATTAATTACTCCCTTTACATACAGTTTGTATGTGACTGCACAAATAAAGCAAAATTAGTAAAGGATGACTCAAATTAGAGATTACCCGATACCATTTTCTTCCTTACCGCTTCCGATACCTGAACTTGAAGTACTGATCAAATTTAAAAAATAATATATGATGTATGAATGTGATATGATTGCTATCATTGTTGTGTGGCCCGGCTTGGGGTAAAACCTTTTGTAAAACATGAACAATTAAAGCTGCAAGCAGCGATGGACGGGCCCTCGCTCCTCTGCGCGCGTCGGGGTTACCGGCGGTCGCCGCTCCTTGCGACCGTGCATTTGCGCGGCACTCAGACACCGCAAATCGTCACCAATGAAAAGGGAACTCCCTGCTGAGTTCAATGATACCTCACACAAGACTCTACATCATACAGTTCTTTAGCTGTGACAGGGGGCATGGCCAAACGCATAGGGGTCGGGGCAAACCTTTACCAATTAAAAAGGAAGTCTCTGCTGAGTTCATTGATACCTCACATAAGACTACCTTAAACGGGTCACCAGTTATGAAAGGGGGAGTGGCTTAGGCATAGGGGGCGGGCCAAACCATAAACAATAAAGAAGGAACTCAGCTGAGTTCAGTGACACCTCACACAAGACTCTACCTTAAGTGGTTCAAATGTTATGAAAGGGGGTGTGGCCTGCATAAGTGGGCGTGGTTAAAGTATTGGGGGCGGCTCAGTATCACATGCAGACCACACATAAGTTTCATGTAAATCAGATGATGTTTGTCATATAAGGCTTATTTCCTGTTGCCAGCGGGGGGCGAATAATAAAGTTTATCAGTTTGAACATTAAATATACATTATTGTCTTTGTAGTGTATTCAATTGAATATAGGTTGAAAAGGATTTGACAAATCATTGTGTTCTATTTTTATTTACGTTTTGCACAACGTGCCAACTTCATTGGAATTGGGGTTTGTAAATCAAAATATTACTTCTGACCTGATTATACATATTTTTTTCATACAGTTTAACCAGGAATCATATTTAATTTAATCTGCAATTATTAAACAATACTTAATGTATTCCCATAAATGATAAATCAATTAGAGCCAAACACTGTTGCCTTACACTAGGGTATGGATGGGAGGCGTTGTTTGTAAAAACACAATGTATGTAAAAAAAGAAAATACACTATTTAGTGACTAGCTCTTTCAAACTTCAATGCAGCTTATTTCACATGTATTTCTTTTAATTCTCTTAATGGTGTCTCTTTTGAGTTTGTAGGACTGCATCTGTCAGGACAGATGCTGGGGCTGGGTGCACTCAGCTCCTGCTCAGCTGCAGCAACACCGACCCCGCTAGAACATGCCATGTCAAGTCAATATGGACCAGATATGTTTCCAGCACCTTGTTAAATCAATACCACAAATAAGTAAGGCATTTCTAGCAAGCTGTACCTAAATAAATGGCCAGGGAGTACATATAACGTATAATTGATTTAAGATACAGTGGTACAATAGAACCAACAGCTAATGTGATGATTGCATCAAGTCTGAGGCAATAACGTTTTCTACTAGGGTACAGTTACGCTACGTGTGGCTTTATACATCTGACAAAAAAAATGTGTATGCACACTGTCTTTGTGCATACAAACGGTTACAGTCATGAATCTACATATAGTTTTAAGCATCTAGCCCCTGATGTAGATGTGACCACAGCTATTATGCACAGATGATCCTGTCTATGGCAATTATTTTATTTTCTTGGTCACATTGGACTTCACTTTCCATGGTTCACTTTTAATTACAGTATATTCAATTTTCTGTGTTGCTTTTAGATTGTAACTTTAAGAGGCTAATCAATTATATTCTGATCAGCACCAAGTAGCATGATGTCAACAACTACAAAAAGGTTTGATGGTTTAAAAATAAAAAATGAATATCCATAACATGTTGTGTATGATTGTAAATAAACATGGTTGGCTTTAGATATGCTACATATAGTTGTCAGCTAAATGTAATAGTGTATACTGTAATACAAAAACTATGTGTCAGATGATTTTATATTCTTAGCATGCGAAAGATCAATTTATTGGTACGAAGATAGAGGTGCAATAATAAGCTATGCAAATTGACATCACTATTATATATGCACAATTTAAAACAACAACAATATTATCAGATTAGTTTCACTCAAAGCCTTTCTTCTTATGGTAATGACAATCTGGTATGTTGAGGTTGAGTACTAAAGCAGTTGGCATATATCATAAATAAGCAGCAGCTACAGAAAACAAAATGGGTAAGATACAATAATAATGACCACATTTCAAAAGAATAGCTTCAGTGCATTATGGTAATTCACTAATGAGATCAGTTCTAAAATGATTATAACACAGCTGTCGTGAATTATTTTTATCTGCCTTCCTGCTTTTTTGGGGGAGAAATAATCAAGACGTGGCACGGTGCCACAACTTCACCTTGAAGTGCTTTAACACCAGTTGGATGGCTAGCTGTCATGCTTGGAACCAGCCTTCAGGAAATGTAGCTGTGAAGAAAAATATCTGAGGGGATGTGAGCAAGAGAGCGGTTGCCATGACAATTCAGTGACAGACGGGACGGGAGGTGCTGGATGTTGGTTTCTGTGGGCCACAGGACGCCAGACAGGGTGTGGAGTAGCCAGGGATGTAATGAGCATTTTGAAGTGTGTTGATAGGTCTCGGTTCTGCACCCGGGCCTGGGAATTCATGGAACCTCCGTCCCCTGAATCCCAAATGCCTGTTCCAAATTGTATTCACTGAGCGCAGATTTTACAGGCGGCTTTTCATATGCAGATGAGTGTGTTTAATTGTTGCAGCGCCTAATTCGTAATGTATGAGAGGAAAGAGGAAATGCATTCGAGGATTTGTATTCAAATGGAATATTCAAGGCTTCTAATGAAATATTCTGTCAGTTTGGAGTTTCTATGGCCGACTCTGCCAGTGGAGCTGCTTTTAAGAAGAGAGGCAGGCTGCTTTAATGAGCCTCTGGGCAACCTCAGCCAGCCTTTTAAACTCAGCCTGTTTGTTTAGTGGCCTTTATTCTTTGTGTGCCGTGGACATTTCATTGCAGGATGATGGACCAGACGTTGCAATAATAGCTTGTTGAAATCCTTTGCATCCCATTTCTGTCTTGACAATAAACAGGATGAACATCCGACATTTTTGAAGTCTGCTTCCATGTCTTGATCTGTATTTCTGATATGCTTAACCACGAGGATAATCATGTCCTGTGGGCATAGAATACATTGTATTTTATCTCTGAAACATTTTCAATTAACACGAAGATGGAAATTGATACCCTATCAAATTTGGTAAAAATGGGCAATGATATTCCTACAGTGTTTTCTTTTTTACATGTTACTAATGGGCATATCCAGATTGCTTAATTAGTGACACACTGGATATGTTAATTATGCCAAGAGGAAGGAGCTGGAGTGTTAAATTACTTCCCAATGCAGTGGCTCATCCACTAAAAATTAGAGGCATTTTAAAGGTTTGAAATGTAATCACAAAGGTACAAAGAATTTAAATAACAGTAGCCTTGATTGTGTCCTGAGGTGAAACTGCAGCGAGTAAGAGCATTCTTTTACTCTAGGGAGGTGCTTATCAATGTTGGCTAAAAAACATTCCCTGTTGAGCTTTAAACTAATTTTTATTAGGTGTACTATCGAAGCTACTGAACTTTTGATTATGCAGTTCAATCAAAAGTCTTTAACAGAAAGTAACTGATGCTACATTCCCCTCTGAACAATTACATGCAGTAAATATTATTTGTATCCTTAAGAGTACTCCAATTTACAACACCAATTTAAGAAAGATAAAAGCAACATGTCCCTTTATTTTTTTTTCTCTGATTAAGTAACTACTTAAGTGCATGTTAGCCTTTATATTGTAGTAATCACTGTAATCATGTTATTGTAGACTGTTAACATCACAAATACAATTTTCACATAATGTAGTTAATATGGCCAACTGAGACCTAAAATAATGTGTATGGTACCCAAAAACTGCTGATCACTCTGGGTTAAATTCTGGAATACATATCCATGATCGTTTATTTAAAAGAGAAAGTCGATGGGGCTGGGACACCTAGAAAATACACCGATGAATGGAAAAACATTTTAACTCCTTTCAGTTTAGCTATCACTGTACTCCATAGAGAACGCTTTGCTCAAAATTCTCATTATTCTAAACTTGCTTGGAAACAAACAAAAAAATAACTATAGAATTTAACGGTAATCTGTTATGTGGATTTTCATGTTCATTTGTTTGGAGTCTAAACATGTTCACATCTGTAATACAATATTGCTTTCATGGAGCAGCATAGAACCTAATTAATCACTGCAGAAAAGAACCACATTCTATTTATAATGCACTGTAATTAGTCCGCATGCATAGAATGAAATTAGGGATTCTTACATTGGGTGTTAGGGGATCAAAGATGATTTATTGGGGCTATTTAAAGAATACAAATTAAAACAATAACTAATGCAATTCACACCCTGCTTGTAATCCTAAGAATATTTAAAGTTATCCCAAAAGAAACTTGGATTTTTAAACTAAGGAAAAGGGGTTGATATGTGGTCATAATTAGATTTGTACTGGAATAGTTATTGTTTTGTCCAACAGAGCCACCAGCTCAAAGTATAAAAACTCGGTTATCAATTTGCCATGTCTTGTTTTGTAGTTCTATTGTGCACTTCTTGCAAATATACAACATCACTGGGACCTCAGATGTTGCAATAGTTTTTTTGAGAGTGACTGCACACTGTTGGCTTATTTATTTGTGGATATAGAATCTCTCCCGTGTTTTCTTCTCCGTCTTTGAGGTTTAACTGTTCCCATTCAATATTCAAGCCCCCCTTTCTTGCCATAATAGGACCAGTGGTGTAGCAGATGGAGCTTTACAATGAAGCATGTGATGAAAATTAATTGTCCTGTGGTGCAGAGTGTTGCATGATGCTTTTATAAGTTAACAAATATTTAATGTGTCCTTCTGAGGAGAGAAAAACCATGAATAATGCATGTATCCAAACGAGTGTGTTATGCGAGCTGGATAGTTGAAGTGTAACTCCAGTCAGTGGTTACATTGTTAAGCCTTTTTCCCCTCAGACGTGTGATGAATCCTTCTGTTTGGATTGTGTGAAAATAGATAAGTGTGTTAACTAGGTTATCAATAATATTCAGAATAATGTAAGCAAAGGAAATATAAGTCGCAAACTACGCTTGTGTGTGGATGCAATGTTTATGTACGTGTGCAGAGTCTACTCTGTGTGAAGACCATATCTTTTAGATAGGCAGGGACGGACTGGGACCAAAGATCGGCCCTGGCATTTTCGCCCAGACCGGCCCACCGCATAAGATCACAAATACCACCCGTCCTTGCGCTCCCCTGAATATGTACATACCAACTCCTACTCCTCAAAACTACTAACGCCATGTAATGAGTAAGCAAGAATCAGTGAGAGTTGACACATTAAATATTTCAAAAAAGTGCCCTTTATTAATACAATAAAACGGTATACTCCTCATGAATCATAAAACAAGCTATATAGGGCTGTCGATCGATTAAAACATTTAATCTAATTAATTAATTACATACTCTGATTAATTAATCGAAATTAATCGCATACATAATTAACGGTGCCTGAACCGAAACCGAAACTTTTAAGAAAGAAAGGAAAGAAAAGAAAAAAAAGGGTAGTAAACAACAGTCGGTGACATTAAAGAACGGCTTGTTTATTGCTAAGGCCAAAATTAAATGATTTAATAATAATAATGTATAACAATAACAATAAGTTATTTCACTAGAAAACACAACCACCAGATGGGAAAAGGACATTTACAATAACTTCAAATGCACCACGAGGCTGTAGTTTACCAGTTTCATTGAACGCACCGTCTGTGTTGTTTCTCTGATGGCAGCTGCAGATTGTTACATACCGGTGTTGAATCCTCTACAGTAAAACAGTCAAACTTTACACCGTTTAGCGTTAGCTGTCAGCATTTTAACCGTGTTTAATCCAGCTACTAGATCAGAGAGAAGTGCAGACATATCATTGGCACCAGATTTCGGTAGCCAGGGTTGGCAGGAAGAAGATTTTTACAAGTAAATGTTCCAATTAATGATCCAGGCAGCACATTCTCGTCTCCCTCCTTCATTTTACAGTCAAATGGTGGCTAGAACGGCTCCGGGTCAAACGTCAATATGGAATGGATTAATCTGCGTTATTTTTTTTAACGCGTTATTTTTTCTCAGATTAATTAATCGAAATTAACACGTTATTTTGACAGCCTATATATATATATATATATATATATATATATATATATATATATATATATATATATATATATATATATATATAAAGAATCGGCAGCGGATGCAGGAGACCAGAACTGGGCTGGTTCTACGTCTTATTCTGGCCACAGACAGAACAGGCAGAGACAAATGACTTAACATCTGCCTCCATCGTCGGCCACCAGAACTGTCTCTGGAGGAATGTGAGAGAGCAGGCCACTCCCGGATGACAGCAGGGTTTCCCGCAGCACTTTGCAGCTTGGGTGGCCGCCTAAGCTGGGGAACCCTACCGCCTTAACTAGATTGTCAAAAAAAAAAAAAGTCCGCTGCACAAAAGGCCGTCAAGTGCATCTCGGACAATAGCGCGGACGCGCTTCACACCGCTAGTGGGCACGCGCGCCACACGGCCGAAATGAGAGAAAGAAAAACAGACGTGGTCCGTCGCTGTCTGGAGGATAACTAGCCAGTTGATATCGCGCGTGTGTCCGTGAGAACAATCGCCATTTCACCGTCGCGTGTGCGTCGGAGTTTGTCAACAAATGTGCGGCAGCTGGGGCATGCCCGGGCAGAGACTGGGTGAGTGGACTTACTGGAGTGTTGGCATATGGTGGGCAGAGAACATTTATTCTCTGTCCTGTTCTTCACATCAGTGAGGCTTTCTTCTCTTGTTTCAACGAAGTGAATACATGACGAAGTGACTGGAAATATCTATCACCTCTCGCGCGTGGATTCTCAACGTCCCGGCTGTTCCCCGGTCTTTGAGACACAGCTGGGTTTTTTTTTTTAATCACTACACGCGGTTCACAATACATGGTTAGTTAGCGTAGTTACACACAGTGAAATTACGTGTCTGTGGAATTGTAGTAATCTTGACAGAGACAACTTCTCACATTGAGCACACGAATGCGTGTCTCATTTATTTATATAGGGAAAACAATTCATTCACAAAACGGTGCCGTCCAGCAACCCAACCCCCAGGTCCCACGTGACGTCATCACATGCTTAAAGGGACTGCAATCCCTAAACCAACGTAATACACACAACATATTACATCAAACAATAAAGGTGAATTATGTCTGTCACAGTCACTACATGTCCTGTATTTATTTCACGCATACTATCTGCTGGAGTGTGTGAAGCTATCTCAGCGCAGTTTTGGAGAAGAGTTGTTGGGCAAAGTGGAAGAGAACGTGTCACGGAGGATAATGGGAGCAATGCCAGTGAAACTGTTACAGCACTTTTTTTGAAAATAGTTTAATGAGCTTAAAGTTGCACATTGCAACTGTTATTTTGAAAAGCTGGTTATTTATTAATTATTTAAATGTAATATTTAGTGTAGTGTGTAGTACAGAGTCTGCACTATGTATTAATTATATATTTAAATTTGATATTTAAATGCCATCGTCAGATGGCAAACCTACCACCTTAACTAACACATTTTCTGCGGGAAACCCTGGACAGGTAAGTTTAGAGCAGTGTTTCTCAACGGGGGCGGTACCGCCCACCAGGGGGTGTTCAGAAAATGACGGGGAGCGCTGGAAGCAATATTTTGGAAAGGGGGGCGTTGAGGTGCCCTTGGGGGGCGTTTGTTTGAAAGCTAGTTTAAACCAAAGAGTCACAATAACAATACATGTTTACACTTTAAACTACTTGCAAAAAACAGTGGTCTGAAACATTAAAACCTGCCAGTTCACGGCACTGCAACTGGACGAGACGGTGTATCATAACTCCTCTTCTCCTCTGTGCTTCTGTCAGCTTTGTTTGGCGCAGCTCCGTGTCATATAATCGGCATCGGCCAATATCAAGCCGATTAATAAGCAGGTGCATCTGCGGGCAGCCTAGTGTTAAAAACATGAATAGGCGACACTTTTTACAGCACGCCCAGACCAGCTGCCTCCAGCCCCTCCCCTCATGAATTCTTGCCGTGTGTCTCGCACAGTTACTTCAGGATCAGACGCTACCGTTAGCAGTAGCATGTTGCTGGTGTTCTTGCCTTGGGATTAACTGTACTAATAAAACCGTACAAAACACCGCGGCCACACCGCTGTGGAAGCTCCCTGAATGTCATTTATCAGAGTCTGGTTGTTACCCCTGTCCGTGGCAGTCTCATCCACTCCTATAACGGAGCTAACTGGAGCTAAGAGCTAACAGAGCTAACCGCTAACGGAGCTAGTCGTTAACAGCCTTCAGTTCTCCGTGCCTGTATCCATTAACTGCATCTATGGACTCGAGCACGAATAAAACCCTTAATTTTATTAAATTGGCTGGATGAGTTTTAAATTACAACTAAGAGTTGTTTGAATGACAGAAATGTGCTCAGATAAGATCCTAATGAGGTCAACAGGACATGTAACAGTAGGATCCCCAAAAACACAGATAAAACACACAAACAAATGAACAATGATCTAACAAACAAGGTGAACAAGAATTGACTTTAGATAGCCCTAGTCTTATGTGATTCAACAGGAGTTAGGAGGAAATAGTGTTGAGATTAATATGTCACTTTCTGTGAAGCTTGCAGATTTGTATTCTCAGAAATTTAATAAATGCTAAGTGCACTAAACTATTTTTTTCATTGAAAGGTTTATTTGACAAAGTTTATTTTCTTACCTGTTTTGTTTAATATATTTTTCATACATTATTTAGGCTATACAATATACAGTAGGCATATGTTTTTACATTATACATTTTTAATTGTAGCCTATACAGTGTAGATTGGTGAAGTGTTCAATAAATGTTTTTGTTGAGAAATTCTGTGTATATTAGTGTTACGTTTTATCTTTCAAATAGAGGTTTAAAAACAAGCACATATCGGCCAAAATAAATCGGCAGCATTAATCGGCCATCGGCTGACCCTGATTTCTAAAGATCGGCATCGGCCAGAGAAAAACCATATCGGTCGACCTCTACTTCTGCTTTTACCCCTTGATAAGTGCCAGCTTGTTTTCCATTGGAACAATTTGATTATAGATTTAGATTTGAATGTTAAATTGCTAGCTGTTTCTGATTGGCTACTGTTAGTGTTTGTAATACCTAATTAAAGTCTGAATGTTACATATCTAGTCGTTCTGATTGGCTGCTGTTACCTTATTTAAATTGAATGTCAAATGGTTTCATTTTTTAAACACCTGTAAAAATAATTTCTATATTCACATGGCTTTTTTGATACCTGGGAAACTAATAAATATGTTGTCATTCAATGATAAGATTTTGATTATTTGTGATGACAATAGTAACAATAATAGGCCAAATATTAGGGCATAATCATTAATATTCGGGGCAATTAGCCTACATCTTATTTGATAGGGGGCGGTTAGGAACCTGGATAATGGATAGCAGGGCGCTGGCACAAAAAAGGTTGAGAACCACTGGTTTAGAGGAATGCTCCCACAGTAACACAGATGTTCTGACAGAATGAGGAACAAACAGGCGTCCTGGTGGACCGTTACCTGGTTCCTGTTGCAGTGCCTTCTTCACCTCCTTTTCGATTCCCCAATAAACTGCTCCAATAACACAGGTACCAGGTACAATGGTGTCTGGAGCAGAGGAACCACTCTCTTCTTTAAAGCACCCATATTATGCTCATTTTCAGGTTCATAATTGTATTTTAAGGTTGTACCAGAATAGGTTTACATGGTTTAATTTTCAAAAAACACCATATTTTTGTTTTACTGCACCGCTCTCTCTCACTGCTGCAGATCCTCTTTTCATCTGGTCTCTGTTTTAGCTACAGAGTGAGACCTCTTTTCTTCTTCTTCTGTACTATCTTTGATTGCACTCGCACATGCGCAGTAGCTCAGATGTAGATCATGTCAGCTAGCTAGCTCCATAGACAGTAAAAGAAAGGCTGTTTCTACAACTTCGGTCAGTTACACAGACTTCTAAATGAGGGCGCACATGTAAGTAGTTCTTTTGTAGATTATGGTGAACTTGTGTGTGTTGTAGCAGTGCTTTGCTATTGAGAATGAGGTAGCATGCTAGCGTTAGCATTAGCGTTAGCATGCTAACGCTACGAGCTAATGGTTGCGGTTAGCCAGCTCGTTTCGACTTGTGACGTCACAAGCCGTGCCGATTTTGAACAGCTCACCCAGAGACTGAAGGCAGGACACATTCAGAAACTGTATCTCACTCAAAACAGCATGGATGTTTTTTTTTTCCAAAGTTTGTATGTGTGTGGAAGCACCAAAGACACAAAATATCACCCCAAATCTCAGAAAAAGTTATTTTTTCATAATATGGGCACTTTAACAAACAGGCGGGAAAGGGAGTCTGGCTTGATGTTCCGTGAACTGGGTCTGTAGGTTAGTGCAAAATTGAAACGACCAAAAAACAGGGCCCACCTGGCCTGACGAGAGTTGAGGCGTCTTGCAGAGTGGATGTACTCGAGAGTCTTATGATCAGTCCACACGAGAAAAGGCTGTTCTACTCCCTCCAGCCAGTGTCTCCATTCCTCGAGAGCCAGTTTCACAGCTAGCAACTCCCGATTACCGTCATCGTAGTTTCTCTCTACGGGGGATAAACGGTGAGAAAGAAAAGCACAAGGGTGAAGTTTGTTATCAGTTAGGTTCCGTTGGGAAAGAACTGCTCCAACTCCCACATCTGAGGTGTCAACCGCTACCACGAACTGCAGGCTAGTGTCAGGTTGGGTGAGGATGGGGGCTGTAATGAAACGCTCCTTAAGTCCGGCGAAATCGTCTTCAGCCTCAGGTGTCCAGACAAAAGGTCTACTAGTGGAGGTGAGAGCAGTTAAAGGGGCAGCCAAACGGCTGTAGTTCCTGATGAAATGTCTGTAAAAATGAGCAAACCCCAAAAACTTCTGTAGTTTCTTTCTGTTCTCCAGTCTGGGCCATTCTTGGACTGCTCTCACCTTGCCAGGATCCATCTGAACCCGACCCTCAGTCACGATGTAGCCCAGAAAGGTAACTGATGAGGTGTGGAATTCGCACTTCTCTGCCTTGACGAATAGGTGGTTCTCCAGGAGCCGTTGAAGAACTTGGCGAACATGTTGAGTGTGCTCGGCGGGGTCTCTGGAAAAAAATCTAAATGTCATCGTGGTAGACAAACACGAACTTGCCAATCATGTCCCTTAAAACATCATTAACCCAGCACTGAAACACTGCTGGAGCATTAGTTAGGCCGAAAGGCATGACAAGGTACTCAAAATGTCCCAGCGGAGTGTTAAACACCGTTTTCCACTCATCCCCCTCACAGATACGAACCAGGTGGTAGGCGTTGCGAAGGTCCAGCTTGGTGAATATGGAAGAGTCCTGGAGAGACTCAAACACAGAACTCATGAGGGGGAGAGGATACTTGTTCTTAATAGTGATGTCATTCAAACCTCTGAAATCGATACATGGGCGGAGAGTCCCATCCTTCTTGCTCACAAAAAATAATCCAGCTCCCAGTGGGGAGGATGATGGGCGAATTTGCCTGAAGCTAGTGAACCATTTATGTATTCCTCCATGGCTCCCTGCTCCGGTTTTGACAGGCTTCGGGGATGAGTGGAACCAGGCAGCAGGTCAGTCGCACAGTGACGTCACCGCCAGCTGCTCACCTCTTCTTCCTCCTTTCACTGCATTGATTGTCAATGCGGATTGTGAGAGAAATCTGATCATCCCGAGTTGCTGGCTCTGGATGTGACACAAGTTCATCTTTTAACTGTTCATTAAGTCCGTGAACAACCATGGCTAGAGACGCCGCTTCGTTCCACCCACTTCCACCCACTTTCAGCAACCAGAGTACGGAACTCAATGGAATACTCAGCCACACTCCGCGACCCCTGGCGAAGTGAAAACCTCGAACGGGGTAGTCAAAAACCTTGCTCATCTCATGAATGAAGTTGGCGTAGGTGGAGGTCACCGGATCCTGTCTTCTCCAGTGAACGGATGCCCACTCCAAAGCCTCTCCTCGCAACAGGCTAATCAGGTAAGCCATTTTAGCTTTCTCAGAATACGTCAGGGGCTGCAGGTCGAAAACTAACCCACATTGCAGGAGAAAAGTATTACATTGACATGAATGAAATGAAATGTCCATCATACCTCTCGGGCGGAGAAACCCATGGTTTGCGCGGCGGGAGGTGGGGGTCCCAGCACTGAAGGAGCGGCTTAAGAAACAGCCTGAATCTCCGTCAGACGTGTGTTGAGCTGGTTGAATCCACCCATGATTTCCTGGAGACCCTTGCTGTGCTGCTCCAGGATTGCTCCCTGTGTGGAGACAGCATGACACACCGGCTCCAGATCTGCTGAGTCCATACTGGCCGGATTGTTCTGTCAAGGTTGGGGACAGAACTCGGGCGCAGACTGGAGTTGGTGCAAAAGAATCTGTTTTATTTAGATAGTGAGGGTGAGCTGGCAGTGGGGGGTGCTGGGTCCGAAGCTGGCTGGGCTGGCAGTAGAGGTGTTGGGTCTGACGATGGTGAGCAGGCAGTGGAGGTGCTGGGTCCGGAGATGGCTGAGCAGGCAGTGGATTCAGAAGATGAGTTATTTTTGGAACACGGAGCAGACAGGTCAGAACGAGAACAGGAAACTAGACTTGGAACAAATAACAAAGGCTGGTGTAATAGCATACTGGTAGTAAGCAGGGAGAGGAAAGTCAGACTCGTCTTTAAAGGCAGATGACGAAGCTGATGAATGGCAGGTGTGCTGATTTGGAATGGGTGTCAGGTGTGGGGAGAATCAACTGGGGGGGGCGTGTCCACACACTGTGGAAAATGAAGGTGAACACAGACAGAAAACCAAAACACACCAAACACACTGCAGGCATAACAAAATGAAGAAATAAAACAAAACACATTTACACACACACACCAGACTGTCATGGAGAAGAAGTCACGGCAGGCGGGGCGTGACACAAAAGTAAAAATTTAACATATCCCAAGGTCTTGTTGAGCTGCAATTTTAATATACATACATCTTTAATTTAGCAATAGTGAATTTTGTAAAGAAGTTGCCCACATTTCATGCATACCTGGTGAATGGTGAGAAACAGCATGATCTGACTATTGGTGATGTGCTGTTACCATCCTTTTCTTTTATATACTATTTAATTAATTATCCTTATTAGCATATACACTATATTTGTATTGTGTCACGTTTACTTTTATAAGTTATGATTATTGTCACCAATTTTGATGAATACTTGAATTGGAAATGTCATTCCATAGTCCAATATTTTATGGACTATGATTCTTATGCTGAACAATTTCTGATGATCGTTATACATGACTAACAATATTGACTGAGAATTTTTATTATATATATATATATATATATATATATATATATATATATATATATATATATATATATATATATATATATAACATTTCAAAAATGAATCCTTCCTTTTGAACATTGAGAGGTCTGACTTTTTTATGGATTGTAACAGTTGTTTGTTATCCGAGTGTGTTGATTGACGTGTTGTGGAGAGTGATTTTAGTTGTTGCCTACCTCCCCTGCTGTACCTCTATGGAAGTAAATCTGTTTCATCGGATTTTGAAATTAAAAAGCCATTGAATTTCTAGCACTGAATATTTATGCATTGAAATTATGTATCTGAATTTTTTGCGCCATATGAGACAGATCCCAGGTCACAGTCATACAAACTTGACGATCCAAAAAAGAAACATGGATATGTGAAAGCAGTCTGTCGTCTCATTGATAATTCGTCATGATTACTATATCTCTAACTATGACACACCATCCTCTATGATGTCAGGAGTGGAAGTAGTAGTGTTTTATACCTTACCTGACTCTTTTTACGCAGTGCTTTGTGTATCTCAGGTGCACTTCCCTAAGCATCCCAGCAGAGAAGACATAGATGCTGCATTGGAATGAAGACTTCTATTTGACATTGATGCACCTTAGTGGTATTATATGCAAATTGACCGGGATGAAGGCGGAGGCTGTTTGATGTGCAAATGATGATATTGGGGCACTGCAAATGTGCATACCACTGCTTTTCTGTTAATTGCCTTCCCTGTGGAGTCAAGAAACTTTATTAGAGAAAGAATAAATGTGAGCCTAAAGAAAACTGATGGGGGATGTAGTGTATTCAACATCATAACACTGAATAAAATCATAGGCTATGATTTTAGAGGGTGATCTACATTTTATATGACAAGCAGAGTCTAAATATTGCAGTGACAGAGAAATTAGCTTTAAAATATAAACAGAACTAGAATTGTGCTAGAATTGCTCTGCTCCCCTCTGTGTGTCAGATACGGGCTACCTCACTTATTGACTCTGTTCGCACACTAAAACTGTAATAACTGGATGTTATTACACTCTATGACCTTATCAAGTTTCACCATGGCCTAGTATCTTACACTACAATAAAAGGTCAGCCCAGACAGAAAGTTTACAGTAGCTGCATATCGTTGTAAGCTGCTGCCTAGCATTCGCTGGCAGTGTCACTCTGCATTCTTTACTATTTTATGACTGCAACCTATCATCCTATCAATGACCTGTTTAAATGGAATACTTTGTCAAATCTATTAGCTTTGAATTTTGAATGACCCTTTGATCAGATTTAGATGGTGTGTAATCAAAGGCATCGAGTTTATATTACTTGCATTATGCATTACCTGTTGTAGTCAACCTGCTGTCAAACACATTGCATTGCAAAGAAGCTGACACATCCCATGTGTGCGCCAACCACAGCTTTACAGGCAAATAGCATTCAGAACCTTTCTGGTGCTGCATTGGAGACAAAGGAGAGCATGACTTGTCAGTGCACACAAATCATAACTGTTTTAAGAGTTTTTGACATGTGGATGAGCAGCAATTGAGCACCACTTTATTAATTGAGAAATTACCATCTTTTTCTGCATTATCTGAAAACTCATGTCAGGCTCAATGATGGGGCTCAGTGGAGCTTTCAGCAGTTGTTCTATGTCCTAGGCATATCAACAGTTTCGTAGACATAACTTCTTTCTTATATGATGTACAGGGAACTGAGACTTTACATTGGCCAGTGTGTGCCTTTTTCAGTCAAATCTAATCAACGGACATTTCTCAGCAGAGATTTTGACTTACACAAGTGTAACTAATAACATTATTAATGCCGTCATTCCATTTAGATGTCCCAGTGCCAGGGCCCAGCAGGCTGTTTCAGTAGCTTACTGGCATGACATGGATGGAGCTTGGCCATCATTATTTGTTTCAGGTTTTTATGTCATGTCAAACTGTCAGCTGTGAAAACTGCTTATTACATTTGCAACAGGTGGCCTCAATCAGGTTTTAGAGACATGAATGATAAAGGAAGATAATCTTAATACATTATACTCATAGGGTATTGAATTTGCCAGCACAAAGCATGTAATAATATAGATATATTTTTTTATATATTATAGGGCTGTCAGCGTTAACGCGTTAATTGCGATGCGATTAAGGGCCGACGCGATGCGATACATTTTTTTGAATCGCATGCCGGCATTTATTAATTTATTTTACACTTCACTCGGCTTTGCGTTGTGCCTAACAGGCTACTATTTTGACCCTTTGCAGCACCGTTACTTGTCAGCAAGCTGCCACTTCCTCGTAACACATCCTGCTGCTGCAGGCTGCAGGCATGATGGAGAAAGACAGCAGCAATGAAATCCTGAATGGCGCTTTTTATTTTCCAAAACTCCCGGACGGCTCATACACAAGTTGAAAGCCATATGCACATTGTGTAAAGCGGAATTAAAATATCACCGAAGCACGTCAAGCTTGAGCTACCACCTACGGAGCTAAGCATAATAGTACAGTTAACGTGATGCTAGACCAACGGCCCTCGGGGGGCGGGGGAGAGATGAATGTTCGGAAATAAGAGGTTGCTGTGGCCCGCCGTACAGGTTAGTTTGACCAGCGGGCAGCAGCGGTGGCCGGAGCGGGCAAGTTGGCAACCCAGTCCGTATTGGTAGAATAAATTAATTGTTGGCTTTGGTGTTATGGGATTTGATGACAGAAATTAAAATGAAAGAATATAGCTATACTTATACTTTAATTAATTGCTTGTTAAGCATTTCCTTAAAGACACATGAGTTGCATACGTATCAAAAGAGCCTAACAGCACCATGGGTTCATGTTCAACATGAGTAGGCTTTCAGTCTCTCTGCACATATTGTATCCATTGTAAAATATAGGATGCTGAGAAAGTCTATGGTCTGTTTTGACTGTGACTGCACCAGCAGCAGATTGTCTGATAGGAACACAGCCAACTTGATAATTCTCAGCGGCTTGTTGGTGTTTCTTGCAATGTGCTGTTGGTCAGGCGCTCCACCGCGAAAGCCTCCCACTTTCTTGCTGCAGGGAGAGTGCTGTTTGCTTGCTTGTTCAACAACATTTGCAAGACAATAGCTCTGTTTTTACAATATGGTTGCTAAGTAGTCAGTATTGGGGCGACATTCAGGTATTATCTCATGACCTCATAGGAAAAACAGTCTTATTGATCTGTAACAACTTGGTTTATTGTATTTCAGCTTAAGTCAGTTAATATTCCAGATATAATGTGAATTATCAAGAAATTAATTAAATGTCCATTCTCAAAATGAGTGTACCATCTCCTGAATGCTGAGAAAATCAATGCATCACAGGCCAAGTTGGGCTTTACTGAGGAACTGAATCATTTGCTCTCTTAGCACGCTCATAGCTGGGTGTAGATAAGGCTTTGTCTTGTGTTTTAAGCAGATATTTGACGCAAAGATGGGTGTTTTCTGTGCCTTGGAGGAGCGAGCAGTAAAAGGAGTGCAGTAAAAATTGCCAAGGTTGACTTAGGACAGATAAGAGCCACAAATGTATTATAATTAAGCAAGCTGCCCCTGCCTCTCAAGCTGTTGTACTATATACTTTCATTAGAAAAAACAGACAAGAAGAGCAAAGGAAGGCAAGCAATAATGAATAAATACTAGTCAATTATTCAGAGCTAATTTAAGGTAGAAGGTAAATGAGTTTAGGAACATATCGGGGATAATCTTAGAAATGGCTATCACATTAAAGTTTTCAGAAATTACCTTGAAATATTGACAGATATGAGGATGCTTTTATGACAGTTTTACTAGGTGCTGCATGATACAGTAGCATGCAGAGGTGGGGAGTAGACAGAGTGGATCTTTTCAGCTATTTTTTAAATGAATTTCTTGACAAATATTAATGTGTGGTTCATTGGTTTCAAATGTTTTAGGTCATTTAATATAATCTAGTTATAAAAAAAAAATACTATGAATGTCATGCAATGTCTTTTTAACTTGTTCTTAAAATTCAGGCCATACTTCTTGTCTTAGGTCTTTTTTTTTCTTTTGGCAGAAATAATCTATGCCCTGCATTGTTACGGTTGTTATCCCACAACTTTTGCAGTTGTGTTTTAAACAATTGCCCTTTGATTTCATATAATAAAGGAGCTTCCTCATTTTTAGCCAACAACTCATCTTATCAGCTGAAATATTTGCTAGAAGATTTGATCAGCTGTAGCTAATGTAAGCTAATGCTAACGTTAAAACTCTACATAAACAAGATCATGCTAAAAGATGGGTTAAAGAGGTTAGAGCTACGTGTCTATGTATTTTTAGGTAAAAGGATTACCAATGATGAAATATTACCTAACACAAGTTTGGCTGGAGTATAAACTTCCCCAAAACAAAGAGCTGGACAGAGGTGGTTATGTAACTCTAAACCCTGATATAGTAGCATCTTTGCTCCCTCAGGGTGGATGTTCCAGTACATAGGCATTTTACATAACCTGTAACTCCACAAAATAATCAAATTAGGTAATGATATGCCCATTGGCTTTGGAAATAACGCAAGTTATGTAGGAGAAAATATTTTATATCTTAAGTTTTCTGAAATTTTTCCCATTAGGCTGCTTATGGTATTCCTAAATTTATACTCTCTCGGGCGAATTCACAATGAAGGGATTGCGGCCGCTAATAGATCATCACTTGCAATCGTTATGGGCCTCAAAGTTCGATTCAGGAAAGAAATTGCACAAATGATATTACAGCGCAAACGCGCACATAATGTTTAGCAGCTTAGTGCAATTTGCCCTTTTTTGCGTCTGATTGCATTTATCGTCTGGCAAAGTATAAATGTTGCCATTGCGCCAAGAACACAGCAGGCAGAACAATTGCAGAGAAAAAAATCTTTCAAATTTCAGGCAAAGAATTTAAACATGACAGAGAGAAATCGTATTTGGAATTTAATATCCCAGTCTGTCAGTGCAGTTGATGTTTTCAAACATACACCTTCAGACTGTAAACATGATTTGAAGTGTAAGACATACGTTATAAATATGCTCCAGTTACCACCAACTCTCTGAAGACGCTAATACAGTAATTCCACTGTCACTGCGTGAGGCTATTAGCGCTGATCTTTGTGAATTGGACTGTTTTAGCAATGGGGCTCATTTGCATAGAAAGGGGCCAATTTTGCACCAAATGTATGCATATTACCTAATTTAAATATGTGCAAATGGCACAGGAGCACCGAGATGCTATTTGCTTGGCAGCGCTGTTAGGGGTACATTTCACCCTTTTGTGGGAGCTTTGAGAATTTTTTGTCTTTATCTGTGCAGATTTAGAAACCGCAAAAGCAACGCAATCCTTTTGTGAATTTTCCTGTGGAAAATTGTTTATCACTTCATTGTCAGCAGGCTATCCACAGAAAAGGAGGAAGACCCTGACATAAGCCCAACTCACATTCTCTAAATCAATTAAGGTACAAGAATGGCAGTCGTGTGTGTGTGTGTGTGTGTGTATACACTTGAAGGTGTGAGTAGGCGAGTGCATTTGGGTATAGCGATGTATACACATCCAGTGACAACACAACCACTCACACAAAGAGAGGTTTCTGAGGTCTGGCCCTGCAGTATGGTGGGCTTGGTGATTAATAGGGGGGCAGTGCAGAAGGGCTTGAGACTGATTGATTGAGCCCAGGACCTCATCTGCATTGTTTTGATGAAAATTAAGAGAGGATGAAGGGTTGTGCTGGAGAGGTGGCATGTGTGTGTTGTGGGGGAGGAAAGACAGTAAGGTGCTTTATTGAAGCTTGTATGTGTTGGTATACAGTATGTGTACCTGTGCGGATAGTCTTGTATGGTTATGTGTGACGACTCTCTCGGTTTGCCCACCTCGTACTTGCTGGCATTGAAGCCTAACATTGACAAAACACAGAAGGATCCAAACGTCTTCTTTACCAACTCACAAGTCATTTCACCTTGCCAAGCACAAAACTACAGTTTACAGTTGGGCTTTTGATAAAGTTTAATTTAACCTTGCCTGAGGGGAATGACATTGTGCTCCAGTAACTTTATCTTATTCTGTTCAACTACTTCCTCAAGTCATGCACAGTTACGAAACAGATCCAAAATGGTGAACTGAGCGAACGTAGAAGATAGACCTTGAGAAGGAAGCACAAAAACAGCCATTTCAGATGAGCTGCAATTATCACTCAGCGTGTGAAGGGCTGAATTGTGCTCAAGAGGAAAGTCACTCTACTGTGTTTTCCTGATTGAAAATCAGTTCTCATAAACACTGCAATCACCTTTATAGTCTCCCCCAGACATGTTGATCCACAGGGGCTGTATAAACACCCAGGGGAATACGAGGTGACATGCAGTTAGCGTTTTGTGATACGAGAAAAGTGATAGCCTACTTTGTCAGGAATGTATTTCCTTCATTTGAAATTAAAACTGAACAATCTAATTAGTATCTAAGCTGCAGTGTGTAGGATGGTCTACAGTATATCAAAACGGAATTTTCAAATGGACAGAATGTTCTGCTCCTCAGCCTGAGATCTTTAGGCTGTGCTGTGCTCAGTTGACCTTGGTCCATTGCAGCCCCTACAGGCTCTGGAAGACCTTTCCTCATAAATCCGGCAAGCTATTTTCATTGTCTTTTAGCAATTACTGACTTTTTATTCTGCTTTTAAAGGACAATCTTCTACTTTCACTCCTGCAATAGTTAAAGGCACAGTCTGTGACTCAGTGCATGTGTGCAGGAACAAACTTTCAGTGAGGGTTCAGTCAGAATATGATTTTCTGTTGTATGGTTGAACCTTGCATGGAGCTTGGCTGTTGTATTAACCTACTACAGACTAGGCTAGCTACAGGAGTCTGTGTTTCCGATGTTACATGGTGGTTGGGCATAAACAGACAGATATTGAGTGTCGTCGACAAATATCTTTAGCATTAAGCTAGACTAGGAAATCATGGGTTAGCATCAGCAGTAAAAAAATACATATCTGGTACAGATTTGGTAAAGCGATAAATAAACAGGGAGGCTTATATCTAATAAGTAGTCCTGTAACAATTATTACATAATTGTCTAATCGCAATATTTTTTAAGTGATCGCCATTTCTTTGTTTAACTGCAATGAATTGCTAACATTAGCTAAGGTGCTAAGAGGTATAACTATTGATGGTAGTTGATTTTAGATGTGCCACATTTTAATTATAAAAGTGATTATTGGTGTTTTGTTTTTCATTGATGAGGATAAATGTTCTATTGTCAATTTTATGTTTATTTAAGTAAAAAAAAATAATGTTTTATAATAAAGAGGCGTTGTTTACTTCATAGACTGTGTATTTGTGTTATTACATTAGTTGGGTCACATGAGAGTGATATAACCAAAAGATCTATCCTGGGATTCATTCCAAACTTAAAAAATTGACTAAAAGAGACAATTACACTGTTACGCACCAATTATTTCTGAGACAATTAATTGTACAGCACAATTTGGAATTGTTAAGCTCTACTAATAAGATACATTTACAATACATATACTTTTTTCCCCCTGGGAATCTACTAAATAAATAGGTAATCACAGAATGCAAGTACAATAATGAAAATATTAACTATTATACATTAAGAGGTTTCCGTATGATGCTTTCAGTTGACAGTAACTTCTTTTTGGAAATTAAAAACCGTTGCGTGTACTTTATCTCATTAATTAATTAAACCTACATTGTGTAATTTTTTGAGTTGATTCTTAGCAAAAGAAATCATTGTTCTTTCACACATATGTACTCACTCGTGTAATTACTTCCACCAACTAATCAAAGTATTCTCGTAAGCGTAGAATCTGCCATTTAGAATCATTCAGAATACATACGAGCGACTCACTCGAATGACGGCAGCCATGTAACACCTCCATCTTTAAAATACATTAGCCAAAGAGGGACATGACTCCGCATTTCGCCCTCTTACACCTAATGGCACCGTGACGAATGCAAGGGGGAGATTACGCGCCAGGGAAGCGAAAAAGAGAATTAAAACAACAACGAGACAGGCAAAGCAACAACACCAAAGTTAATATTGGAGTGGCTAGAACAGCTGCGTGCAAACGATGGAGAGAGCTAATTTTGGGTTTGGCCACTGTAGGAGGAAGGGTTAGAAAGTAATATTCAGTTGGTTGTCATATACAATTTCACCGCTAGATGGGAGAAATTCTTACACAATGTAGCTTTAAAGAGTAATATACAGTATTAGGCTTGTCTTCAACTTGTCATGTATCAGGCTTGGCTTAAAGCATAACTCACATTGTAATTCGACATCCATGTATCCAAGCTTTCTCTGTGAAACACTTATTAATATCTCTCTGGAGAAGCAATTAATGCTTAAAATAGAACTTCTATATACTTTGCATTATATGGTCATGTCAGTCAGCATTCCCTGGGTCTGCTCAGGACAGAATTGTCTTTCCCTTTCGGTAAAATGGAAGTTGGGTTATAATTATTCAGATTTAGAATGACATCTGCTCAGAACAACTGAATGTGACAGGACTAACTTCAATGCTGTTTTATTTTTCCTCGGGCCAGTCTAAATGCCAAAGAGATTGAGACTGAGGGAGGACGACAAATTCTGTTCCTAGGGTTGCTCTGACTGTATATCTAAAAAAAAAAACGGGTTTTAAACCCGCTAAAATGGATCCAATTACGAAGACGGCTTTTTTGTGACACTTGTGGAACAGTGTGTAATTGTGTAACCCTAATTTTCCTGCCACTGAGGCTCTGACAGAGCCCTGTCATCTCCCCTAAGCCTCTTCTCTCAGGCATCATGCTGAAATGAGATCTCGTCTTATAGCTTCAGAAATGCTGAAAGTAATATAACGGAACCCAAGAGAACAAAATCACCTTCTTACAGAGAAATCCCTTAGAAAAGGGCTTTAGCTTCTATATCTACACTGGCCTCTCATCGGACATGATGCAGTGAAGAAGGCTGTATATCCACTCACAGTACATTCGCGCAGATGAGAGGACACAGAAAATGTTTCGTCTCTCGGGAAACTTGAGTAATTTATTGTCAGCATATGATTTTCTTTAATGGGATACTTGTTAATTTACATGTATGTTCGTGTGTGCGAATATTCCTTTAAGACAATAATTGTTGGAGAAGTTCAATTCTGATGAAGAAAAGAGCAGTCTGGCTTGTGAGGCTAAATTCACCTGGTGTGCGCCCCTCCCCCTCTACCCGTGTCTCTGACCTTAGCAGCAGCATCCTCTGCCATGGTAGTCTAATGGCTCATAAATGTTTCATAGCTGCGCATGATTGTGCAATGACATCTGGCTATTCCGTGTCTATATTGATTATTGACAGTTCTTTCAGAGGAGCTCGCACTGTGATGAAAAGATGTCTGTTGTCCCTTTTGACTTGAGTTAAATAGACAGGCTCTGAATTAAAATGAATAGAATTAAAGATGAAGAATGTTTTGCCTTATATGTAAAAACGTATATTTTTTTTCTTCCATCTTCATCAATGAAAAAAATAGGAGCCATTCAGTCATTGGTGTTAACTTTACAGATGAGCTGTTTTGAATGTTTGGTTTAAGAAAACAAGGTTAAGAGAGGGTGAGTGTATATAGAAGTGTGTGCAGGGGGACTCTGAAATTACTGCAGATAGTAGCAAATCTCCTGCCTTTGATCTTTGCAACCATCAAAGAGATCCGTCCTCCCAAAGTCAGACACCCAGCTACAAACGGTGCTGCATTTCATATGCTTTGAGAGGACGTCGAACAGCATCTCTTAATTTCTCTCTCGCTGGTCAGTAATCTCTACACAGAAATAATGTGAGATGTTGCTTCCTAGATCACAGACTGCCAGCCACTAGCACATAGTTGGCACAATAACAGATGTAAAGCAAAGCACTGCCTGCAGTGCATGAATAAAAAAAAGACAGGAAGTAGAGGCATTGTTTGGCTTTTTTTCTGTTCAACTGACGATGAATCAAACGGTAAATCCATTTTCCAAAAATAAGCCACTTACTCCTGACGTAGTGCTTTAAGGCTCTATGCTCTATGGTTTAGCTCCTATTTGGCTAATAGGAGCTTTTCTATCATGATTGGTGACCTCTTCTCGTCAGCTGCTCCTCTCTCTTGTGGGGTTCCCCAGGGCTCAATTCTTGGCCCCATTCTGTTCTCTTTATATATGCTGCCTTTAGGGGCTATTATAGGAAAGCATAAACTGTTATTTCATTGTTACGCAGATGATTTGCAAATCTATTTGCCTATTAAAGCAAATGACAGTGTCGCACTAAACTCCCTGCTTAGTTGCATCACTGATATTAAGCTGTGGCTTTCAGAAAACTTTCTTATTTTGAATGAAGATAAAACGGAGTGTATTATTTTCAGTACTTCAGGCACGCAAAACATAGAAATATCATTAAAACAATGCTGTGTATTGTAAATAACATAATGATGTATACTTAAAATAGCTGTGTAAGCAGTAAAACAATACAAACCCCAAAAAATGCTTTTTAAGTTTAGAAACATTTTGAGTCCCCCCTCCCTTGCCTCACAGTGGTTTGGTCCACTGCCTGCTGTACGTTAGGAATCGGATCTGCACTAGACTCAGTCACATCGGTAGTGACAGGAATGTAATAAGAAGGCGGTTCAAAGCTGTTTTATTCACATTAAACATCGGATGAAGTTGTTCTTTTCTCAAATATAAATGATGCTGAGTAATTAATGAATTAGTTATGACAAAAGGTTTGCTATGTTAATGTAATATAATGTAACGTTACCTAGCTTATAGCTTGTTGGATAGAAATGCACCCACTACAACTAACGTTACCACGGCGATAAACCTAACGTTATATGTGTGTGAACTGATATTAGGGTTAATATTGAAGATCTACAGTTGTGTTTTGCTCAATATGAAATTAAGTGGCTGATCATTCAAATATATATCCTCTGTCCCAGAAGAAATCTAATATTTATGTGGAGGACGCAAGATCATTTCATAATTATAATATGACTGCGTGGTGAACCTATGAACCTAACTCATATTTAGACATCTGCCGTTAAAGATTTGTGTTGTTGTTAAAAATGACAGAGAAAAGAAAAACAGACATAAGATCCTTTTTCAGTAGGCTTACACCAAAACGCCAAGTAAGTACAATAAGTCCTGATATAAAGACAGTTTGGTAACATCTTTATAAGAATGGGTGCTTATGGAAATACTAACGTCACTATGTCACAGACAAAGGAGACAGAAAGAACTGAGGAATAGGGAGACCAGAGGTGTGTGGCTGTCAGGGTGAGCAGATGAGCTTTACTAGTGGCTCACTAATTTACATTATGATCAGCTAACTTAACAAGTGTACAAAAGCATTGTATTTCTTTTATATGGGAACACTTTTTCAAAATGGGTCATTATGTTTAAGGTATTTTTGTGGCTTGGTTATAAACAACTTAAAAATAAATACATGGTTTTAAAGTAGAATATTTTGGTCAATTTAGTCAGCTTTTTTATTGAATCAAGAGAAACACTGAAAAGAGGGTCCATGCTACACTAATGATAGTATTAAGGCTTTCCTCTGTGTACACATGTCCTCTACGAGTATAATTGTGGCTGTATTATTTGTGTCCCTTTCAAAAATTGCTCTTCAGAAATTTTATGTTTATTGTCCCCCCCTACTGTTAGATCAGATTTACGCCCATGATTGAAGTCGTGGAAGAAGACTACAAGCTAGTAAACATAGATGTAAACAATGATAGATTCTAAATATAAGTATTTGCAAATGTTTTATGAGAAAGGGAATGTGTTTAATACATGTTTGTTTCCAAGAAAACTCCATAGAGCACCTTTTCATGTTTTCTATCCTTTTAATGTTAACTGGCAGAGTTTTTACATACAGTGCATACATGCTGGTCCAAGATATTTAAATTGTACTAAACCTCAGTTACCATGGCACCAACATCAACAACATAGATTTTTAGATTGCAAATTAATAGTACAAAACACTGGATTGTTGTTGTTACTTTTATGTGATTGGAACTACTTTTTACAGCTTGTTATTAAAAAAAAAAAATACAATAATGAAATGTGCTAAAGGTCATCGTTCTTCAGAGCATGCCAAAATTATTTGAGTGTCTGAAAATACCCTAAGAGGGTTAATGTCTTTTGACAGAACATTTTCTTTTCCATAAATAAAAATACAAACCTTGTAGAATGGTTCTGCCTCTTCCAATTCTAAATTGTGCTTTCTTTCTGTTATAACTTTTGAATCACCTTTTCCTCTCCCATGTTTAAATTGCTGGACGGTAGCCCAAAGATCCTTGCAGCTATAATCTGTTATTTTTTTAATCATTTCATGGTGGAAAAAAGCATTTAAACCCTTCTCTCTACCCGTACCCTAGCTATTTTTTTTCCTCACACAACCACTTTAGGGTCAGAACAATATTATCAGTTGTGTCATCAGGGTGCTGTTGATCTGCAGCTTGCACTCCCTACAGCTGAAATGTATCCCCTGCGACTGCTTCAGGAAATTATCAATTATCACAATACTGGGATTGACCCAGAGGAGTTTTAACTGTGCAAAAAACTGGAAATGTAAATTATGTTATACCTTAAATACTAATACTTGGGGTGTGATTTATGTAACTTCTTCTTAATTTGTCTCTACAGTATGCATCTTATCTGACGTGACTTTCTCGATAAGTGGAGATATCATGAGGACCTTAAAGAGGCAGCGTGAAATGAATCGTCTTCTGCCACATTAAATCACTTATGTCACTCTTCATTTAGGGGACTTGCAGCCATTTCTGCCAATCAATGACATTTTAATGACAAAAAAGACAACTCATCAGCCCAACCAGTATACAGTAATTTGTCGCTTACCACCGTGAAGTTCAGCATCAACAATATAGTCTCACTGCACCCCCGACAACCATCGACCCATCTTCTCTTTGAGATTTATTCAAATGTTGTTTTGCAGCTTTCTCAAGATATCGGCTACAGCCTGCTAGTAATGGTACACAGTACTAACTGTAGACAGTGATTTCTTTTTTTTCCCATAATGCAGGAGACAACTAAGTGAAGAACTGTTTAAAATTGATTTAGCTGAGCAATGGAAATCCAATTCACTGCAGAATTCAATTGGTGGACTCTGTTAATGTGATCATAGCTGAACCTAAATGTTTCAGTGGAGTTTTTAACAAAAGTTTTTAACAAAAGTTATGTCACCAAAACGCATTGTGTGTATCTTTGAGGTATAACAAACGTGTTGAATGCATCTCCTTCCTCATACAGTAAAATAGTTGAAAAGCTGATTTAAAAAAAATAAATAAAATTGAAATCATGCATCATTTACATCCATGTTAACAAGCTTGAAGTCTTCTTCTTCTTGCCTTTTGTTGGTGCATAGCTACGTTTCTTTGCTTGTTGTTTGCCGCCAACCACCAATCAGCATAAAGCTTGCAACCAGTGGCAGGACTGTATCACATGCGCATGTAAGATACAAAGAAAGCAAAAACATTTGCGTAAAAAAGGCAAATATTTGCTTGTCTTGTAGGGGTTTCCTTTAACCTCTTTTGTGTCCACTGAAGCTGTTAGATTTTACTCATAGATACATACAACATATACCACAATAGTACATGTGGATTAACCTTTTGAAGTTATTAGAAATACAATAAAGATTTAAGATTAAAAATGAGTAAATATTACGTAGATCACAAATGTATGACTCCTTGTATTTGTAGTCATATTTTTGATTGTAGCATGACAAATCCTTGTGTAAAACAACATGAATAACAAAAATGACACCTTATTTATTACAATTTATACATTTTTCTCTGTAGTCTTGCAGTGTTTATGTTTTCATACGTTTTGCCCTGCAGAAGGTAAACTTAGTCCATCTTGCACAGTTGTAATGGCGTCAGTCTCCTTGTGAGGAATAGTGACAGATATCTGCCAGTAACGACTAAATCACTTGATGAAGGAGAATAAATAAATGTAAATTCAATTACCCCCTGTGCTTTCATCGGCATTCACGCAACATTGGGAGTGTGCATGTGGGAATTTGTCGTTCAGGAGACATTGATTAATTATGCCACACACAATTAGCCCATCAAATCGAGTGTGTCCTCCTCTCCTGTGGAAAGGTGATGTCAGAATTTTATGGGGCATTAGGCAGTAGTGCTCCTTGTGTTTTTCTTAGCGATCACCAGAGAGTAGGCGCACCAGGGGAGAGCAGCATTTGCAGACTGTTTTTGTATGAATAGGGAGTTGTCAGGCCTGCAGGGTAAAGAGAAGGGTAACTGATCCTTTTAGACCAATGTCAATACTGATAACATCACTGTTTGCTCTCCCAGCAGGGTCCATGGCCTGCCTTTAATTTCTGTGGCATTTCAGTGATTGAGAGATGAAATGACGGTGAGACAAATTAAGAGAGCAGGCAGAGATGGCTGCCCCTATAGCTCCTCATTCCCCAATGCAAATTGTCTCCTAATAAGTTGCTTCTAGGTTTTAGCCCAGACATTGAATAGAGAGAATCGCCCTGAAAACGCAAAAATGATTATTGCTTTTTCTACTAATGCTTTGTCATGGATATCATGATTTGGTTGTATACTCTCCATGTTTAATTTAGGTCTATTTATATACAGTAGATTTTTTTTACACATTCCCTCATAATCTGACCAGTTTTACTATATTTGAGGTCAACTAATTCTCTGCTCTTACCAAGTGTGCTTGTATGGACTGTCAAACCTCAAGTGGCCAAAGTTGCCAACATGTTGCCTCATCAATTTAAGAGTATTGTGGAACTTGACATCTGCAATACTTTTAAGAAATGTGTTTGGTGATAAGCAGTGATTTTTGCACTCTGCGGAGATCAGTTGTCAGTCAAACGGTGTAGTGTGTACATCTCCTCTGTTGCTTTGGTGGCTTTCCTTAGATGGCCACTGGCTCATGCTGAATTACCAGTTCTTTCATTTATTCAAAAAGTCATTGTTTTCTCTGCATGAAACGTAAAAGTCATTAGTTACTATGCACAACAGGAGGTTTCCCCAGTTCCCACACAAGATGTGTAGAATAGTGTTGCAAATCTTAGAGTTAATGTACTGGGTAGAGATTCAGTTATGACTGAATGTGTAATTCTATTTCTGAAGTGTCTGTGCCTTTTCACAAGTAAGATTCTTTAATGAGTACAGTCATAATTCACTTAATTAATTAATTCTGCATTCCTAATTTGTTTTTTTCTTTAGATGACCGCTGTAAGCAAGTGTGCCATATTTGTGTTTTTTTGCCAGTGGGGATGCCATAAAAGAGCGTCATAAAGTATCAAATACATTTCTCAGGGAGCTCATAACAAGACTCCCTCAGGCAGCTTTTGTGCTTTTGTCTTTGATTTTGCAATGCCAGACACTATGGTTTTTTTGTCCAAAAAATGTGCTGCAACTACATGTTGGTGTGAAAAAGCCTCAGTTAACCTTGTCATCCTTTATTTCTTTCATACTCTCCAGCCATTTTCAAGATGACAGACACGTATGTGAGGGTCTTACAGATAGACATCAGTTTGGCTTTTCTAGGAACTTTACTGAGATGACTACACTTTTTTGAAAAGGGATTGTTGTTCATTCAACAGTTCCCCTTTCACAATGTGATTGTCATTTCTGTTTTGAAGGTCAATGTACAGTTAATCGGTACAGTTCATGGTCTAGAAAAGCATTTCCATGACAACCATTTGCTAAGGGACTGACTATGAATACATAAGATAACTTGGCAATCTGCACACATTGGTTCTGCATGAAAGAGAGTTGCTGGTAGGTAAAAGAAATTGCAGCACTTTCAGAGAGTTAAAAAAAAACCAAAAAAAAAAAAAACCCAGAAACATCCAGGATGATCAGCCAAGCATTTACACTTTCTCTGAATGAGCTTTAGCTTTCCAACCCACTTTACTGTGATCAATTTGAAAAAAAAAAAAAAAAAAGCGTCTGTGATGGTGTGTAACAAAAGGAATACCTTTTTCCTTGAGATTAAAGTGTGCAGATAGCGTGGTCAAAGTAAATACTTGCTACTCAGTATCACATTCACAAATAGTTCCGTAGGTATATCTTTAGATGCAGGCCACAGAAGGCAGGCTTTTTAGTACCATGATGTAAAAAGTTCACACTGGAATACGAAAGCTGAGATGTAAATTGCAACTACAGCACCATTAGAGCCTGTAGCCTTCTTGTGTGAACCTACTGATGTCCCCTTTAACATGAAACATAGATCTACATCTTTCTGTGTGGTCAAGGATAATGGCTTGATGAAGTGTATATCATATTTTCCAAGCTTCTTTTTAGAGAGGTGTGGTAAGTGTCTGTGTGCAGTAGGCTTGTGTATGAGCTGGCCAACATAGGTTATCGTTACAATTGTATTATATTACATGCTCAGATGGATGTTGGATTTTATAGTCACCCAGTGCATGGTGCTCCCTGTTGTGCAGATGGCGTGGAGGGATACAGTCTGCTCTAGTGTCAGGGAGGAATAGTTACGTTGTGATAAATACAACTCCCATGCTGTTATTATACAGCCTCTTTTCAGGGTAGAACCATAACTCCCTTGAAACTAATGCATGTGTGCAAATGAGCCTGTTCATACAGTACACACATACACACCCATACTTACTAGCAGTACAATACCATACCTGCATCTTGATGAGACTAAAGCAATAGAGCTGGATCATAATTTTAACTTAAGGAGGCATTATTTGTGTTGAGGCGTGATGTTTTATTATCAGGGTAAATCTTACCCCTCCTGGGAGAAATATCGATAATATTTAGAATATAGCACCATGAGGGATTTATTTTAATGCGCACAGTGTTGAGAGCCAAAGACATATGATCATATTTAATGAGATTTAGAAGCAGAAGAGTCACTCTTTGTTTTATTATTAATAGGATTCTGCTTTCACCTAGGCTTTGGCTCGGAAGACCAGTGATAATTGATGAAGGTCTAATGTACTTATTTATGTGTCCAGTCTCCTAGATGGAAATTTAAAAAAAGAGCCATGCCTAAAGTTACAAGTGTATGGTCGGGAGATGCAAAGCCCTGTCTAATCCCTGTCTAATCCCCGTCCTGTGCCTGCAGTCAACTTCTCCAATCGCACAGAACTCCCAGCTCTCCTCTATTAATCCCTGAACCTAGAACACATCATTATTTAATTCCAACTGCATTGCACTTTGAGCCTAACTTAAAGTGTGGTGATGCACACTGATTACCTGTAACCTTTCTTGAACACTAATCAAATAATTTGTAGCAGAAATATATATCATGATCATTGAAATATATATCATGATCATTATCATCATGGTTTTTAGGGTGTTTTTTTGCCTTTTCAATTTGTATATGATGTATGTACTGTAACTTATCTGTGTGTGTGTGTGTGTGTGTGTGTGTGTGTGTGTGTGTGTGTGTGTGGGGAGCCGCAAACTATTTCTCACCCAGCCTTCTTTCTGAGTTGGCAGGCAGTAAATGTGTCACTCTGAGACCAAGGTATGGCTCTAAGGGAAATCTTAGATCCCTCTCAAATCAACTGTTAGAGAGAGACAGAGAGGTCACTGAATTCACAGCTTTCTTTCCTGTCTGTCCCCCACTTACCTACAACCATCTGCCCCACAGCCCAGCTCACTTAACCAAACTAAAAGCCTTTAGGAGAAGGAGTGGGCCTCCAGTTATAAGGGTCAAGCTGATGCCTGTAGTCCTGTATTATCAATAGTCCTTTTAGTTTCAAGCTCAAATGGTGACTCAGCTGAGGGATGTACTCTGATTCTCATTTATGACATTCCCTTCTTGTTAAGAGTACTCTACCAATTTAGCATTGCAGTCGTATATGATTTTAACACGTGTAGAAAAGAAGGATGTCATGGCTGGGTTGGCTCAGTGGGTAGAGCAAGCGCACATATACTTAGAGGTTTATGCCTCGATGCAGAGGTCCAGAGTTTGAGTCCAACCTGTGACGATTTCCTGCATGTCTTCCCCCTCTCTTTCCCCTTTCTCACCTAGCTGTCCTATCAGTTAAAGGCGGAAAAGCCCCAAAAAATCTTTAAAAAAAAGAAAGAAGGATGTAACAGAACCAGATAGATAATATTTTGTATTCCACACATTATTCTTTGTTGTCAAAGCCTGGAGCCTACATTACCTACAATGCAACTTGTTCCAACAGGTCGGTAAGAGATTCAAGTGTGTTATGCTAGTAGCGGTCAATGTACCCTTGAGCTGCTAGCATTAAGCCCCAAACATATTTAGTTTACTATCATATATGACATAAAAACACACATTGATTAATCAGTCCAATCATTGGAGCTCTAATACTTGGGAGGGGGTGTAACTCCATCTGTTAGCTTACTCATTCAACCTTTTGTGAATGAAATGTCACGGTTCTCTTTTTACCAATTAAGTTTTAAGTATTACATGATTACATCAATACTGTTACGCATAACTGTTAGCATTCACCAGCATTTCACAAATTTTTAAACAATTTGAGGATGTTCAGTAAACACCAATTATTCGTATTACAATTACCTACGGTTTGATTAGACACCTTGTTTTTCACCTAACTTTTGCATTCTGAGATAATCAAATACAATAAGAGAGAAGTACAGGAATGTCTCAGATACGTCTTATGAATTTCTTTGAGATTTCATATAATCTTTAAAGCTTTGCTTTGTCAGGAAAGCAGGGAATTGCCAAGGAGTTGCTGGCACTTAATCGCTCTCAGGTCTCCCGTCACACGGCCCCAGGTCTCTGAGATCCCAGTCTGTTTGCGGGATATTGGGCCATGTGGGTCATGACATATGCGCCCTTCTGGAACACACTGAAATAGCAGCACACATGTTGAGCATGGCTCCTGCTACATTGTAGGTTGTCTGGCCCAGGCCCAGTCCTGTCAGCGTATACGACTCAAATCTATTTCCTTCATTTCCCACCGTTTTTGATTTGGTTCCATCTGTTCTCACTCAGCAAGGGGCTGGACACCCAAGGTTCCAAGTAGCACGCAGGTTGGCTACCTTTTGCAAAATACTGGAAGTGTCTGTTCTAAATATCAATAGCCAAAATGCAGGTTATTTATAAAAGCAGATTGCAGACTGACCTTTTTCAAATAAAAAACAAAAAGATTAAATATATTGCAGGCTCCTTTTTAAAAGGAATTAGAATTAAGCTAATGCTTTTACATATTAATTGAATGATATACATTTTTAAAGGCATTGTATCAGATAGTGTTGCTTTCAGTGCAGTGAAAATGTCTTTTGCTTTCTATCATTGACTACATTTACAGTGGCCGTGCAAAATACGATTTTTGCTAAGTTTGACAGCTGTGGCGGACTTGTTGGACCGTGCGAACACAGCGTCCCTCTTTCATTCCTTCAACCAGCTTCTTGAAAAGGTCAACATAGCAATATGTGCGCATATCCAAAAATCTGTTGATGTCCAAGTCTCTGATAATGTTAAAAGTAGCTGTGTTTCTCATTATCGGGTCTGCAGCCTTGCAAACTTAACCATAAGCCGTAAACAGGCAAGAGGCCTTAAAAACCCGATTGAGATGCATATTCTGAATGCGCTGTATACATCGAATTATACCAGAATATATGTCTTAATCAGAAAATGCTATATTCGGAAAAAGGCCTTATTCAGAATATCCAACAGGAATATGCTGCTTACACTACCTGTATCAAATTCTGAATATTGATATATTCGGAATAATAGTGGAATATTGGTGTGCATGTAAACGTACTGATTGTTACTACTGGCATGGACGTCTACTATATCAAAGATTTAGATGATCAAAATGGCTTTCAATATAGATAATTACAAGTGTTTCACTGAAAACACATCAAAGTGAGTGGAAATCCCTTGATGAGTTGGAGTTCAGAAGGCCAAGAAAGGACATAGTGCTTTGTAAATGTATCACCTGCAATTAGGGCTGGGCAATATTTCAATATTATATCGATATCGTGATATGAGACTAGATATCGTCTTAGATTTTGAAGAATTGTAATATCGTTACATGGTAAGTTTAGTCTTTTCCTGGTTTCAAAGGCTGCATTACAGTAAAGTGGTGTCATTTTCTGAACTTACCAGACTGTTCTAGCTGTTCTATTATTTGCCTTTAACCACTTAGTCATTATATCCACATTATGATGGTTATTTATCTAAAATCTAAATGTGGAAGATATTTTGTGAAAGAACCAATTGTCAACCTTACAATATCGTTGCAATATCGACATCGAGGTGTTTGGTCAAAAATATCGTGATATTTGATTTTCTCCATATCGCCCAGCCCTAACTGCAATCTGTTCATGTCTTCTCAAAAGGTTGGTGGGAAGGTAATTACGGCTAATGATACAAGTAAAATGTGCAACTTATTAGGCTTCTGTGTCCGAGTCGTGTCCAATCAAGACAGGATAACGAGTAGCACGATTCCAGAGGGATCCTCCCCATGCTTTGCAGATGTGTGTTCAAAGGAAACATCTGGCCTTTATCAACGCTTTAGTCCCCTGTGAGACTATCACTTGGCAAACCCTCATGTCACTAATACCTTTTTCACACCACCTACCAGGGTTGGGCTAGGGTTGTCTGATCAGGGTTTAACCCTCCTTTTGGAAATTCAAACCAAGCCATTCTACATGGGTGTATCCCTGATCATGACAATTCAGAGCTCACCTGGGTCAACCAGGGAGCAATGCATAACAATTACCTTAAGTGCTAGAAATGGGCGGGGCTTTCACGTCATATTCCGTGAACAGCTAACATCATACTCCAGTCCATCTGTATACCAGCAGAACTAATGTTTTGTAGCTACTTGAATCTGACATTGTACAGTAGGGAGAGATAAATAAAGCTTATTTTATGATTGTTTCACAGTGATTACATTATAAAGCACAAATAAATAACTATCACACACTAACTATCAAACACTATCGGATGATTTTATCCAGATTGATTTCCTCTGCGTATTTATTGCAGCAGCTGGAAAAGGAAGTAGGTTACTCTAGTATCGATTTTTGACTATTTTAAGACGAGGAGAGAACATTTCTCTTTGTTTGATTTCATTTAAAGTAAAGTTGAGCTTTGCTGATGGCTTCACGACAAATTTCTAGCATTAGCAAAATAGCATATTCACGCTATCACAGCAGCCGTTCTGAACGACAGGCTGGAGACAGGTGTCTCCAGCGAGAGAGAGTGAGTAAGAGCGGCGGTGCAGAGAAAATTAAACAAAACTTATTTTCATACGTTTAACGTTCTTACGCTGGGTTTCTACAGGCAGTTTTGCATGTAAAACCCCGCTACTGCTCTGCAAAAGGCAGACTAGCGAACACCCGGGCACCCGCTGCCAGCGGACTGAAGGGAAATGAATTGAACCGCTTCGCTCTGCGGTTGTTGAAGCTGCCTGTGAACATACTAGTTTTATACACATTACGGTGAAAACTCAGCGTAAATCAGTGAGGAAACATTTATGTTGTTGTTTTTTCAAAGTGTGCGGCGAACATAGGTGGCGACCTGTGACGACTGCCCCACTTTAACTTCCAACCAATCACATCATTTTTCCCGCCCCGGCTGTTGCCGGCCCAGGTTGTGCGCAATTCACATTGAAATGGACTCTAGTCTACCCTGATCAAACCCACCCGGGTCGTGAAGCCGAGTAGATCGAGGAGGGTTACCCCATTCACACACACAGTTGACCTGGGTACAACCCTGTTTGAGCGAAGTGTGAAAGGGGTATAAGCAGGGGGAATATTACTGCAGGAATTAAACTCCTCTGGAAATCAATTTTTCACTTGGAAACACATAGCAAGAAAATCTGGAAGAGCAATATTTTAAGTTTGTTTACAAAAATGAGTAGGCGGATGGTTTTCTAATATCAAAAGCCCTCAAAAGCTCAGTACAAAAGTGAGAAGTGTTGTAAATCTGGCGAGGAGAGAGGAGACAGAGGAGAAATCATGAAATAAACTACGCTGGGAATGGGGTGACGGTACTGCATTTAGACTCTTAACGGTTTAAGTTGTGGAAGAATTAAGAGATAAAAGTTTTAATTTGACAGCCGAAGAATGCTCTTGGCCTCACATGCTGTTTTGCGCATTAGCTCTGCTATGACATGATAGTGCAAAATCAAAACAGCGTCTTTACTGTAAATATACGACTTGGGTTTCATTTTTTTCCCTACAGCTCAGTTTTCTGCAAAACGTGTTGACAAACGGGGCCACTACACTGGGACACCGGGAGATAGTATGATGCATGATGAAGACCTTAAAGAGTAAACTAAATATCTACTTAAGCGTTTACTCCTTGCATGCCAAACTCTCAGTGGTGGTGTAGCACAGGTGCCGTGAGCAGTTAGTGATGCTCCGAACAAAGGGTGAATTGTGTGGGAGAGCCTCTATGAAAGGCTGATGGATTAATTTTCCTCAGTTTATCCTGGATCCCAGCCAGAAATAGTCCTGCCTGTAATTTCATTATCAGTCTTTAGTTCATCTATTTATTTAGTGACATAAGCACTGGAGTTTACTCACCGTATGAGCGAGAGAGGCCGGCGCTAACTGTGATATTTAATAAGATGTGTACTTAGTTCCTGTTCTAATTAGCATCATGCAGAAGCCGACTAATGTACATTTGAGTTGACATTGCTTATATAATTTAACATTACGGGTTTTAATACAACACCCTCTTCATGCTTCATTTCCACTGATCACCAGCTGCTGGGTCAATTGAATAATTAAGAATTTAATTAAGCTTCAGTTTGGATCACAATCTTCTACACAGTCAGGCCTTGTAGTCTAAGCATCAGTAGCAGGGATCAAATAGGGAAGGGGTGATGTGCCAAGCAGGAATTTAGAAATGTGAGCTCTATCATGCGCTGAAATGGAAAGGTCTGAAGTGGCTTATCTATTTGATCTCTGAATCCTCCGGTTCCACTCCACAGAGTGGGGCTGTTATTTTTCTGCTTGCTCATATTATACTGCAAATTCCAGTACAACCCTCTAAGGTATGCAGCATTTCAGTCTGTATGATCCCTTTGGACTGCTCCCCTCATCATTGCCAGCATGTAATACAATACATTCTATTGGCTTCTCTGGAAGCAGCTCTCAGTGAATTGACTGTGTTGCTATGGCCTAAAGTAGGCTAATTTCACTCAATGGTGCATGAATAAACGTTGACTGAAACAACTGAGCCCTGCAGTATGAGAATATTATTTCCCTCACTGTGTATCTCCATATGTTAACACACGTTTTATATGTTTGTAGTGTCTGCAGAACCGACTGTCTATTGGAATGCTGAGTATTGTAATTGGCTGCACTATAAAACTCCCAGCACAGATTTACTGTATGTTCAACTCAAAAAGTCAGCCATATATCATATACATTACCAAATGCACACAGTGATGTTGTATGAAAGGAGATGTTTGATTCTGCTGACACAGTATCTCCAGCTGTACCGACACAATGCTAACGTGACTTGTGAGGGAGTGGACGTAATAATTGTGCAAGGTGCCTTATGATCTTCTAGCAGAAGTGACGTAGGCAGTAATGAGTGGTCAGTGGAAGACATATGATAGACACAGCTGTGAATGGCGATGCCGGCTGTCCAGTATAAACAGGGTCTTACACAAGCTCAATAAAGTAAAATGTATTCAACAGTGTGTTCCAAACTACTGTATATTATATACCAAACATACACATCCACTACTTCATGTGGCCCTTACCAGTAGGGCTGTGACGGTATAGTTATAATATAACATATAAAATAACGACGGTTATAATCGTTAACGAAAACGAACAAAATAACGGAAACTAGGTGCGAAAAAACATTTTCGTTAACTGAAATAAAAATAAAAACGAGGCATTACAAAAACACGATAACTAAACTAAAACTGTAATGTCTGTTTGCAAAACTAACTAAAATAAAATAATCGAGTAAATTTCCTTAGTTTTCGTCTTTGTCGATCTTTCATAGAGCAAATAACGTTATATCTCTCCGACCATGACATTTCCCGTAGACATTTATAGTTTCCGACTGGGAACCCAGAAATTCCGACATTCCACGTCAAATTGAACACAACATGTCCGTGGCTCTGTGCCTCTCGCCTGGTATCATGGCGGTACCGAAAGTCGTAAGAAAGCGGCAGTCCTATTTGATTATGACTGTGTCAGATAAAGTGCCTTGCAGTGGAAGGTGGTAAAATATGTGGTCATTTGTTACAGGGAAAAATTCCACAAATTTGAAAGTACATTTGAGAATCGCACACAAGCTAGGAGGCTAACCTAGCTTACCTTAAGGAGAACGCAAAGCCCCCTTTCCCTGAAACAGAAGCTAACCACTGTACAGGGCATGGATGTATGGATACAGGGCCAGGCAGCATGACAGAGACAACCGCAGGACAGAGAACACTACAGGCGAGCTTTCACCGGCGACCCGATAGCTGCTGCTTAGTAAATACGCAGGAACACCAAAAGCGGGAGGAAGCGTGGGTTAATATGTGTATTGATACTGGGATGTCTACGCAACTGTGTGAGTCGATTGACTTCAAAAAGTTCGCCACTTTACTCGAACCAAAGTTGAAAACACCTGTTCATGTATGTCTTCTTTAGTCTTTTGGCTATTTTTTTATTTTTTTTTCCTGGAACACGTCACTTACACATTTTGCACTTACTGCGGCGTCTTGTGTAGACTGTTTACATGTTTATGACCATATGTAGGCTACATTTTCTGGTGTTATTGTTGAATACATTGTGAATACATATTTCTAAAATTGTATGATGTTTTTTTTGAGTTATTATTACACAATACTTTTTCTGACCTTTTTGAATCCCCCGACAAATAACCCATATTACAAAAAAAAAACTAAGACTAAAACTAATAAAAACTAAACTAAAACAGCATTTTCAAAAAATAAAAACTAAACTAAACTAGCAAACCCGCTTTAAAAACTAATTAAAACTAAACTGAATTTGAAAACAAAGTCAAAATGAAATAAAAATAAAAACTAACGAAAAATGCAAAACTATAATAACCTTGCCGCGATGAAGAAGCAATGTATCACTGCGGTATGGTGGTTAACCACAACCCCCTGGCGAGAGTAGTGTATGCGGGTGCCTTAAGTGAGTAACTTCAGCGCCCGTGTGGTCGCACAAGGAGAGCGAGCGGGAAGGGAGAGTAGCGTATGAGTGCCGCTGTGAGGAAAAAGACAGGTGAGGTTTTGCAGTAACGTCCAAACGAGCAGTGGAGTAGTAACGTCACGAGAATTAGAGAGACAGCCGCTAAATTGCCAACTTTTCCAAACTAATGCATCGTTTATAGCAAAGATGATGTAATGTGAGTTAATAGTGAACAATAAAACAACAAGCTTGAGCTTCTCAAGACACAGTGGCTTCATCTGTTGTCAATACTGCCAGTAAAGTGAATGGCGTTACCCCCGAAAAAACATTGGCTCAAACCTTACAACATATGTTGTAGCCATAGACTGTATGAAAAGATTGCAGCACACCGTTTCCGTTTTTTCGAGTCTTTAATGAGTCCTGCTGTCATTTACGGCCACGCTGCTTTTCCTTCTCTCCGTTGATCTATTCCACAGACAGTTCAGAAAGCTCTATTGTCAAAGTAAAAAAAAAAAAATAAATAGTTTGTCGACAATGCAGAGGGCAGACGCTTCGCCGCACAGTGGCCTAGCAGCTGAGCAGAGAGAGCGACTCGGCAGTCCGCTTACTTGTTGCTCCTCTACCAATATAAGCTGCTCTCTTTTTGGCTACAAAATTTGCATACAGGCTAAAATTTTACACGCAGTTTTCACTGCGTCACGTCACTGCCGGTATTGCGGTCTAGAGAATGGATACCTGAGCCCGATGGGCCGGGCTGGG
Source organism: Sander lucioperca (assembly GCF_008315115.2). NCBI lineage: Eukaryota > Metazoa > Chordata > Actinopteri > Perciformes > Percidae > Sander > Sander lucioperca. The sequence continues at coordinate 12,777,823 of NC_050175.1, forward strand.
TTCAGAGTTCGGATCGGGCTTGGTCACATCAGTGCGATAAGGCATTTGTTGTAAAATGGTGCTGCGGCTCCTTTTAAGAGAACTCAGTGCGTGCGTGCGTGTGTGTGTGTGGGGAAAGTGGGCAGAAGAGAGATAGAGAAAGAGGAAGCAGATGTGTAGATGTGACCGGAGCAGAGTTGGTGGAATAAGTTTAAGTTTTGTACATGGTGTGTGCGGTGTCCGAAATAAACCCCAGGCTGAAAGCCAAGTTCATTCATTTGCTCACCAGAAACGGGATTTTAACCCTGACGTTATTCATTTTATAACGTCGGCCCTGGAGGTATGAGTCTCCCCTGGCTTTCTGACCAAGGTCTGAAACAAAGCAATCAGGAAAGGTTAACACATTGAACATTTTAGATTAAACAGCTTATTAACGTGCGCTTATTGTCCCCATCTGTTGACATTTCTGAATGCCTTCCTACAGTTGCTTAATAAAAGCGGGCTTTCCACACAGACAAACGTACATGTGTCATTAGTATGAGAAAAAAAATTGATTTTAACTGTGTCGGGCTCGGGTCGGGTTCGGTTACTGCTCTGTCGGACGCGGGCTGGGCTCGGACAGAAAAATGCGGCCCGATCCGCACTCTATTGCAGTCATCGTATGATGCGGTTATCGTCACAGCCTTACTTAACAGTTGATTTGTTTACTTAGGAATTGTTTATGAAGTGCACCCTTTTACAAACCAAATACCATTAACACCCACCAGAGAAGGAAACAACAAGGCTAAGTTTAATCAGTTGTAATTGCATTGTCTCTTTCAACTTAATGTCAGTGGTGGCACACTACGAATATACTATTCTCAGACACACAAGCACGCACATGCATACATAAAGCCTATCTGATTTACTGCTTTGTACACATTGTGCTGACACTGAAAATCACACTAGGCATCACAGCACCTGATGAATAGACCCAGTGTGAAGTTATAGTTGGGTTGTAACCCTATGATATATGCGAGTTACAAAGCTGTATGAAGACTGCTTACACATAAAGTAGTATTTCTGGAGCATTGATAAAACTTTACTTTCAAGGAGCCTTATATAGTGTATTAACCAATACACAGTTTGCAGCTCTAGGGGCTAAACTTCAGATTAAAGGTGACTGTGACCTGTGGAAATAACATCCTTCTTATATAAAGATACAAATGATACGAACTGCTCAAAGGATTGGACTGTGAAAACATTTGTACGTTAGAACTAAACTATATAACAACTACAACAAACTGGTCTTATCAGAACTTTAAATCTAGGCATACCTAAGAACTAGGGCTGAATGATTTTGGAAAATAATTTAATTGCAATTTGTTGTCGCGATTGCGATTTGAAATGTGATTATTTCTTAAGCTCTTTATCTGCTATATTATTCAACAAAGACAAATAATACATCATTGTATAGTATGATCAACACAATATTAGATTAAACATAAACTGTTATTTCCTAGCCAGTGTTATGATGAAATTAGGTGATGCGTGGATTTATATGAATGACATATTTATTTATAAAGTACTTCAATCACAGTGACTGATTTGTTGAATGTCCAGCCTTGTAAACATGTAATAATTACCATGACAACATAAAACACTGACAAATAAGCCTGGTGTAAACATTAATATGCAAGTTAGTAGAAAATCACACAAACTAAAGTGCAGATTGCAGAAATGCACTTTTTAAACATTGTCTGTGAACTTTACTGGACAGTCTTTAAATATGTATATCGGCACAATGAGTACGGCACTGCCAGCCATAGTGATGCTACGGCTTGACCACGTCAGTTATAGCAGCGTAAAAACTCCTGTTTTCAGCTCCACTGCGACTCTCTGTTTACCTTTTTCTATGTAGCTCCGGTAGGACAACCTAGCTAGAATATTTGCGGCAGGCATATTCCGCTTTTCCAGTGTAATTATCAAAGCAGGCTTGGTCACGGCACTAAGGTGCATCACGTCTTTCGCGATAAACTCTGTTACTGCTTGAGTAATTTCCATGTTCCATTCTGAAGTACGTTCATATGGAGTTACGCTTTCAATCATTTTGGTCAGTGATCCCTGTCGGGTGGTACACCGGTGTTGGGCTTTTTTTAAAGTGGTGATACAGGTTTGTAGTCTTGCTCCATGAGGTAGCAACATTAGCAAGGCAGGTTTTGCACATTACCTGACGCTGTGCGTCGAGTGGCAAATTGATTCTTCCTCTGCAGACTGCGTGTCATGTGACCAGAGTGTAATCTTAGCCTTTGCAGTTAAAAAAATCTAATTTTAACATATCATGATTTAATTGCAAATAATCGTTCAGCCCTACTAAGAGCTACTTAATTTATGACAACAAATTCTACAGATTTTAGTCACAGTTAGGGTAGTCTCGCTTTGCCAGACGCTACTCCAAAGCGTGCTGGAGAAGAGTCTGGCTACTCCACATAGCATTCGGGGATGGGAGGAAAACGTGCTCTGGTTTATTGGCATTTCTTTAAACCAATCACAATCGTCTTGGGCGGTGCTAAGCACCAGAGAAAAGCTGCGGCTGCAATATAGACTCGGAAGGAACTTGTTTTGGTGGAACGTGTACGTTTAAAAGTCTTAGTCGTACAACAGAAAACTCAGATTGGACAGATAGTCTAGCTAGCTGTCTGGATTTACCCTGCAGAGATCTGAGAAAAGGTTAACCATAGTCCTCATAAATCCACCAGAGTTTAAAATGCCAACACAAAGGAAGCCCAAGGCAACGGATATCCGGCCTTAATAAGTGAAATCTGGCGGATTTTCCGGTGGCAACGGAGCAATCCCGGAAGTGGAACGTCAAGGATATAGACTACAGTTAGGGCAACACCATAGTAGTAGCCTGACACTTCTCCGCTCTCTATCCATATGCTCAGTATGTTCCAAAATCCTGCTACAAATCGCTTGTTTGTTTTGTTAGTTTGTCGCTTGTGGTTAGCTGTTTGCATTTTGTCACATGTAACTGTTTGTTTATGATTGTCATTAAAGGGGTGATGATGGCAAAATTCACTTTTGAGACTTTTTTATGCGAGAAATCAACTATGTAGAGGTCAAATATGGGCTGTTTTACGAAAATTGATGGCTAATTGCAAATTAACTCCAACTGTGTGTCGGAGTTCAGTAGCTGCGCAATCTAACGTGACTGCGGCCGGTGCTGCCTGGGTTGCTGCCTCGCCGCCCGGCCTGTCCTCCTTCACAGACCCCGGCTCGCTGTGAGCTAGATGGAGCTCCGTCACGGCCGGCAGCCCGCGGCGTTCCATACCCGCACAAAGTCACCGTTTCTGGGTTACTGGACTACCAAATGCCGATGCTCTGACAGAGCTCCAGGGCCTGCAGCTCGCAGCTCTCCCTCCTCTCTTCCTGCTAAATGGCCGGTGTGTGTGAGTGAGAGCCCGATCAGCGAGCTTGTTACGCCCGCAATCTCTTGTGGAGCATTATAACTTCGAAAAACCACAGGTTCCAGTTAATCTTATAATGGATATGTGTGTTGAGTTATTTAAACAAACGATTGGGGAAATAAATGCCTCTTGTCCACGAGTCTCATTGATAGAGCCTGCAGTGAGCTGGATGGAGCTCTATCAATGAGAGCTACCAGCTAATCCTAACGAGACCCCTCATATTCACAAAAATGCATTAAATTGAAATCGGAAAAAAGCGTTAGCTTTGTAACACCTTAGGGTAGCTGTGATATAAATGCCGTGATGAAATTTAAAGTGTAAATATACTATAGTTATGCCGGAAGTGTACCCTGGGTCTGTGAAAGGACAGGCCGGGCAGCGAGGCAGCAACCCATGCAGCACCGACCGCAGTCACGTTAGCCTGCGCAGCTACTGAACTCCGACACACAGTTGGACAAAATTTGCAATTAGCCATCAATTTTTGTAAAACTGCCTATATTTGACCTCTACATAGTTTATTTCTCGCATAAAAATGTCTCAAAAGTGAATTTAGTAAAGAAATAGCAGAACAATGTATGACATTGCAGTGTCTGAAATATGAGACCTGCTGTCTCGTCTCCACTATATGTGTATGTGCTTCGCTCAACCAATCAGCACACAGCTCATCTAAATATTCATGAGCATACCATATTTGGAAGAAAAGCTCTCGTTTGAAATAGTCATTCCACAGGGATGCATTAGGCAGCCTGGAACAGCACACGGGCCATTTTCAGCCCAACCAATGTTACATACCCTATTAGGGGAGACCTTAAGGAACAGTGTGAAATACCCTATATAATCATTCTATCACCCCTTTAACAATATATCGTGGCAGCAACAAACGGAAGCCATATTTTAGCTACAACGTGTACCAGGAGCATACATGTGTATATAATAGTTGCTCATATTACATATCATAAATACAGGAAGTATAATTTAAGTAGGTCCATCATAATATCCATGACTTATGCTGGTACTGTATCTGTATGAAAAGAAACAAATTAAAGGATATTGTAAATGAAACATTTTCATTTGTTTATGATTTATTGGTTTAGAAATTGAATCAGAATTCATAAAGGGTTGATCCCTTTAGGTTACTATTTGAAATATCACACGAGATGTCTTGCAGTTGGGTAGGTGCATACAGAGGATTTACAACAACTTCAATGTTCAAATGCAGCAGGATTAAAAAATTCTTTTCATTTTCCATGTTTCTAAATTGGACGTTTAAATTCATTCAAAAATGAAAATAAGGCAAGGCAATGTTATTTCTTTTCTTTTAATAAAACTACTTTGCAGTACAAACGTCAACCGGATTTATCAAAAAAATAAAACCAGGAGCTACAATATATTTATGAATGTATCTAACTTTAACGTATTCCCCTAAATGGTACTAAAAGTTCCTAGCTAAGAGTTTTCTCTGAAGTCATATCCGCAAACCTGATAAAGACAACTTTTTAAGCTGTGCTCAGATTACAGGAGCGTGAAAATCCAACATGATTTTGGGTTTCACTGTGCGCATAAAGAGGAATTTCACTGATTATCTGTTCTTGAATCAGGACCACACTCAGACTACAAGAAAATAGCAGAGCATCACAGACTACAGGATATTATAAAGATTATCTTTCCAGTGGGAAGTATGCATCACCTAACTTTCTCTCACAAACCTACTCCACTGTCTTTCTTTCGGTACCTCTGTCTCACACACACACACACACACACACACACACACACACACACACACACACACACACACACACACACACACACACACACACACACGCTCTTTATTTCACTCGCTGTTGCACACACATTCTTTCTCACCTGCAGGTCTTCATCTCTTCATCTGTACACGAAAAACATGCTGAAGCCACATTTCTATCAACTTCTCCCTATTGTATAGCTGTCCTTCAAATCCACAGGATACACCAGCCTTGTTGTTTCCATTTCTAACATAATTTCCTGTCCTAAATGTATCTCTACTGCTGGTTCATTTCAGTCCACTCAGTGACGTTAAGTCCAGATCTGTGGAAATTTGTGACAGGTATAACATCATATTAGTGGCTATGATTGTGCGTTGGGAAAGTTGTCCAGAGCATGTGAGTGTAAAAAGTAAGGGACATATTTAGCTAAGAGAAAGGATAGGAGTGATCTCGTTGGTGTGAATGATTGTTTTTGCTAGAGGTGCTTACTTAGTCCACAGTAATTTGTTATTGTAATAGGAAAGTTGTTGGTACATTTATATTAACATTTAGGTATACTGTCGTTTATCCAGATTAGAGTGAGCTGTGTAACTAGTTTAAAAAGATAAGCAAAGTAAAAGTTATCACATTTCTGTATGTAGCCTGCATAAATAAATAGGTGAGGCCACACACCCTTTAAGCTCTAAAATGTTGGTTTTATTCTAATAAATTATGTATCCGAGCTAAAAGAGTGTGTGTCAGTTTAGTTGTTGATTAAAAACATGTCACTGGGAATAAATAAACTGTCTGGATATACTGAAACACAATAAAAGTCATGTTGAAGAACGGACAAGGAAGAACAGGAGGTGTCACCGCTCTTCACTAAAGGATGGCTGTAA